>NW_023602073.1:10548766-10733766 GCF_014898055.3 Talpa occidentalis | reverse complement strand
ATGGCTCATGAAATGACTATCCCATTTCTGGAATCACCCCATAAAATTATTTTAAGTAATGAGGCTCAGATGACTGAGCATTTCTGTAACATTTTCGAAGATGTTTTTCTTCTTAAATCCCTCCTCTTTCTTCAAATAAGGGTAATTAGTTAAAGTGAGAACTGGTTTCAAATCTTAGTTTTGGCACTTATAAGCGTGTGACTGGTTGCATCATTTTACACACTAAGCCTTAATTACAGCAGGCCCTCAAAAAACTCGATTTTGTTCAATATTTCACTTATCTGAGCTTGACGAGAAAATAAAATTCATTCAAAGGGGGCCACAATCTCTGCAGTGTTTGCATATTCTTCCCATGTCTGCTTGGGATTTTTTTTTTTTTTGAGTAGTCCAGTTTCTTCCCACACCCCAAGGATATGGATCATTGGCATATCTGTTTTCCCAGTCTAATTGTGTGTGTGTGTATGTTCTATAATGGTAGGGTGTTTTGTCCAGAGCTGGTTCCCACTTCATGCCCTGAGCTGTCCAGATAGCTGCTACCAGAATAAACAGATTGTAAAATCAATGAATGGAAATTATTATTTAATATGAGAAGTGTTTTGAGTGCTGATTAAAAGTTTTGTGATGTTTTGGGGACCAGAATATGCCATAGGAACTCAATTAACTCTTGTTTATGTCATTCAGCCTAAGGCAAAATTGGTTTCATTATACACTGTTTCACTGAAAGTCACAATTTCCAAGGACCTATCAGGGACAGTAAGGATTTACTATATTGTTCTTTAAAATGTGCTGCTGTCAGAAGGGTAAAGACAAATATTGATGATTTCCCTCTTGTGGAATACAGACTAAACAAAACAAAGTAACAGACAAAACTATACAAAAAGAAACTCTAGAAATCTGAATGTAAAATTGAGTCGACCAGAGGAGGAGGGTAAACTGGGGAGCAAAGTGGGGAATCTGGTAGAGAAGTATGGGTGCTCTAGTGGTGGGTGTGATGTGATAACATAGATCTGAAGAATTATGCACAGTGTTACAAACTCATATTATCTCAATTTTTTAAAAAAGCTATAAAAATGTAAGATGTGGGCCTCCCTGGTGGTGCAAGGGGTTAAGCGCAGCACTATGAATCAGTCCTCAGCCTCTGCAGCACAAGTTCGATCCCTGGCCAGCCCGGGGAGAAACCCACATGTCGCTGCAGTCCTCTCCTGTCTTGCCTGCTGCTCCCCTCAGCAGTGGATTTCAGTAGATCCACCTGTTCTATTTCCCTCTCTGACTCTGGTGGATCCTCTCCCCCCCTTCATCTCTGGCCTGCACCCAGCTCTTGTATGCATAAATAAATAAATCGTGAAAAAAAAAAGTAAGATGTGCAGAAAGGGCCTAGAACAGGAGTAGAAAACATGTGCTCTTAATACATGGTATTTTATTATAACAAATTCCTTTTGATACACTGTCTAAGATCTTTGGATGAATGCCAAGAAGGACCAACATATATATAGAATGTGTGAGGTAACAGTTTGGGGAATTATCCAAGAAATTCACTCCATATATTTAGTTCCACCTGGAAATAACAGCCTGACCTATTATGTTGTCAATTTCAGAACTTCTCTCGCAATTGCCAGTGAGTTTTTAGTCTTAGCTCTATTTTATTTGTATAGAACTGACTCTGCCACCCAAAAGTGGCCTTAACTTAGCTTATTCCTAACACAAGCTTTTGAGCTAATGGTTGAGTTCTGAAAATGCTTTAAAAGCATTTTAAAATCATTAACAGGACCTCTTAAAGGATATGTTTTACCATAGGTGAAACCATCCAGTTCAAACATAAATGAAGAAATATTAAATTATTAATTGCTATTAATTATAAATGAATGGGCATATCTCATATTGCTCTGACCTCTTTTTCAATTCAAAGCTGGCAGTTTGTGACTGCACCACACAATCTCACTCTTAGAATTTTCAGGACAATATTGCCACAAACAGGGTTTCATGGATAACAAAATCTGCAGTTCCAATTTGAACAACTCACTGGGAAGAAAATTCATTAAACCCAGAAGGGCTGCTCCTTCACCCTATCGACAGCACTCTAATGCCTTACTATCCATAATTAAAAGGTGCAAATCTGAGCCAGTTGTTGAGAAGACCTTCACAAGGAGAAGGGACAGAAAAACGTAAAAATGCTGACAGACAGAAAAATCCTTACAAAGTCCTTCACAAACCAAATGTCAATTACTAGTGTTCTACGAGCCTGTGTAAGTGAAATTATTCCTTTTTTTGTAATCCTTGTCTTTGAACAACTTCCTGTCTGTGGTTTGTCTACAGGCCCAAGTGAGACAGACTTCAAAATTCCGTATGTGAGAAACAGGCAGGGCAGCCCACAGCTGTTCTGAACCCAGCACCAGCAAGCTTTCTGCCGAAAAAAACAGCTGCCTTAATGTAGTGGTTCTGTCTTGGATGCACACTGGAATCATGCAGGAACAATCTGAGTAGACATGTGACCAGCAAGATATAAGTGGAAACTACAGTGTAAGCATTCTGGGAACGACCCTTAATTGGAGCTAGCTCAACTAGAAGTACTTTTGGCCTTCTCTTTATTCCTACATGAAGCACAAGTGGGTGGCCAGAGATTATACAGTCTTCTTACAAGCAAGAAGATATAACCACTACATATAAGAATGTTGGAGCAGAAAGCTAGGACGAATCTGGCATTCTGAAGCCACAGAGAGCCTCTCTGTAGACTTTTTGTAGGCAAGAGAATTGCCCTCTAACTGGTTTAAATTCCCTGTCCTCTTTACATTTCTTTTCTTTTTTTTTTTTCAGTTGATATTTAGCACTTTATTTTTTTATTATTTTATTTTTTAAATTTTTTGATTTTTTATTTTTTTTAATTTTTTATTTTATTTATTTTTTAAAAAAATTTTATTTTTATATTCCCCATACAATTGCAATCCCCTTATTTTGACCCCAATCCCTCCCCTCCCTGCCCCCTACCACCCATTGAGTGTCTCTGGTTCATAGTTGTTTGTTGATTTTGATTTCTATACTGAGAAGATATCCACAGCAAAAGTAAAAAGGAAATCCTGGTGGAAAATATGAATTAAGAAAAAAAGTAGAAGGCCTCCCTGGTGGTGCGAGGGGGTAAGGCACAACCTGTGAAGCTATCCTCAGACACTGTAGCACAAGTTTGATCTCCGGGCAGGGAGCCACCCACATGGCGTAACAGACCTCTCCTGTCTTACCTGCTGCTCCGCTCAGCAGTGTATTTCAGTCAATCTGCCTGTTCTGTTCGTCACTTTGTCTCTGGGTGAACCCTCTCACCCACCTCCCACATCTCTGGTCTGTACCCCAGTTATTGTATGCATAAATAAATCTTAAAAAAAAGTAGAAAGAGCCAGAACACATTAATAATTTAGAGAACATCTACTTGGGAACTGTCACCTTGCCCTGACTTGGTTTGCTCATGACTAATTATAAACATGGCATATGAAATATTTTATGTATAATTTTTATATAGTTTATACATAAATTATATATAAATTTGCATGCATGTATAAAATCAACATCTGGGTAGATTGAATCCATGCATGTGGAACATGAAAATATGAAGAGTGGACTGGAAAGAGCTTGAGCATCCACAGATTGAGGCATCCACAGGGAAGGAGGGGGTTGGATTCCCTAAACCAACCGCCCCCAAACACACACACACACACACACACACACACACACACACATTATTCACGGGGCCACTGTAAATAGAACACTGGATTTTTTTTTCTAATTTTCCAATATTTTTCTGTTTTCGCCTCTTGTTCTCTAATTCTTTCACTTTCTTGAATTCTTTCTGACACAGAGATGCCAGGTCATGGTGTAGAGAGAAGGGAAGTCGGGGGCAGCTAGGCTGATGGCTGTTCTAGGGTATTTTCATCCTTGAAAATGAGACATAGTCTCTCTCTTGGCAGTGAATTATGGCCTGCTTTTTTCCTAATTAATGTTTTGTGGTTCATGACATCATAAATCTGTTCATATTGAAACCTCTTAGGAAAAATCTAATGATGAAAAAAAAAAAAAGTAAATGCATTATTTTGTAAATGCCAGGAACAGTGATTGTGGAAAGGTATGAGGACCCAGAACCTCAGATTCTCTTAGGAAGTAGGTGGGAGAATTTATCAAAGATAAATTAAATGATCTCAAAGATAATTCTCCTTTCAAAAATTCATGGTTACGTAAGAATAGCAAGTGCTAATATAGGGATCATTCTTCATAATCATAAATACAAACACTAATGTTTAAGGAAACTTTCTTTGGAGAATCTGATTAGCTTTAGAGCTTATCAAAATAAATTTTCTACCGAGAGAACTGAATGGTAATTCAAAGCAAATCTCCACTGATAATTTGAAAGTTACCTCCAAAGGTATTTTAAAACTTTCCATCACTCCAAAAACTTTCATTCACCGCACATGAATTTTAAGATTAGTGTTTCCTAAGTAAAATTATTTGACTGTGTAATTTTGGACAGAGAAATGGTCTAACAAATTAAGAAAAGAACATAGTTACTGGGCAATTAACACTACAGTTATAATAACACGTGTGGTTTTGTTAAGATACTTCAGATAATCTGCTCCACAACTACCTATTATAATGTCAACATTTCCAGTTCTAGAACATGCACGCAGATATAAAGCTCCTCCAAACCACTGAGTATTTATAGTTGCTAGTTCCAAGCATTCCAAAAAGGACGTTGGCTGTATATCAACGTCCAAAATCAGGCATTTGTTGACCACACTGATTGACATAGCCTATTTATTGCCTACTATTTATTTTAATCTGGATGAAAGTGAAAATTAGCTAGCTTGGTCAGGCAAATGTTGAATTAGTACCATTTCCAGGGTTTTTGGACCGATTTCACACCAATATATGCAAACACGGCCAAAACAAACAAAAGTTTAGTATCAGCACAGACTACTGGAGAACACTGAGCACCAGGATAGGTCCTAGGCCTCCTCTACTTCAATGCTGAGGAAATCGCTACTTTGGCGGGCCAGATGGGGAAACTGAGTTTAGCTGCATTTTTTTGGGCAATGCAGTTATGGGCAACTTAAAGTGTGATTGACTCAGAGCAGGGAATGCTGGGTGCTGATTTCTGGCTTGCAAAGGGTAGCATTATAGAAGCAGCAATACTTTTTTTATTTTATATAATTCTTACATCATTTTTCACTTTTGCACAATGTATACATTTTCATTTTGGTTATATTCCCCATACAATTGCACCTCCCCCTTATTTTGGCCCTAATCCCTCCTCTCCTCCCCGCCCCTCAGTTAGTGTGTCTCTGATTTATGGTTGCGTGTTGATTTTGATTTTTTTCTTTATTATAATTAGTCTTTTTCCTAGTCCCCTTATTTAGGTTTTTTAAATTCCTGCTATGAGTGAGATCATCCAATATTTTTCTTTTTCTTTCTGGATTATTTCTCTGAGCATGATCCCTTCCAGCTCCATCCATGTTGCTGCAAATTGCATGAGTTTATCTTTTTTGATTGCTGAGTAATATTCCATTGTGCATATGTACCACATCTTCTTGATCCACTATGGAAAGCTGTGTGGAGATTCCTCAACCTACTAAAGATAGAGTTTCCATAGGATCCGCAATTCCACTCCTAGGTATTTACCCAAAGGACACAGAAACATTAATTCAAAAGGGCACCTGCACCCCTATGTTTACTGCAGCACTATTTACAATAGCTAAGCTATGGAAACAACCCAAATGCCCAAAAATAAATGACTGGATGAAGAATACTTTTATTTTTTAATTGAAGTAACACTGCCTCGCAGCATTATATAAGTTTCAGGTGTTCATTCTTAATAATCCACATGTGTATTTACTACATGAAGCTCAATGAAGCAGCAATATTCTTACAGTTAGGTGTTTGGACACTTGGATAGTCGATTTGGCTATTCAGTTAGCTGAGTGGCTAACTGTAATATATGGTTGAAGTTGATGAACAGAAAATGACTTTAAAATACACAAATGTCCATTCATTTGGCAATGTTTTCCTGTAAGACCAGAGCATTTTATACTCATATAACTTACCACATCTAAAAGCAACATCTTGCAATTCCTGGTTTCTGTTTTGCTGAAGAATAAGAATTTGGTCAGATGTGAAGAAACCTAGATGCAAAGTCCTTCTACCCTTGCACAGATTTTACCTCTTTTACAGGTATCTTTGGCACTATTTTCTTTTAAGCAATTCACCTTTATTACATTGTATTAAAGCTTTCAAATGTAGTTTCACTGAAATCACATCCACGTGTCTCCTGCTCTTGAAACCCACATTTCACTCAATGGAAATAAATCAGTTGCAGTTATAAAAGAGAAGTAGCTATATTTCTCTTATAAAAGTTATATGCCTTGCACAAAGTTGTAAAAGAGAAAGTCTTTGTGGACAACTGACCCGCCTGTTGGAAGAAGCCAAGGAACAGCGCCCAGAGCTGTTTAGGGGTCTGATGTGACATGGGCTGAGTCATGGCTTTTAGGGGATGGAGGATAGTCCGGGTTTACATTAAGTGGTGACCTGTTACAAGAGCATCTACTGGGCTTCCTCGCTTGCGTGTGTTCTTGGACGGATGGCGTTTATTGTTTTGGGACTTTGTATTCTGTGTGTTTCCTCTTCTTCGAGTTTTCTATTTTTCACTCACTGTGCAGATGGTGGGATGATGTCTCCTGTAATTGCTCGAAGTGTGCACACTCGAGAGACATCACGCAGCACAGAGAGAGCACCACCGACTGCAGAGTGGTTCCATGTTTTCCAATATCTATCCTCATGATCTGCTGTTTGTCACCGTGTAAGCGACTTATAATGAGGCTCGCTATCTAGACAGGCTAAAGGGGTCACTGGAGGGCTTTTGTGAATCAGGTGTGATCCTAATACAGGACTACTCTCTACGTTATTCTGACTTTTGCTAATAAAAAGTCTTCAGGTATTTTTATAATAAATGCATGACATTTCTCAGACATATTCCATAATAAGTTTCAATAATAAGTTTTCCTTTGCAACGAGAACTCTCCTCCCCTGTGTTATTTGGGGCTTGAGAAAAGCAGGGAGGTCATATTCCTATTGATTTAGTTTCCAGAGCTCACAAATTACTGTGCATTCTCTGAGATAAGAAATATTCCATGTTGATTCTCTTTTTTAAAAATATGTATTAAAACAGCAAGGAGATGCTATACAACTATTGGAATTATTAGAATGGCTAAAATAAAAAAAAAAAACTGATAATGGCAATTGCTGGTGAAAATGTGGAGCAACAGGAACTCTCCTTAATTGCTGCTAGTAATGTAAATGGCACAGTCACTTTGAAAGACAATTTGATAATTTCCCAGAAAACTAAACATATTCATACCATGTATTCCGGAAGTTGTGCTCCTTGGTATTCATCCACCCAAATGAGTTGAAAATCTAAGGCTGTGCAAAAACCCGCATACAAATGTTTATAGCAGCTTTATAAAAAATTGCTAAAATCTGGAAGTGCCAAGATAGTCCCCAATAAGTGAATGGATAATTCGTGGTTTATCTATACGATGGGCTGTTGTTCAGTTGATAGAAAGAAATAAGATATCAAGTCACAAAAGACATGGATGTGCATACTGCCAAGTGAGAGAAGATATTCTAAAAAGGCTATATATTATATGATTCTAACCCTACAGCATTTTGAAGATGATGAAACTATGATAAACAGATCAGTAGTTGTCCAGGTTTCAGGACTTGGGGGGTAGAGCTGAAGAGGTAAAACAGGGATTTCTGAGGGCAGTGAAACTATTTTGATTTTATGTTGTAATAGTGAATATAAGACATTCTGTGTTTGTCAAAACCCTGAGAAAAATATAGCACAAAGAGTAAACTTTAATGTATGCAAATTTTAAAAAATTATTCTGAGGTCAGAGGATTCCAAGATGGGATACAAAATGCAGCACAAGAATTTGAATGAATCCCAAATGTACAAAATGACTTCACTGAAGTGGGTGGTAGAATAATTATAAGAACCTATCCAATTAACTTTGGAAATGACTGGAGTCTGTAAGGGCTACAAAAACTACACAAAAGAACTGGATTCTGGTTGATCGAGTGGCTTCCCATAGGGGTACAGGTTAACGTGTATACTCGAACTGAAAAATTAAGTTAATGTATATGAAATAGTAGGAGTCAGGATTCTCAATGTTGGAGTGGAATTTACTGATAAGCAGGGAGAAGAAGCTACAATGATATATCTGGTAATGGTTTGGAGCTGATAACATCAGTATGAACTCATACTTTTGAGCTCAATATAGAATACAGATGGTTACAGATGGAAATATGTACAGAAATTTCATATATTTGGGATCTAGCCGTCTACACGTAGAAGTTCAGCTGAGTGTGTCTAAAAGTGATCTCACCCAGGAAGTGATGAAAATACTAGCCATTCAGACCTGGCTTCTAACACTGTTCTCTAATCAAAGGAACCATGGCTCCTTAAAGATATGACTGGTATCTTGTCGTGCTAGAAAGTCAGAAAGTGCTCACAACAAAACAAGAAAACTACCACACGCATGAAGTTCTAGCAAAGGGACCCAGGAGTCAACTGAAAGGCTCCCACTGGCTACAGATGGAACAATTTGAGCAACAAAGTAAGTAACATAGCATTGGATTACAGCCCAAAGCATAAAGCCTATATTGATAGAAATTTCTTTTAATTTTTTAAAACACTTTTTACAAGGTCCTATGTAATTGGTTCTTCCTTTTATTTGCCCCCTCTCCACAACAGCTTTATAGAGACTACAAGGACGTCTTAGTTCTCTGATAGAAATTGAAAATAAGAAAACCCAGGAGAAAGAACTCCATCAGAATTCCAAATTATCCACATAGTTGCTCTGTTCTCAGACACGGAAGCATGACTCCCCACTCCTGGAATGTGGGGGGCACATAGTGACTTCTTTCCGAAGATGATGTTCAGTATCAGTAGCCCTTGGTTGGATAATGCATCATCACAATGATCTTCCTGGTTAGTTGGTCAATGTTGGTCAAATTGTAAAGAAGGTGAAATCTGGTTTGTCTTCCCTACTGGGTCTCTGTGGTACCTTCTGAGATCTCCCTTAGCACAAAGTGCTATGTCTCCAGACATTAAACAAAGGGGATCTATGAAACTATTGTCAAAAGTCTGCTACATTTTAGTGAGGGAGGCCAACATCCAAATAGTCTGAGGAGCTTCAGGTTTCTCGACCTTTTCAATCAGACTTTCTGGGGGACAGGCAAGTAAGGAGCACCAGGACCAGGAGTTTGCACTTAAAAAAAGGCATCTCAGGGCCCTCCCTGGTGGCACAAAGGGTTAAGCACTGCACTATGAAGCTCTCCACAGCCTCTGCAGCCCGAGTTCAATCCCCAGTCAGGGAACAACCCACATGGCGCAGCAGACCTCTCTTGACTCACCCGCTGCTCCCCTCAGCAGTGTATTTCAGTCAGTCTGCCTGTTCTGCTCCCCACTCTGTCTCTGGTGAATGCTCTCACCCTCCACACCTCTGGCCTCTAACCCAGTTCCTGTATACATAAATAAATAAATCTTTTTAAAACATTATCTCAGATGATTCTTACAGGAGGTATTAAGTTTGAGAGTGACAGCTGTAGGAACTGCAGAAATAAAAAGTTGACTTTAAAGGAGCATATAAATAATAACAAAGAAATCAATCTGTTTAAAAAGGGGAACATTCTATTTTTTTCACTTTTGTGTATATTTTATTTGATCTTCACAAATATGTACCTATAGATATATAAATATGCCACAATTGATGAGGAAATACAATATGCCCCAGCATTATACTACACACATAAAATACATAGTTGAATTTCCTCTTCCTAACAACCTGATAGGCTAGTATTATATTATATTCTGCATTGTTCAGATGAGGAAAATGAGGTGCAGAAAGGCTAGGTAAGTTTCCCAGAATTACATTGTGCTGGGTAGCAAAGCAAAGACCCAAACATTTCTTCATCTGACCACAAAGCTCATTTCTCTCGACCACCAGGCTTAGAATGGGGGACATTCTAAAAGACATCTGACCTGGTTTCTTTCATGAGTGAATGACACAGACAAAAGGAAAAGAGACTAAAATCAACCTAAAGGATAGTTCATATATAAAATCATCAAATACTATGGAACTTGTTTGGATCGTGATTCAAAGAAGCCAAGGGCAACACAGAGTTTCAAGGATACCAGGAAAAATTAAATGTAGCTTATATATTGATTGCCATTGCGAAATTAGTTTAATTTTGTTATGGTGGTTATATAAGAAAACACTGCTCCTTATTTTTAGTTGTATACTAACTGTATTCTTTGGGAGAATTACACAGTGTCTTCAAAACTTTTGGACATTTTTGGCAATTATAACAAATTGTTAAAAGAGTCTGAGAAAACAGATTTAAATGCATGATCCAACAGAATAAGTTGCCAAACTAGACTTCTCAGAAAACAGCTTGATGGTTCCTCAGAAAATTCAACAGAATTAACGAATAACCCAACAATTCCATTCTTATATACATACTCCCAAGACTTGAAAACAGGAACTCAAATACATGTACATAGGTGTTTATAGCAACTTTAGTCATTAATAGTCAAAAGGCAGAAACAGCCCAGATATCCATTGACAGATGAGTGGATAAACAAAATGTGACCTATACATATAATTGACAATTATTCAGCCGTATAAGTTATGGAATTCTAATGCCTGTTACAATGTGGATTAAAAGCATTAAGCTAAGTGAAACAAGCCAGACACAAAAGGACAAATATTGTATGATTCCACTTACATGAGGTATATAGATTGGGCAAATTCTATAGAGACCAAAGTAGAATAGATGTTATCAAGGGTCAAGGGTCAATACAATGAAGAGTTAATTGGGCCTCCCTGGTGGCTCAAGGCATTAAGACATAACCTCTGAAGCTGTCTGCAGTCACTGCAGCATGAGTTCGATTACCCGCCTGGCCAGGGAACAACCCACATGACACAACAGACCTCTCCTGACTCACCCACTGCTCCCCTCAGCAGTGTACTTCGGTCAGTCTGCCTGTTCTGTTCCCCACTCTGTCTCTGGTGAATCCTCTCACCCCCCACACCTCTGGGTTAATTGCTTAATGGGTACAGATTTTTATCTCTGTGATGTAAGGTTTTGGAGATAGATAGAGGTGGTGGTTATGTAACATTGTGGGCCATTGAAATGTCTACTTTAAAATGGTTAATTTTATGTTATGTGAATTTCACCTCAATTTTTTTTTTTTTAAAGATAGCAGCTAGAAGAAGAATTTTAAAGGAGTAATGTTAGGATTCCTCACAGATCTCTTGTAGGCAATGATAAACTGCAGGTCTGCATTTAGCAATTCTCTCCATGACCAAATAAAATGGTGTGTGAACATGGGACAGTGTGACAAAAGTTCCCTAACATTTAAAGATTTTTTTTATAAAGCTACACATTTTTTAAAAAGATTTATTTATTTATACAAGAACTGGGGTACAGGCCAGAGGTGCAGGTCAGAGGACTCAACAGAGACAGAGTGGGTTGCAGAACAGGTGGATCTACTGCCGAGGGGAGCAGTGAGCGAGACAGGAGAGGTCTGCCACTCCATGTGGGTATCTCCCTGGCCATCTGGGAATCGAACCCGCACTGCAGAGGTTGGGGATAGCTTCACAGCACTCAACCCGCTGCTCCACCGGGGAGGCCCTACACAACATTTTACCCACATTAGCTTCTTTGATTCCTTGAAGGGGAATTTCTTGTGTGATTATATGACCTAAGGTCTGAATTTCCTATGCAGGGAAAACTCCTGTTGAGCTTTGACTGAATTAAATGCACGGAATTAGATTGAATTTTAATGCATTATGGAATATCATCGACACCATTATTCCATTGAACCGTTCGGTCTGTCAGAGAGGACAGTGGGGAAGGACCATAGCTGTCAGCGTAAATACGTTCCTTGATACAAATAAGCCTCTTTGAAAATGTTTTGACATGAAGTCAGCCAAGCCAAGGGAAAAAAAAGTTGATAGAAGGGGTCCTATCTCTGTACTCAGCAAAACCACTGGCCCAAGACACCATGAATGTTGTAATAATTCTAAGGATGACCTTCCAGCTATTAATCTCAGTCATTTCCTTGCCTTTGGAGACCTTCTGGCAGGACAATCTTATTATCTGTTTTTTCCTCCTAAATCAAATTTTTATTCAATATCATAAATGTTTCCATTCTTTGGCATAATTACTTTCTTCTGGATTCACTTTGGGGTCAGATTGTGGATAATATGATTGAGGACGAGCAGATGATGCTTTCAAAGGGTCAGCCCTTGTGGGTGACCTGGGGTCTGCAAGCTGTTACAGGCAACACCATGAGCTAGAGAGAAAAGCTGCACGAGAAATCTAAATTTCTCATCATCTGAATGCTCCTTTGTTCCAAGAATATTGACAGAGCAACCCTAAGGCTACCTTTGGACTTTTGCCTGTAGATGATTTTGTCATTAAACACAGCTTGGGAAATGTACTGAAACACATGTTGCCATTCTTAGAATGGACATGGACTTAGAAGGGAAATTTCAGAAAAAATTCCAAAAGAAAAAGATCAAATTGGAAAATATGATAAAATCCTCTTATTGGGTGATTTGGAGGCTATAGAGAAAAGACTGACTTCATTCTGTTCCTCTGAAAAAATGGGTCAGAGCAAAATGAATGAACGAGAAGCTTCGGCGCTCATGCTTGTAATGGCAGAGCTGGGCTCTCAGGAAGGAGGAATAAAACCAGGGTCACACATCGACTGGTCTCAGAGGGCTTGACTTGCTTCTCTGCTTGATTTTTCTGCCCCTATTTTTTTTCTTTTTGAATTTCCTATTAAAAATTGGTAAGCCACATTAAAAGTACTAATTTGAAACTAGTCTCATTTCTTTGCTTACTTAATAAATGGTACAATCATTTAAACTGATTCATTAACTTTACCTTTCTCAAGATAAAAACATAGCAGGAATACTTATTAATCTACCATGAAGCTAAATTTTTTAAAGATAGGTAATTTTTTAAATTGTGGTATCATTGATTCCAATACTATACAAGTGTCCCTATTTTTTTTTTAATGATTTACTTATTTATTTATACAAGCATTGGGTACAGTCAGAAGCGCGGGAGGGTGAGAGAATTCACCAGAGCAGGAGCGGAGAGCAGAACAGGCAGACTGACGAAATACACTGCTGAGGGGAGCAGCAGGCACGGCAGGAGAGGTCTGCACGCCACGTGGGACCCTCACAGGTGGCCGGGGATTGAACCAGTGCTGCAGAGGCTGCAGGCAGCTTTGCAACCCAGCGCTCAACCGCTGCGCCACTGGGGAGGCCCAATCCCCCTTTTTTTTTTTAAAGATGTGTTTATTTATTTATACAAGCACTTGGGTACAGACAGAAGCATGGGAGTGTGAGAGAATTCACCAGAGCCAGAGTGGGGAACAGAACAGTCAGACTGACAAAGTACACTGCTGAGGGGAGCAGCAGGTGTGGCAGGAGAGCTCTGTGTGCCATGTGGGACCCTAATGGGCGAACGGGGATCGAACCGGTGCTGCAGAGGCTGCGGACAGCTTCATAGCACTGCGCTCAACTGGTGACCCACCGGGGAGGCCCCAAGTGTCCCTATTTTTAATTGCAAAAATGAGGCTTCAAAAAAGGAAAAAGGCAGTGTTTGGAAACTGATCAGATCCCTTCATGAAGGCAAGGTGGTGGCTGGCGAGGAAGGAGGGCTGAGACCCCAGCTGAGGGAAAAGGCTCTATCTGGGGAAACTGGATTTGCTGCCTCTCTATTATTTATATCTCCTCATTTTAGTTCTGTTTGTTTTTTTCACTGAATTCTTTTCCGGAGCCCGTTTCAAACAATGCTGCCTATGTAGAATTCATTCATCCTTCCTTTATTTCATTTTTTGCAATGGTAACCTTCTAGATTTTCTATTTGTGATATAAAGTTGTCTTTTCAAATTCGTAAACTTAAGTCTCCAAAGTGACCGACTTAAGCTAACTACTAATAAATAATTCTGCCAATGGTACTTGGCTCTGACAAAAGTCAGACAGCCTCTCTCTGTCAGTGACTGTGGATAATCCAACCATCATCTGCTATGGCCAGGCCGCTGTGAAGAGCGCACATCTCATAGCCGACCCTTCACAATCCTCCAAGGTGGGAATTATGACCCCATTTTGAAGTTGAGTCTTGAGGTAGGATTCATTTGTATAAGAGCACGCAGAGAAGCCAGGATCTGAATTCAGGTCTAGTGTCCAAAGCTCTGAGCCTGCCTACCACTTCTGGGTTCTTCTTTGCAGAGTGGGGACTGTCCCCCTCAACTCCCATGATTTGCAAGACGAGGTTCTTCATGTACAACTTCTGGGGAAGGTGCCATAAAGGACACTGACCCTCTCTGACCTTCCCCAGGGTAGGCCCCAGAAGTTGAACCTTATTTCCTTCTCTTTCCACGTGGCTTATACAAGAACCAGGACCCACTGGGTTGTTTTCATCCCCAGCCGAAACGCTCCTTCCTCCTCAGAACTCTCCTTCAGCTTCGTCATCATGAAATCCCCCATCTCCCACCAAATAGTGGTGTAACAAGTTTTGTTGGGAGAAGTCAGCACCGGCTGACCTCAGTGCGAATTAAAACATATCAAAGATTCCAAGTTGTCAGACCTCTGTTGCCATGAGGAGGAACTCTATTTTCACTCATACCCCAGCAAGAGATTAGCAGCTTGAAATCACTTTGACAGTGTCAGTTGCTCTATTGCATACTACAGGGAATTTTAATTCCAGCCTGTGAAATTGTAATTGCTTCTCAAGGAGAGTGAGGAATGCTGGGTAATGGCCACAGCCAAGCTCAATGTCAGAGTTGCCAGTTGCTGCCACATCAGATATTACTTGCTGTTATTCAAAAATCACTCCAGCTTTCCATATGGGAAGTTGAACTGGGGAGTGAAAGTAAATTAACAGAAACTGTCAGCTGTTCAGAACAGCACAGACAGCAGTGTGACAGAGGTGGGTGACCTCCCATCAAAAAAGGTAACTTTTCTCTCTCTTGCTTTCTCTCTCTCTCTCTCTCTCTCTCTCTCTCTCTTCTTTCTCTCTTTTTTTGGTTAAGATAAAGAGTTTCACAAACAAATTTCATTACTTAAGGTATGCAGCTAAATGATGTCATTATTAAGCAAAAAATGATCTGGTTCATGGCATGATAAGATTAAAGCTGCCAATTTCTATTCCTTCCTGGAAAGAGTTGGGGGTGAGGGTAAGGGAAGGAATCCAAAAAGAGTAATTAAAATAATGAAGATAGCAAGTCCATGTCAGGTTGATGTTTGCAATGGATTAAAATTACCTGCTATCAAAGTTAAACTGTCTGAGAAATTGCTTCCTGGCTCTGTTGGGAATGAAGAGAATTTTGAACTACCACATCTGATTACAAAACATTAAGAGGTGGAGAAAATTATCTGCAAAGGGAAGGACCTGTAACCTGCCACCTTCTGAAGATAGAGGACGTTCTGATGGGTAGTAAGTGGTTCTGAAATTAATTTTATTGTTTCTATGGGGGGGGGACAGGAAAGAGAAGGGACTAAATAGAAATGTGGTGGTGCTTTTTGGTTTCAGACATTAGAGAAAACTCAGACGTGGGTTTTGTCCTCATGGGATCATTTGTAAATTTCAAAGGCAAATTTCCTGCATTCGATTTCACTGTTGATTAAACGATACCTTCCTTAGGTGCTTGCACCCAGGGTATCTTCCCTAAAAGATTACACCACCCCAGACACCTTTCCCCCAATCCTCTATGCCAATCTCCCCAAAACACTCCCTACTTCTCTACCTGGCCAGATCCACTCTATAGCCCCTGTTTGCCCTGAGACCTGCTCCTGCCTGTTTCCATATACTTATGCATCCATCTGCCTTCACTAGGTTCACCTTCCAGAAGGCCTTTGAGGGCTGCCCAAGTGGGTGAGCCCCCGCCCTCTATGCTCTGACAGTTCCCTGTATCCTATGCAAGTACCTGGGTTATAATCACCTTGAGTTTCACAAAGGGAGGTTCAGTGTCTGTCTGGTTCATCTCTTTTATCTCAACCCTAAGCCCAGTGTTTGCACAGAGCAAGCGACCACCAAATATTTGTCTTTCCCCTTCAAGAGTCTTCACCCTGCACCCAGGAGCCACACTGTCCTCACATTGTCGTGGCCACCTCCTCAACGCCGAGCTAGCCATGTGCACAGCCTGAGTGCATCAGCTCTCGCCCTGCCCACCCCTGTTGTCTGTCTGTCAGATACATAATAATTACATGCAGGCTCCATGGACTCTAGCATGAGGGCAGTAAAACAAATTGATGAAGAACAGAACTCTAGAGCCAGACTTCCTGCATTATATTTGTGCTGCCATTTTCCAGTTATTGGCCTTGGATTTAGTCATTGCTCTGTGCCTCAGTTTCCTCATCTAGAGTAATAATTCCTTCTTCAGAGTGGCTCTGAGTATTAAAAAAGCTACTATTTTTTAAAAGGTGCTTGGAAAAGTAGCTGGCATGTGTAAATGGCAGCAACTATTGTCACGACCATGATGATGATGGCGGTGTTGATGAAGAGGATGATATTTTCTATTATTACATATTTCCGGCTTCTATCTCACTTGAAATCCAAGCAACCTTCATACATGGCTTCTAATACCAATAATGGCAAACGAAATGACTTTGGTTTCTTACAAATGAGTCATTCGGGACCTGTCTTCTGCTTTCTGTTCCCTTCAAGGTCCTCTGGCCAGCTCCACTCCCGGATTTTAGCACTGGCGTCCAGTCCCCGCTCCAAAATGAAAACAGAAACTGCAACTACGAAGGCTTAGAATTGGCCTCTTGTTGCCTCAGAAGACACTTCCTAGCTCTGGTCACAAAGATAAATCTTAACCCAACTACTCAGTGTTGAGACATTTTCCCTACTGCTAGAGGATGGGGTAAGACATGTTCTCTCTTGGAGCTGTATAAACAAAAGGCAACATTTATGGTAACTGAACTGGAAGTGAGGTAATCAGCACCTGAAACACCAGGCAGTCCTAGGACCATGGGGCTGTAGGTGACTCGAACAGGTGTCTCATAATCTGCATGCACTGAACAGTCAAAAACTGCTGCAGAGAAGGCCTCCCTGGTGGCACAAGGGGTTAAGATACAATCTATGAAGCTATCTGCAGCCTCTGCAGCATGAGTTTGATATCAGGCCAGGGAGCTACCCACATGGCACAGCAGACCACTCCTGACTCGCCCACTGCTCCCCTCAGCAGTGTATTTCAGTCAGTCTGCCTGTTCTGCTCCCAGCTCTGTCTCTGGTGAATCCTCTCACCCTCCCGAGCATCTGGCTTGTACCCCGGTTCTTGTATAAATAAATAAATCTTAAAAAAAAAAGAATATGAGTTCTTTTTGTAACCTTTGTTTTAATAACTCATATAACCCCATTCTATGAGGACCCCCAATCTGGGTCAATTCAACCGAGGGTCCCCATCTTGCCTTCCAGCCAGTGCGGTGGGTATGCCTCTTGCCTAAGCTGGCATGGGTCATGGCACTACACAGGCATTTTTAGCTGTAACGAAAGACCCAGGACACTCATCAGTTAGAGTACATTTCTGGACATGGGGAATTCCAAAGCACCACCCCAAAATATCTCAACAATACAGAGAACACTTGAGCTCCTTGTTCAGAAATGTCCCAAACTAGAGGGTGGCCTTAGATGGGCCACTTAACTCTTGAAAGCCTTATGGTCTCAACTTCTAACTCCATGGTCCCCATGAGCCCCTCTTGCTCTTATTTGAGGCTGACCCACAAGGTTCACTACAGCTGCATTTTCAGTATGACCATCCCAGGTGAAGCAGAGAGACCCTTTTTATGAAACCAAGAGAAAGGGAAGTCGTTCTGTGCAACATACTCAAATTTCAACTCAATTTTCAAATATGACTGTAAGAAAGCTTACACCCCCTGACACATTACCAAAAAACAGAGGTTGCTTCAGGGTGATCACCAGAAGGCAGTCAATGGTTACTTTCTGGGAGTCTACATTTGTGATTGCAGTGTTGGGTTGCCACAGGTTTCGCTTTTAATATTAATTAGAGTTACTGCAGCTCCTCTCACAGACGGCTTGACTTTGCCACATAGAGTGAGAGAAAGCTGGTGTTAAATTGCTTTTCCCCCGCCCCGTACCTTCCTTTTGATTTGTATGTCTAAAGGCATTAAAAATATTCTTCAACCTGAAATACAACATATTTCAGCTACTGAATGTCCTTGTAGCTTGTATAATTCTGATTGCTCAAGGCAATCTGGTTTGATAAGATTAAGTTTTTTAGACTGGTATCCAACTAAATTCTACTTTCTTAAGATTGCTTTGGAAATTTCACTCTTTCTAACTTCAAAAGTCTTGGAGGATGTTGGATTGAGAGGGAAGAGGAGAAGAGGAATCTAAATAGGAGGTTCGAGAATCTTACTCTGCATGAATGGGGTGAAAGATGTTACACTTGAGAGGAATGTATAAGACAAACTGGCAGAGTCAGAGATGAAGATGGTATCAAATCAGGAAAGGTGGGAGGTGGTCAAAGGCAAGAGCCACAGTAGACCTTCCTTTGAAAGCTTGTCGATCACACAAAACACAATGTCAAAATATGAGAGTTGAGGTCAAATTATTAAATCTAGTTTTTCTGGTCCTGTTGCCAGGAAACGTTTTAACATTGATGAGTTGATAACCAGGAATGCAGAGTTGTCCTGTGGTTTGGAATTGGGGGTAGTGGACCCTGAATTGGTACATGTGGCATATCTCAGATGATACCAAGTGAAGCCATCGACACCCCACAGGCTGACCAAATCAAAAACACAGAAACTGAAAACTGAGAGCATCTGTTCTCTAGCCAACGTTGTGGCCAGAGATAGTTATCAGTGACTTTTTGATTAAGTATCCACGTCCATTTATCAAGAATAGAGATTATTAATTCTCAACTGGACAGCTGTATTAACAGAAGTTGAGATACAGAAGATCAAAATCTGAAAGCTGGAATCAATCATTTGAATGGTTGGAGATCAGCAGAGAGTGCAGCAGGTGCTGGGGGGATAGAGGGTTGCTAGGTCCCCCAGAAGCTGCTCAGTGTGAAAGTGCCAAAGTAAAGATTAGGGATCAAAGGTGTTGAACTACAAAGACAGGAGCTTGACTCTTACAGAGGTACTTTCTTAATTAAAATAATGATAGGATCCACACATCCGGTTCCAGTTATGTGTTACAGCAACAGCTGTAAAACAAACGAACCCCCCAGGATCAGCAATACTAATGTCCCTAATAGCAAAGACAATCACAACCACCAGGCCACTAAGCTGGGGCTTGCTAATAGCTCTGGTGGAAATGGATAAATCTGCAAGCTTGGCAGCAGATGAAAAACTTAAAAGCAAAGGCATAGATTCACTCTCCCTAAGCCTTGCTGCATGGTCCCTGAGAAAGTGAAAACTGCATTGTAGGTTGCCAAAAGCATCAGTTTAGGGGAAGGTAAGGAATCTCACTGGAGTCTCACCAGGAGAGACCAGTCATCTTCTACACTGTCAGTGTTTATCTTGACAAATGAAAGATAAGAAAGACTCTTGAGAGTTTGCAATGTTCAGAAGACTATTTGGAAGGTTTCCTTGACTACCGAATCTTCTTGATTCCATAGTCTGGCTTCAAAATTCTTTACAATGTTTTTTGTTTTGTTTTTTCCCCTGCTGGCTTGACTTTATTATTTTTTTTTCATTTTTAAAAAATTTTTTACATCTTTGTTCATTTTTAAACAACATTTGCTTCCTCCCACCCTCTCAAGTGTAGTCCCCAGAGTTTCCTTCACCAGTGCACCTGTGCACCATCACCTCAGTCCCCGGTGCTCTTCCCTCTGACATTATTTCTTTGTCCAATTTTAGTCACTTCCCTTTTATATACTTCACTCTAGATACACTGTTTCTCAAAGTCACCATGCACTTAATATTATAATGCCCTTTTTTGGGCAAAATATGCAAAACATTTATCATTTTAACCATTTGTGTTTAAGTCATTAAATTGAATACATTTACAATGTTGGGGGACCATCACTACTTACCTATGCATAAAAGTTACTTAGCACACCCAACATAAACATAAACTCTATACCCATTTAAAAGTAACTCCTTCTCTTCCCTTCAGAACCTGGTAACCTCTAATCTACTTTTGCTCCATGATCTGGTCTGTTAGGTATTTATGTAAGTAAAATCATGCAAAATCTGTCTTCCTGGGTCCAGCTTATTTCATGAAGCATAATATCTTCAAGGTTCATTCATGTTGTAGCATGTATCAGAACTTCTTTTTTTAAGATTTATTTATTTATTTATACAAGCACTGGGTACAGTCAGAAGGGTGGGAGGGCGAGAGAATTCACCAGAGCCAGAGCGGGGAACAGAACAGGCAGACTGACGAAATACACTGATGAGGGGAGCAGCGGGCGGCAGGAGAGGTCTGCACGCCATGTGGGACCCTTGCCGGCAGCCAGGGATGGAACCGGTGCTGCAGAGGTTGCGGGCAGTTTCGCAGCCCAGCGCTCAACCACTGCGCCACCAGGGGAGGCCCTCAGAACTTCTTTTTAAGGCTGAATATTAATCTGTGGTATATGTACTACATTAGGTTTATACATTCATTCATAATGAATGACATTTTGGCTCCCCTCTTCAATGGCTATGAACCAAGGTCCACATACATTTGTTTAAATCCCTGCATTCAGTTATTTTGGTTATGTAGCTAGGAATGGTATTGCTGTGTCATACTGCAGTTCTTGGGTTAAATTTTGGAGAACTGACACTATATTCAGTAGTTGGTGACACCATTTTACATTTCCACCAACAAGGTATGCTGCAAACTTTGCACATCTTCATTAACATTTATTTTGTATATGTATGTTTTTTTTTCCCCCAATAGCAACCCTCCCAATGGGCAGGAAGCATCACCTCATTGTGATTCTCATTTACATTTCCTTAACAAGTATTAGCATTGAGTATCTTTCCATTTGCATATTGATTTCAATAAGTATCTTAAAAATATGCCTCTGCATATTTTTAAATTGGGTTGTTTGCTTTTTGGTTGCTGACTTATGAGAGTTCTTTAGGTGTTCTGATAATATTGTCTTGTCAAAGATATAATTTTTCTTAAATATTTTCTCCCATCCGGTAGTTTGTGTTTTCTTGATAGTGTTTTTGATGCACAAAACTTTGTCATTTTGATGAGTTTCCATTAACTATATATTTCTTTTGCTCTCTGTTCTTTTGGTGTCATATCTATGAAATAGTTACCAAATTTGATATCACAAAGATTTTCTTCAATGCTTTCTTGCTTCTTTGTTTTATATTTTGAAGTTGGGGATGTGTTTGTTAGTCTTTCAGTTTTCCTTTTTTGCAAGACTGTTCTGGATATTTTTGAAACTCCTTATCATTTAAGGGCTGCCATTTCCATTTCTCTTAGAAAGACTGTGATAGGGATTGCATTGGCTCTGTAGTTCAACTTCTGGTAGCATTAACATTTTAACAATGTTAAGTATTCCTAACCATGAACATAGGATAGCTTCATGAACATAGGATAGTTTCCTTTTATTTATTTTAAAATTTCTTTTAGCATGCTTTGTAGTTTTCAGTGTACATGTCTTTCACCTTCTTTGGTACATTCATTCCTCAGATTTCACTTAGAAACTATTTTTTTCCCCTAGAATTTCCATGCTCTAAATTGGATATGTTCTTTTTCTTTTAATGTTTTATTTCATATAATTCTTACATCATTTTTCATTTTTGCACAATGTATGCATTTTCATTTTGGTTATATTCCCCATACAATTGCACCTCCCCCTTATTTTGGCCCTAATCCTTCCTCTCTCTGCGCCACACCCCATAGTGTGTCTCTGGTTTATAGTTGCTTGTTGATTTTGATTTTTTCTTTATTATAGTTAGTCTTTTTCCTGGTCCCTTATTTAGGTTTTCTAAATTCCTGCTGAGTGAGACCATCCAGTATTTTTCTTTTTCTTTCTGGCTTATTTCGCTGAGCATGATCCCTTCCAGCTCTATCCATGTGGCTGCAAATTGCACGAGTCTACCTTTTTTGATTGCTGAGTAATATTCTGGTGTGTGTGTGTATATATATATATATATATATATATATATATATATACCACATATTCTTGATCCAGTCATCTATTTTTGGGCATTTGGTTAGAAACTATTATAAATGGAATCCCCCCCTTTTTTTGATTGTTCATTACTGTCTATAGCTATATACCTATATATAGGTGTGCTGATCTTAATCTAAACTTTGCTGTATTTGTTTATTGGATTTATATCTTTTTTGGATTTTGATTCTTTATATATAGGATCATGTCATTGCATATATATTTTACCTCTTCTGTGCCTTTCTTTTCCTTGGTTAACAGCTCTTACCAGAACTTGCAGTACAATACTGAACAGGTATGGTTAAAGTATCCATTTTTTTTTCTAATTTTGGGGGGATAGATTTCAGCTCTTCACCAGTGAGTATGTGTTAGCTGTGTTTTTTGGCCTTCTCCCGCCCCTTCCATAAAAACCCTATATCATTTTGAGGAATTTCCCCTCTATTCCTAGTTTCTTAAGAGGGTTTTGTTATCAAAGTGCTGAATTGTGCCAAATGCCTTTCCTGCATCAAATGAGATTATCACATGCCCCCCGCCCCCAACTTTGTACTATTAAGGTGCTGTGTTATGTTGGTTGAATTTAAGTTGAACCATCCTTGCAATTCTGGGATAAATCCCACTTGGTCATGGTGAAAAATCCTTTAAACATATTGAAGTAAAACTGCAAATACTTTGTGGAGTACTTTTGAATTTATATTCATCAGGGTTATTGGTTTATAAAATTCTTTCCATGTGGTATCTTTACCTGGAAGGTATCAGAAGCTCTAGCATCACAGTAATCATACTTACCTAGCAGAGTGAACTAGGAAGTGTTCCTTCCCTTTTTGCAGAGTCAGAGAAGAACTGATCTTGGTTATGTTTTCAGTGGTTGGTAGAACTCGCCATCTGTTTTCTTTGTTTATACTATTAGGGGAAAGTCTAGTGTTTAAGGGAAGAAAGCCCACTACAAAGTATTTTTCTAACAGGATCCAGGCCACTAAACTGTTTTCCCAGGGACCCCTACCAATATATACCTAGTTCTATCTTAAGCTTCATTTACCATATGTTTAAATTACTTCCAGTTATTTCGAAACAAATTATACTGTAAGGGTAAAGATATTACACAAGGGACTTCTATCAGAGCAAAGATCCACAAGATAGCACCAGGAATTACTTTTAGGACTGAGTGTCATCATTGGCATTGCAAAGTGTTGCTTTGAGGAAGATAATTCAAAAGTCAATTGTAGTTTGTAATTAGACTCATTTCTTATGTATACACTACATGGATGACAGGCTGTAGTTCACAAAGTTTGGGCCTAAGTGTAGAGTCATAAGTAAACAACATGGTTTATATCTACTTGAAAATCTTTAGGTTGGTTTAAAAACCAAGTGTTTTATTCTTCTTAATGGAAAATGAGGGTAAAGACAGAAGTTAAAAGCTTGGACCTTGGAATCAGACAATCTGAAATAACATCTATAGTTATTATGAGTAATTAGGTGAATTAAAAGTAGATTAATCCAAGAAATAAAAATTTCGATTCTTCAGGATTTTCTCAATTCCACATTTTCTTTTACCTTGATCCAAAGATTATTTTCCCACCCAACCCAACCCCTTCTTTTTGGCACGTGTCTCTGTACTTATTAGTGTTTTCAGATGTCCCAAAACTAGGAAGATCGTTAAGTGACCAAATGAAATCTTCTGCTTTAACTTCTAATTCTGGGATATTTTGTCTATAGAACTCTAAATAGCAGAAATGGTAGGCAATAACTGGCAGATAGCTAATAAAGAATAAGTATCTGCATTTCCTTTTACCCTCAAGCAGGGTTGGGGGAAGAGCATGACTCCTAGGCCTCCCTATTAATCTGTTTGCTCTTTTCATCTTCGGCCATGGGAAGTGTCTTCTTGATCTCAGATTGGCCACCCAAATCCATGCTCCACACGATTCATTAATTTGATCTCCTCAAAATACAGCTGAAATCCATTTTCTTTGAATTTTTCTTCTTTTGCTGATTTGTTACAATTAGACTCTAAGTCCCTTGAGGCAGGAATCTCTGTATTCCATCTACAATTCTTTTGGTTGGTAATGTGCTAATATCAGAGTTTTAAATACTTTTTTTTATAAAGTTGATTTTTGTGTTTAAGTGGTTAAAGTACTCGAGCAAGGGGATGAAATGATACACACCAAGACACAGTACTAAAGATACTTGACCACATTTTGTCTTTCAATGACCCTGAAATGGAATCTTGTCTCTATTTTATGAGGGTCAGAAAGAGAAGTGACTTGACTTCAGTTTAAACTAAACTTTGCTGATGTCAAAATTCTCACACTTTTTCTATTACTATATTCCTCAGATATCTATTGGAAATAACTGAATTCAAAATCCAGTTGGTACTGATCCTTAAACCCTTCATAGTTCTTGAACTCAAATTTTATGGTCTTAACACACTATAAATCAAGCTCAGTGGAAAGGTAAATGCAAATATAAGTATGTTTTATTCATAAATGAACTTAAAATTTACTAAAAAATATTTTGAGATGTAATTAGAACCCCAGGTTAAATATAAAATTGGCAAGGATCCTCTAAATAGGGATGTATCACAGAGGTTCTCAAGTTTTCTTGATTCATGACACCCATGAACCTAAAGAAACAGTTAACCAGGCCTCCCTGGTGGCGCAAGTGGTTAAGATGCAACCCATGAAGCTGTCCACAGTCTGCAGTACGAGTTCAATTCCCCGGCCGGCCAGGGAGCTACCCACATGGCACAGCAGACCTCTCCTGATTCACCCACTGTTCCCATCAGCAGTGTACTTCAGTCAGTCTGCCTGTTCTGTTCCCCACTGTTTCTGATGAATCTGCTCACACCCCCACACCTCTGGCCTGTACCCCAGCTCTTGTATACATAAATAAATAAAAAAAAACTTAAAAAAAAAACAAAACAATTAACCATTCTTTTTACCAAATAGGCAGGTCCTAGTAACTTTTAGTTTGAAAAATAATACATATAAATGGAAAAACACTTTCATTGCATCCTAAAATTACCATAATAACTTATTAATGGAAGCTATTCAGCTGTTGGGAATGCATAGCTTATCACACCTTGGAATTGATCACTTTTATCTCATGCTTCACATTGGTTTTCAACTGATACTTGTTCTCATCACAGCAATAGCCAAAAATCCAGGTTTATAAAGACATGCAGTCATCAAAAACAAAATGTTGTACAGTCTATGTTGAAACTACTATTTTGAGTATAGTCAGCATGATATCTGACAGATGTTGCTGTTTCTCCCCAAATTTAAAATACCCAATGTGCACCTGTGAGTTCAGTGCAGCTGGTGCCTCAGGGACCAGGAAAGTGTTAAGAATATCTTTTTTTTTCTCTTTTGCATTCCTTTTTTCTTCCTTTCTTCTCTACCTTTCCCTCCCTCTCTCTTTCAGTTCCTTTGTTTTATAAGTGATAAAAAATCTTCAAGCTTCATTTGCAACTCCAATTCTCTCTGTAACACATTACAATATACACTGAAGTTTTCAATCTTGAGTGAAATCAATAGGAAAGTGTGTTTTGACTGAACAACAGTGGAAATCTGATGTTTAGACACGTTCACCTAGCACCAAAGAAAAGTCCTTATCCCCAAGGTTTTTATACTCTTCTGCTAACAATATCATACTTGATGTTGCAGAAAAGATACAAAGAAAGAGGGAGGGAAAAGAAGTGGACAGGAGGAAGAAGGAACTTGATTAACAAATCTTAATTTATAATGTGCATCAAGTAACACGCACATTCTGGGAGCAGGAAAACATGGAGTGAAGGGCTGGGTTTCCCAACATGATTGATGGCAGGGGTCAAGGTTAGTTTTTTTTATTTTTAAAGATTTATTTATGCATTCAGGAACTAGGGTACAGGCCAGAAGTGTGGGGGGTAAGAGGATTCACCAGAGACAGAGTGGGGAGCAGAACAGGCAGATCTACTGAAATACACTGCTGAGGGGAGCAGCAGGCGAGATAGGAGAGGTCTGCAGCACCATGTGGGTAGCTTCCTAGCCAGGGATCAAAGTCGTGCTGCAGTGGCTGCAGATAACTTCATAGGTTGCGTCTTAACCCCTTGCGCCACCAGGGAGGCCTAGGTCAAGGTTAGTTTTAAGATGAGGGACTAAGAAACAGAAAGAGTATGCATTGGAGCATAGATTTTGGAGTGAAGTTGTATTCAAGTTCTGCCTCTACAACTTAATAGCTCCACTCCTTGCAAATTACTTAATCTTGTGAATGATTTTTTTCCTCAGTAAAAATGAGGAAATATATATAATACTTGTCTCAAAGTTGCCTTTTCAGAATTGACTAACACCTGCAAACTGAGCATCATACTGCCACTTACGGTAATGGTTATCATTATTATCATTATGAAAACAAGGCTGAGCCAGGGCCAGGAGATAGCAGAGACAAGGTTTGCAGAAGAATATCAAAGGTAAAGAGAAGAAATATTGGGGGAAATGCTGGAGTTCATATCAACAAATGGTGTCTATCTAGAACGCTCGTACTAAATGGGTAAAAACACTTCTGAAAAGCATTTTGTTTACTAAAGTTGAAAAAATGCAAATGCCCCAACTCTGCATTCCACTTCTAAATGTATGTTCATCACACAAATGCTTACATAATACCAAAACAGATGTTTAGAGCAGTATTATCCATAATAGCCAAAGAGTTGGAAACAACTCAAATGTAGAATGGGTAAATACGATATGATATATTCATACAATGGAATTCTGTTCATTGTGAAAACAAAAGAACTACAGATAAATACTGTAATCTGGAATCATCTCACAAGTAATGATGAGCAAAAGAAGGCAGACATAAAACAGTATGTGCTTTATGATTCCATTTATAAAAAGTTCATGAACAGACAAACTAATCTGTCAGAAAGAAGGATAATGATTCCCTTTGGGGGGCCAGGGTTAATGGTTGGGAAGGTATATGGGGAAATTGATGGTTCTGGTAACAATATATGATGTTTTGATTCACTATTTGAAAATGCATCATCTAACTTTCTCATGATTTATGTACATTTCATATGTGTGTTTTACCCAAAGACTTGAAAAAAAAAAAAACAAAAAACTGAAGCACTGTTATCTTGCTATAGATTGAATGTCCCCCTGCCACGTTCATATGATAAAACCCAATCCCTAAAGTAATGGTATTAGGTGGTGGGAAGGGTGATAAGGCCATGAGGATGGTGCCTTCTTGAATGAGATTAGCGTCCTTCCAAAAGAGATGTGGGGCTCTCCCTTCTGCTCCATGAGGGTAGCATGAGAAGATGTTGCCCATAATCCAGGAAGAAGGCCCTCACAAAATGCCAAATCTGACAATGCCTTCACCTTGGACTATCTAGAACTCTGAGTAAGTTTATAAGTCACCATTCTATGCTATGCTGTTATACTAGACTGAAGAAGCTAAGACAGATCTCTTCACAGGTCTCTTTAGTGGAGAGGGATTAAAAAAAAAAAAGACTTTGGTATTTAGGGAAAACATAAGAAAATATGAGTCACAAGAACAGTTGTGTTTACAACCTGCCGGTTAATTGTCCAATCTTGGCTGACTCTGTGACTCAGGATAAGTTATCTATAACAATTTCCAGAACTCAGTGGCATAATACAACAGAAGCTGCTTTCTTGCTCACTGACACATGTCCAACACATGCTGGACATCACGTTCACTTGGGGACCCAGATGGAGGGAGGCTCCATCCTGTCACATGGGTCCACCATCATGTGGAGGAACACAAGGCAGACTGAACAAGGTCTCTCAATACATATGCCTCAAAGAAAGAGACAACAATTTCACTCCCATTTTACTGGTCACAGCAGGTCACATAACCAGGGCCTAATGCTGCAGGGGTAAGTAATGGGCAATGCACAGGGGCAGGAAGGAGATGAGCTAGAAAGGTGACACTACTGATGAATGTACTTGATCCTACAGCTCCCGGGCCAAGTCCTGTCCACATGAGAGCTGTGTTGTGGGCACCCACCCCATCTTTCTCTTCACCCCCTAGTAGGAAGCCCTGGGAAAAAACAATCTGGATTTCCTGGCCATTGACACCCTCCTTGACAACAGGTCACTAATATGGTGACTGATACCATGTGTGATCCATTCCCTGATCTGGACTGGAACAGAAGGGAACTGTAACCTAACTGTGGGTAAGTAACAGTCGATGTGGAGCAGGGAGAATTCTGTATGGTTGAAATCATATGGAGAATACCCATCACAGCTGGTGAGGGGCTTTGGGGTTGTCAGAGGGTAGGACTTTGGATCATACTTTTACCTCTTAAATCACCAGATTTAAGTTTATAAGAACCACACTGGAGGAGCTTATTCTGTTTATTAAACAAAGAAACAACTGTGCTTATATCTCAAGAAAGGTAGTCTAAGGAGGCCCCCATGCCTGTCAACAGTTCTCCCTCTTGCTACAGCAAAGTGAGGAGGGCTCCCAAGTGCAATTTTAAGTGCTGAACTCCTTGAAGGGATTCTGGTAGATCCTTTGCATTTTACATGTAAACTCCTCTCCAAAGTGCATGCTAGAGAAATGTGCTAACAGCAAAGTTTTGTGTTTTTAATTCACCAACTGAAGACAAAATTAAATTTTGAGTTCCTTAAAAGACACATAAAAAGCTGAAATTTTTTTGAGATGAAAGGCAGCACTGAACGGGATTATGGGCTGAAAGTTGAAACAAGGCTCTTGGCAATCACAGGGCACCTGATTGTGCCTCAACAATCTACAGTTTACTTTAAATTCTCATAGTCATCAGCCTGGCTTATCACACAAATTCTTTTTATTTTTAAAGAAGTCACTTCATTTAGCGAAGATCAATGATGTCAGAAAGAAATAAAAACACCTGATAAAATCCATAAAAAAAATGCCAGGAAAGGGGAACAGCTTATTTTAGACAAATCCAGGTTTTGCCAATTTGCAGGTACTAAAGAAGTGGGTGATTCCTTATGAGTCTCAAAATGTGGCCAACGGTCCTGTAATTGGCAAGCTCTCCCTGTGCATTCCAAAAGCATGTAAGTTCCAAATATAATTTTCAACATAAACTTTTCAGGAACATAGCTGCTGTGAAAAATAAGATATTTGTAGCACTGGGACTCCAAACAAAAAATAAAGAGAAGATACATTTAAAAATGTTTATGAAAGATTGAAGATTCTTCCCACATAAGGAGGCGGCCAGAGACACTCTGCAATTAGGTTCTGACTTGAAGATTAGAGATTTCTCACTTTTCTTGTTAAAAATAAAGTAAGCGGAGCTTAACTTAAAAGATATGCCATGGCCACTATTATTAGGTTTTAGGTCAAACAAGCAGTGGGCCTAAGTCCTTGAGAGATGGGGTTAGCCTCACTGAAAAGTGTGGCCAAAGAGGAGGCTGGTACAAATTATTCCCCTTTGAGAACTGATGTGATCACTTTCCTGTTCATTGAAGATTTCAATTAGAAGTTTATCCTTCTTCACAAATGTTTCACTTAGCTGTGTTTTAATTATACACGTTGAGAAATAAAGCAAACAGAAGGGCACCCAGAGCCAGGCCCACGGACATCCTCAGCGCGCAGTGACGATGCAATCTTTGCAAGCGCAGAGCCATTCCAGAACTCATTGCGTGGTGTTGAGTTGCAGCAGCTGCAGGACCTGGTGAACTCAGATGATTCCCAAGCTTATTTCTGAACTCCTATGGAGAAAGAAGCACAGAGGGGGGAAAACGTTTTAAGATGCACAAGGAGTCCCACTGAAGTCATTTTTTCTTATTATTGCGATATCATTGACATATAATGTTGCATTAGTTTCAGGTGTACAACATAATTGCACAACATAACAATGAATGCCACAATAAATCTAGTTGACATCCATTCCCACACACAGTTATAAATTGCATTTCTTCTGATGACAGTCTTTTAAGATCTACTCTCTTAGCAACATTGGAATATGCAATACAACGTATATTCGTAGTTAACATATTGCTAACTGGAGTCACAATGCTCTGCGGGACAGCCACGGGATTAATTTTATAACTGGCAGTTTGTACCCTTTGGTAATCTTCACCCATTCTTGCCAATTCTCAGCCCCGCGCCTCCAGAACCACCAGTCTCTTCTCTGTATCTATGAGTTCAACTTCGTTTTCTTAGATTCCACGTGTAAGTGAGATCATAAGCATTTGTCTTTCTCTAACTTCTTTCTATTAGCATAATGTCCTCAAGGCCCATCCATGTTGTCACAAAGGTAAGATTTTATCCTTTATTCATGACTGAATATATCATTTAGTAGTCATACTACATTTTCTTTATCTCTTCATCCATTTGTGGACACTTAGGTGGTTTCCTTGTCTTGGCTACCATGAACTCCACCATAATAAATAAGGGGTGGATATATATTTTGGAGTTAGGGTTTTCATATCTTTTGGAGTTAGGGTTTTCATATCTTTTGGATAAACACCCACCCAACTTTGTTTGGAATAGCTAAATCATATGGTAGATCTATTTTTAATTTTTTGAGACATCTCCACGTTGTTTTCTATGGTGGCTGCACCAATTTACATTCCTCCCAACTGTGCATGGGTGTCTCCTTTCTACACATCTTTGCCAACACTTGCTACTTCTTGTCTTTCCAGTAATAGCCATTTTAGCAGGAGTGAAGTGATGTCTCACTGTGGTTTTGACTTGCATTTCCCTGATGATTAGGGATACTGAGCACCCTTTCATAAACTGTTGGCCATCTGTTTGTCTTCTTTAGAAAAATATCTACTCAGATCCTCTGCCCATTTTTTTAAAACTTTTTTTTAATTTTTAAAATTTTTTTCATAGAAGAACTGGGGTGTAGGCCAGAGGTGTGGGGAATGAGAGGATTCACCAGAGACAGAGCGGGAAGCAGAATAAGTGGATCTACTGAAATACAGTGCTGAGGGCAGCAGTGGATGAGACAGGAGAAGTCTGCTGCACCATGTGGGCTAGCTCTCTGGTTGGGGATCAAACTCAGGCCTTAGCAGTGAGAGACTTAACCCCTAGGCCATCGGGAAGACCTCTGCCCATTTTCTTCACTGAATTGTTTGCTTTCTTGCTTTTGAATTGTATGAGTGCTATCCATTTTGGATAAAAACTCCTTACTAGATATCACATAGAAGTTTTGCAAAAATTGTCGCCCAGTTAGCACACCGACTATTATTTTGTTGATGGTTTCCTTTGCCTTGCAGAAGTTTCTTAGTTTGGTGGAAGAAGGAGCAATTAAATTCTTACTCCTTTGACAGAGGGACATTCAATCATCCATATGGGCCAGGTAGTCCCCAGTTGGGTCTAGGTAAGTCAACTTTCCCATCTTTGAAGGATCAGACCGAGTTTTTGGTATTTCAGATTATACACAAACTACATGAGAGAAGATAGTATTTATGGAGAACCAAGGCAGAATTTCTTGAAGGGTGGAATTTATGTAGACTGGAGTCACATCACAAACACGTCTAACTTTAAGGAATGGCAACAAGAGAATGATGATGAAAAAGACAACTTGGAAGCCATTTTATTCAGCAAACATGTCCCTTCAATACCCTTTAGACTATATCCTTAAAAATTCCCAGCTTGGATACTGCTGCAGGAGGGTGTCTTCCTCCCTGGTTGGGGGGCTAAGGAGTCTGGATGACTAGAGGGATCCGCCCTTCACACAGCCTCTTCCTTCACCTCTCTCATTTTCCAAGTGTGCCAGATAAGGAAACAGCTGGGAAGCTCTGCAGGAGGGAGGGTGAAGGTTGAGGAGACAACACCACACTACTTTTTAGGTGGTGGGTGCTGTCTGTTCCCTGATGGTTCTAGTGGGTGTTGGGGGAGGAGAGGGGTAACTGACCAGCCACTCTCGTGTTTCAAAGTGTAATTTCGATTCCATTATATAAGAGTTCCATCTTATGCAAGGGTCAAGAATCGGTATCTCCCCTGTTAAAATATGAATAACATTTTGAGAGCTGGAGGTGGGTGGGGAGAGGGAACAGTGATGGAAGCAGGCAACCCAGAGGCAGTACAGAAGGCGTGTCTGTGGGAGAACAAGAAACCCACAGAAACGCAAAATATCTCTGGGCAACCATTTTACTTTGCTCATTCTTTCCTTCCAAGCTCTCTTACAATTTCCTGGTGACACCTCCTGTCCCTGCGTGGGAAGTGGGGAGTGGCAGCTCACCCCTGCTCAGCAGAAGCGCTGAAGCGTGCGTTACGGAAAGCAATGCTGGCAGGAACGACGTGTGGATTGAGGGACAAGAATGGGGGTGGAGAATCCAGTGCAAGTTGCGGTGCTACATGAGGTGGGGGATGATGAGGACCTGTGTCACCACAATGGCAGAAGGCACAGAAAGGAGAGAGTGGCAGCCTTCTGGTAGAATCAGCAGGATTTGAGTAGAGAGGAGTTGGCTGTCAGAGCTACAGTGAATAGGAATAAGAAACCGTTACCATCCATTTCCCACCAGCTAATATTTACATGTGACAGGTGTGGAGGAATATTTAACTTTGACTCTAGAAAACTGAAGGCAAAATTCAAAAAGCTATTAAGCACAAGGATGAATCCCTCGGCCCCAAACCATTACTTGCTTCTGTGCTCCTCTGGTGTCGGGGCCAACACCCTCCTGCCGTCCCTGAGCTGTGGCCCTCAACGAGGAGGCACACAACTGGATGGACAGAGTCACCTTCCCTCAAACAGGGGGGACAACAGCCAGAGCTCAGCAGTACACCCCAAATTGCTCCTTGCTGCCTGCTCACCCCCTCACTCTCGAGACTGTTTTCTTGTGAGATGGCTTTCTGCATGAGACTTTGGATCTGGGAATATGCTGAGAAGCTTTCATATGGATTGGTTAAAAATAGCCTCCAGGCTTCAAGGGCAGCACTTGACAGATATGGCAACCTTGGGCAAGAATGCAGTCCTCCGTCAGCTGAAATGACAGGACTAAGTGAGTTCCTCAAAAGCAGCCAGGCTGTCTTATGCATCTCCAGGTGCTTGTGCCCGGCACAGCTACAGGTAGAGAGCAGTAATCAGAAGTGATCAGAAATGAATGCATGAGGATGAGGATGAGAGGTAACCCGTCCCAAACATGCCTTGCTAATGTCTGTCATGGTCTTTGAGTCCTGTGATGGAATCAGGGCACCACTGTATTTCAGTCATGAGTTGTTGCCTTGAGCCATTAAACCTTCATTTATTCCTTAAGTTGGGGCTTACAGGACGAGAACTAAGAGGCTGATTAATGTCTCCTAGGGTTGAGATGGACATTTTGGAGTCCCTGATGGCTTTTAGAAACTGCTGAAGACTCTAGAACAAAGGAGGTGCCATGCACACCTGCTCTCTGCCCCTCTCACGCTGGTGCATGCTCTATCAGCCCCATCCAGAAGTGCATCCAGGTGTCCTGAGCCCTGATGCTTTCACTTTAAGAAAAAAGAAAATATGAACGTAGGTACAGGGCCCGAGAAAGGCCCCCTCAAAGTGAGTGGCCCTGCACCTTAAGCTCTTCTGGCCTCAGGGAAAACTCACTTGTGCACCCCACTCTCTTCCTCCTTCCCTTCTGAATGCTGAGCCTTGGTTCTGCACCTGCAATTCCAGAAGCTGCCACTCAGAGAACACTAGACCCAGGCCAGGGGCAGGCTGACCTGGCAGGACTAGGCCAGTCTGATAGCATCCTGCATTGGCTTGGGTTAAAAATACACTCTGCTCCACAAAGCTGCAGTTAGGTCTGCGCTTCTGGCCCGGGGGAAAAAAAATCCTGACTTTTGGTTAGAAAATTTCCTTCTCTCTCTTCCAACTCATCTGTCATAAAATTTTGCTCAAAATAGAAAAGGTGCCCATTGAACGACCATAGTGGATGGTCTATGGTTGCGTTCAACTTAGTCATTCTTCCTCGGGCATTATCCTCCACCTACATACACCCCTTCAAATAGTTAACCCATCGGAAAGTAAGTGACCCATGAGCTACGAGTCTTTCCTAGTTAACGAGGTGGCCTCCTGGAACCACAGGGAAGAGCAGCAGACGCAGACAGCATAGCCCCGCTGAGCCAACAGTCTCTACCAAATCAAGGTGGGAGATTGAGAGCAGGGGAGGGAAAATGCAGCCTCTCTCTGCTTCGCATGACCACTTTTATTATCTTCTCATTTTACCAAATCAAGATCTTGATTCAAAGAGTCTGATGATGTGTTTTTAAATCGAAGACTGAAACAACAGTTTCCTAGAGGACAGAGTACTCAGTAGCGAGCTAGCTTTGCATATTTCAATTGTCACTACCACTGGGATACTGAAAGAAAAGTAATTTAGGGCCTCCTCAGTGGCGCAGCGGTTGAGCGCTGGGTTGCGAAGCTGCCCGCAGCCTCTGCAATGCCGGTTCGATCCCCGGCTGCTCCCAGACCACCGGAGGAGGGTCCCACATAGCGCACAGACCTCTCCTGCCTCCCGCAGTGCTCCCCTCAGCAGTGTACTTTGGTCCTTCTGCCTGCTCTGCTCCCCGCTCTGGCTCTGGTGAATTCTCTCACCCTCCCGCGCTTCTGACTATACCCAGTGCTTGTATAAATAAATAAAAATAAATCTTTAAAAAAAAAAGTAATTTAGAAATACAGGATATACAAGACCTTCTCATAAAGTGCAAGACAGTTAAACATGTAAATGTATAACTATTGCAGATTTCCACACAGTTAGAAGCAGCATTCATGAAGAGAAAATAATGCAGCATTTCCAAAATGTAACAAAAATTAAAATGGCTTATCTTTATCTTCTTGGTGAAGTGATGAGAAATACCTACCTATAAGATAAAGGTCTACATGGGAGGAGCGGAGGGGAAAGTCAGGGAGGGAGCGGGGGGGAGAGATAGGGAGAAATGAAGAGAGCGAGAGAGAGAACAAAGTATATAACTAACTAAAGAGAAAAACGCTATGGCCACTCATTCTGGAAAGTAAATACAACAGTTTCAAACCTTCCCTAAACATCTTAAACATAATCAATGTTATCAATTCCTGAAATTCAAGATGCACTTGCATCTCAATCTACAGTACTCTACATAAAGAACATTTGACTGTACGTAAAGAACATTTTATTCTTTTATTTTTAAAGATTTATTTTATTTATACAAGAGCTGGAGTACAGTCGAGATGCACGGGAGGGTGAGAGGATTCACCAGAGACAGAGTGGGGAACAGAACAGGCAGACTGACCAAATACACTGCTGAGGGGAGCAGCGGGCGAGACAGGAGAGGTCTGCTCGCCATGTGGGTTGCTCCAAGGCCAGCGGGATTGAATCGGCACTGCAGAAGCTGCAGACAGCTTCGCAGTGCTGCGCTCAACCGCCTGCGCCACCAGGGAGGCCCAGAACATTTTATTCTTAGCTAAAACTAACCAAACAGCAACTCTCAAACTTATCCTTTCTCAGAAACCAAATTCAATTTAGAAATGCTTTTACCAAGACAGACAGAATTGAAACAACACAGAATAGGATTTCCTTCAGAGAGATCCATGTACATGCACACAGTTAGGGCAGGCTAAGGATACAGTGAGGAAGCAGCATTGCTCTGGTTAGCATGGGCTTGGACTCCAGTGGGTGGCCTCCCTTAGAAATGTCACTGTTACCTTGATTCATTTTTTTTTTTAAACATTTATTTATTTTTTACACAAGAACCGGGATATAGGCCAGATGCACAGAAGGGTGAGAGGATTCACCAGAGCCAGAGCGGGGAACAGAACAGGCAGACTGACGAAATACACTGCTGAGGGGAGCAGCGGGCGAGACAGGAGAGGTCTGCCTCGCCATGTGGGATTCTTGCCAGCTGGCCGGGATCGAACCCAGGCTGCAGAGGCTGCAGACAGCTTCACACTCCATGTCCCTAATCACTTCTTCCTGTTTTCTTAGTCTTTGATCAGACAGAATTCCTTTAGGAATCTCTCCTGACCAGTGCTCAGCCCCAGATGGGTTAGGTGGTGCCTGCTGTGGGCTGCACATCTGCCTGCTGGACCTTATCACAGTGCCCATCGATGGCAGTGAATGGCCTGCCACAGACTGTGCAGACTCCTTCAGAGCAGGGCATCCTGACTCTTCAGTGGCGGACGCCCAGGGCTTAGCACTGAGGTGGAAAAGGATTAGCTGCATCGATATTTGCATTTCCACCTGCTCCTCAGTACATGCTGTGCAACTCTCCCAGGCTGGGCAGGTTCATAGTTGATTTGGGCAAACTGAACAAGGATCTTGGAGACTTAGGTATATCTGACACACTTTTAATGCTGAAGAGGGGCTGGATACACAAGCAGACCAGCAGGCAGGGAGGCAGGGAGGCAGAAAGGCAGCAATCGAGCCTCCTAGTCCCCTGTGATCTCTGCAATCTTGGCCTGGTGTCCCTATTTATTCATGCACACACCCCATACTTGCTGGAGTTCTGGGTCCAGTTATCCATAGTTATAGGTGTGTGTGCCCTCATTATCCATAGTTACAGGTGTGTGTGCCCTACCGCTTGTGGGTAAGGAAACATGGGAAGAAAACAAAGTTGCAGGTGGCGGCCACAAGAGCCTGAATCACTCCATGTTCCTTATAGTACTATATAGTCACATTCTCTACAGGTGCAAATATGCTTTCCCCAGGCATTGCCTTGACTGTCAGGTAAATGGGAGACAGTGTCAAACATCACCAATACTATACAGGACAAACAAAAAGCAGTGTCATTGGGGGGAAACTTCTCTGCAGAGAAGCAACAGTGCATTAGTTTTCTGTTGCTACTTTAACAAATTACCACCAGACTAGGGCCTTCATACGACTATGTTCCTTGACAATTCTGGACATCAGAAGTTCTAAAATCAAGGTGCTGGCAGGGCTCCATTCTTCCTGGCAGCTCTAGGGGAGAATCTGTCTCCGTGCCCTTTTGAGCTTCTAGAAGGTGCCCAAATCCATTGGCTTTCCTCCATTTTAAAAGCCAGTAGCACATTTTCTTTTTTTTAAAAGCCATGATTTACACTGAATCCACTTAGATAATTGAGGCTCGTCTCGCTGTCTCAAGATCTCCAATTTATGTGCTTAAAGTCTCTTTTGCCATGTCACAGGTTCCTTGGATTAGGACGTGGGCACTGTACCTACTCTCCTGGTATATGTGATTCCCTGGCTCTCATTTTCCAACTAGAAAATATGCTCTGTTTGGGTAAAGCTTAGCTGGCTACACCTGAAAATGCATAGAGAGGCACACAGGACACCTTACAGCAACCGTAAGGCTTCCCATTGGAGGAAGATGGGACTCCAGGACACTTTTCCTTCCACTGCGCTAACACACACCTGCTGAGTCTGATGCTTCCAGGATCACCTATATTCATTCCACTTATATCTTTCAGTCAAAATAAGACAGGACCTGAAGGAAAGTATTCCTGCAGGTTAATGTGCTCTGAGTAGATATGTGCATTTCCACCTGTTCCTTTGCATACTGTGATTACAGGCTTAAAGTTGCAAATATCCTTTTTTGGGGAACTAGATGGACCTGGCTTTTCCTAGGGAAAGAAAGCCATGCTGTGCAAAGGCCTCTCCTCCAGTTCCTCCTTCTTATCAAAATATTTCTAAATTGTAATATGTAATGTGGCCACATACCAGAAGCTCAACAATCCATTACAAAAGGTGGAGGATGGGCTCTTTGAAAACTTACTAAGCAGAAGAAACAGTATTTATGGAATGTTTATCACATGCTCAGCAGGTCTCTCAGGCAGTTCTCTCCTGCAACGCTCCCTATTGCCAAGAGTTAATATGAGCTAATGATGAAGCAGATAAGAGACTTCAGTCACACTACACATAGACTTGGTAGTCACATAGCAGGGATGCATTTATAGCGCAATATAAAGACATGAGAAAAACCAAGGTGTTGCAGAATCATTAAAATAACTATTGAATCAAAATTCCTATGATATGAACTTTATCCACCTTCTTTGCAACTGCATCTTATGAAGGTGAGGGTGTCACTTTGTGTTTCCCTACAGGCGGCCCTTCCAGGAAAGCCAGCCTCAGGTTATGCACACAAGTTGCACACTACCTGTCCTGCAGGTCAGAGCCAGGTTCCGTCTTTTTAAATGTGACCTGTAGATGGCATGTCGCTGAGCTGTACCCCCACCCACACACACTTGATCTGTTCGCATTAGAACATGTTGCAAAATGTGTTTTAATGAGGAACAGTTGGTCTGGTTCTGCTCAAATAAAAGATATCCCTGTAAGTAAGTTGCCACCTGTCTTCCCATCTTGCAGTGCAGCTTCTAAATGAGCTCTTCTGTCCCTGACACCTGCAGGTGTTGCCAGGCCCTGCCATCCACTCCATGTGCCAGCTCTCTTCCTTGGAGTGACAGACAACCTCAGCTCTGTGCTTCGTGTCATTACCAGATACGAGGACATACAGGGGATCAAAGGTGTCAAGCTATCTCTCCCCAATATCCTCTCAGACATTTCCCAGATTGGGAGCATGTTACTATCATACAATTAGGAGTACCCAATTATCTCCAAAGATGTTAGTATTTTCTAGTTCCTAAAGTTTATGTAAAGAATGCTATGTGCACAGTCTATCAGCATTATAGGTATACTGGAGTGTAAAGGCACCAACAAATTAAACCTGATATCAGTTGTGTCTTTTCATTTAATTTGAAGAACATTTGCATTTTAAAGCTTCTGTCACAGAGGTAACACGATGAGGGCACAGTACTGTCTGCCTTTTTTTTTTTTTTTTAAAGATTTATTTATTTATTTATACAAGCACTGGATACAGTCAGAAGCGCAGGAGGGTGAGAGGATTCACCAGAGCCAGAGAGGGGAACAGAACAGGCAGACTGCCGAAATACACTGCTGAGGGAAGCAGCAGGCGCGGCAGGAGAGGTCTGTCGCGCCATGTGGGACCCTTGCTGGTGGCTGGGGATTGAACCGGTGCTGCAGAGGCTGTGGGCAGCTTTGCAGCCCGGTGCTCAACCACTGTGCCACCAGGGGAGGCCCCTGTCTGCCTTTTAATATCAATTTTGAGCATGCATGATTCTAAAACTGCTATTATTCATATGTAATTTCCCCTTCTGCTCTTATCTTAAATGTGTAATTGGCAGATTATTAAAATTGAAAAAAATTTAAACTTGAACACACACACATGCCCACTATAATCTTGTTTTATTTTTTTATCTTATTTTGGTGATAGTAGAGTAAACACAAAGCTTTCTAATAAGGCTAACTGTAAGTTATTAAATTATCTACTGTATGATCAAATGCATTTCAGATTATGTTAGCAATAATTTCACCTTGACATCTACCAAAGAAACAGATGTGATCTACCCCTGTGCGGTCTTGGTGATCCCTCACTTTCAGGACACCCAACCTACAGAGCTGAACAAATGAAAGGGAGTATTAATCACATGAAAATCTAAAGCTCGGCACATGCCCAACACCTAATTATTATTTTCTATAAGTCTGCATTTCATCTGACTCAAAAGATCTGAAAACAACTCTTAAGCTCCAAACTTCTTTTAATGGATTCAAAATATTTCTTATGTGTAAATTTTTCTCATGGCTCAGAGGCACTGTTAGAGCTTGCAATGGAAGTTAACAGGGATAAAGGAAAAAAAATCACTTGATATCTCGTAACTCAAGATAAATTAGAATTTAGAATCATCTTTTTTCCCCCTGGCCGAGCCTGAACATATGGGCTACGCAGAAAACCTATCAAAACCAAATATGTGATCAACGCAAGGAAATTATTTTAAAATATACATTATGCAGAACACATGATACTTTCAGAAAATATCCTTAGAATCTCCTAGTATGTAAAATTTGCTCTGCATACTAAAGTGTCTTCATATATGAAAGTTATCGCATTCATAATTGCCATTTAATCCCCAAAATGCAAGCTTGAATAAGCACCTCCCAATGTATGCATCTCTAATGAAAACTGCCATTTCAACAGCAGTGAACAAAGATGGCCCGTCTTTCCAATGCCTTATTGATCTTCCACTTGTGGAGTGCTATCTGAAACTGTCATCTTTAATTTCTTTAATCTTTCTCCAACTTAGCTCCAAATGTCCATTCAAAAGTTTCTGCTTTCCTAATTTTTGACTTATTACATTGACCAAAATAAGCTGGAGTGTGGGATGGGAAGAATGAGTATAAAACAGCAAATAACGTAGTATAAAAATTTTTGCCAACAAGGCTGATTTGTCATAACCTCTTTAGTTCTGCAAAAAAAAAAAAAAAAAAAAAAAACAAACCAAGAGGTTGCAAGCTTTGCTTAAAGGAATATTACCAGAGGTCTGGTACCTGAGCTGGTAATACATTTAGTTTTATTTAAATTTTTTCCCCAAAAAGAAGGCACATGGAGTAGGCTTTCTCGCTAGCCATATTTAAAGGAAAACCCAAGTTTGTTATTCTCTGTGTCAAAGTTTGAACTTGTCATGTAGGTCTTCTTTTGCTAAATAATTATCAGTCATAGATATATTGACAGGTACTTGCACACACACATGCACACAAATACATGCACGTGAACATGCACACACACACACCACACTCACATTCACATGATGGGCCCTGACATAAAGGAACCAAGAAATTCACCTATAACTATTAAGTCTGTAATCACAACATTCATGATAGTGGCAGAAATGTGAGCTTATTTAGTACAAATTATTGGCTGGGGATAAGTAGCAGTACAAACTAAAGCTGCTCCTCAGGTGTGACAAAGGTGAAGAAAGAAAAAGCGAATTTGGTCAAGATGCTTTACGGATGATGAAGTCCTTTCCGTAATCTCTTAGACCACAACGGAAACCAACCTCATTCCATGGAGTATACACAGGACGCTGTGAACTGGGATGTTAATGAACATAGCAAGTGGGTGTATTAAAGTTAATCTTTAAGTAATCAATCCAACTCAAAATAATTACTCCTGAGGATTTCTTCCAACTAGGTAACCATGAAGAGTGTGCTGGCAGATGTTTGTGTTTTAAATGAAAAGGAAGCCATGTGTGATGTTAACTGCTATTCCAATGCAACCTCTCATTCTGCTCTTAGTATCATTTTCAATGACACTGGAAATATGGTTTTAGCATCATTGAGCTCCATGAACTGCATAAAATGAAAAAAGGAGGTGGTGGGTGCTCTGTTCTGTCTTAAAGAGTCTCATAAATGATGAGCTAACATGTAAAATGCACCCTTCCCATGGATCGCCACGCTGGTTATTCAGCTTGGAAAATTCAGATAAGCTAGTTAAGAAAAGTAACATTAAACTCAGCAATCTGAAGAAAGTTCACACCTCTAACCGCTTTCCTATTACGCAGTCTTCTAAAAATCCATTCCAAGGCATGTCTACGCTCCCTAATTTCTATACTGAATATGAACAGTTTGTCAAAAGTAAAATATAATGACCCTATCAAAAATCACTTAAAATGGAAGATCACTCTAAGAATGTGGAAGGCCGTCTCTAAGATGGCTGTCAGTGAGCCCCCTCCCTGCCCCCACTTCTGCCATTCACAGCTTTTTGTAACAGGTGTCGAACAGTCCCCTTGACTATGGGGTGAACTTACTGACTTGCTTCTACTAAATAATGGCCCCCATTATTGATGGGATGCCACTTCTGAAATCAGGTAACAAGAAACTGTGGTTTCTGTGTTTCTCACTCTCCCTGTTTACTATTCTGAGAGAAACCAACTGCTATGTTGGGAGTTGTCCTATGCAGAAGCTCATGTGAGAAGAAACCAAAACCAGCAAAGGATCAAGAACTCAATCTAACCACCCAGGAGAGAGAACCCTGTATCACAACATGAGTGAACTTAGAGGTAAAACAAGCTCCCTCCAGCCCCCAGTCAAGCCTTCAGATGAGACTGCAGTCCTGGCTGACATCCTGACTGGACTGCAGCCTCCTCACAGGTAATAGGCCCAAGACACCCAGCTAAGCTGTGCCCATATTTCTGACCCAAAGAAGCTTCAAGATAATAAAAAGTTGTTTTAAATTGCTATATTCTGAGGTAATTTGTTATACGGTAACAGATAACTAATATAAAAAGATGCCACACAGAGGCTAGAAACGGATTCACAGTTCTGAGGAAACATGATTTATCACAGAGGCGTTGCAGACCAGCAGGGAGGGATGGACTTTCAATAAATTTTCTGGAACAATGGATGACATCCATATAAAACAGTGAAATTTGATCTTACCTACCATGCTTAAAAATCAATTCCAGGTAGACTGAACACTACATGGGAAGGCAAAACTGGAAAAAAAATTTTGGAGACAGTATGGGCATAAAATCTTTCTGATCCAAAAGATGGGGAACAAGTTCTCAAATCACAAAAATACACAAAATTCTAAAGAGATTAAGAGATGAGTCGCAAACTGGGAGAGGATACTTGTTCTATATAACTGACCTCAGATTATATAAAGAATTTTTAAAATCCATAAGAAGGTATCAGTTCAATAGAAGAGAATGGGCAGAGGATTTACACAGTCTCTATACTGAAGGATATGAATAAAGGAAACCAATAAATAGATAAAAATATGCTCATTTGTAACTATGGAAATAAATACAAGTTAAAAACATGTTCTACCAATTTGCATACATCAAGGAGGCCCAAAAGGAAAAGCCTAACTATGCCCAGTGTGGGTGAGAATGTGGAGGGACCAGACCACTTGACAGAGCAACCACACTGGAAAAAAGTGGGAGGTTATATAGGCAAGTGGAAGCTGCATAAACTTGGTGTCCCAGGGATTCCACCCCTGGGTGGCTCACCCAGACTAGAGAGAGCATCACAGGTGTGTGTCAATAATCTCAGGTACCCATCCTGGCTTAACTGCTACCAGCTAGAAGCTCTAGCAGATCTGGGCTAGAAATGGGGGTACAGGGGGAACTGGTAAAAATAGCCCAGGATATGGGGCTCAAGAGCTGCAGGGGCTAGACTGCCTGAGAACATGAACTGTCTTAACTGTGTCCCTAACAAACTCATGCTTTTCTTCAGCAGGCCCCCATATCTAGGAGACCCATTTTTCTTTAGCACTAATTTCTGCCTCTCAATTTGTATGGGCTGTGTCCCAACCTGGTAAAAAATTTGACCAATGTGCAAAATAGGTGGGACATCAATATTCACTTAGTTGTCAATATACATCTTGCTACCTTTTTTTTTTTTTTTTAACTTGGATTCTATGGGAAAAGAGCAGTTCCTCTATTAGTTTCTGGTTGCTGGTGTAACAAATTATCACAACCCGAGAGGCTTAAGACAAACACGAAATCATTATCTTAGAGCCAGATGTCCAAAATTAGTCTCACTGAACTAAAATCAAGTGAGGTGTCACCCCTCTCTAGCGGAGAATCCATTCCCTTGCCTTTTTCAGCTTATGTCTTGGCCCCTGACTTTCCTGTTACCCTTTTACTTGATATTGGGCCATATCAATAATCCAGGGCAATCTCTTTAAGGTCAGCTAATCAGTAAATTTAATTTCATTTGCAAGCTTAATCTCCCCAGCCATATAACCTAACATATTCATGGGTTCCAAGGATGTTTGGGGTCTCTTTTCTCCCCACAGGCCTTGAGGTGAGATGCTGAGTTGTTAGGTATATACTTCAAAGAAAAATACCTACACTCAAGAGTACTTAAAGTTTCCTGGTAGAAGATCATGAGAAAATCTCTTACTTTTGACTCGCTTTTAGATATTGGATGTGTTAATATGAAAAAAAAAATCTAGTTTTGTTTGTAACACTAGATCCAAACCTTTCAGTTCTATAACTCACTATCTAAAAAGACAAGACACAGAATGGTAGAGCTGGAAGGACTAACTCTGAAGTTGAAGCAGAGATTTCTTTTGCATCTACAGAAAATGTTGAAAGACATGCGGCTCACAAGCGAAAAAGCCAGGATTTCATAAGGTATGACAGACTGAATCCATTACTAGTTCCAACTCTTCATCTTCCCTGTATCTGTGTTTCTGTCCTATCACTTCACGGTGCTCGCCTCCAGTCTTGGCCATGTGACCTACTCCCACCAATGGAACATTATCAAACAGAATGCAAGTCAATGCCGAAGAACCTGTGTGCATTTCTGATTGCTGCTCCCGTTCCTCTGTCTTTACCAGGAGAACACACTCTGGTTAGCCTGTGGTAGGATGACATGGGGAGCAAAGCAGATTCATCCAAGTAGGCTTGGGTGAACCACCAGACATGTGAAAGGATCTGTTTTAGACAGCCCCTGGGTGGCTGCAGATTCATGACTGCAATAGAGATTAGATGAACTCCCCATTAATGTTTTGTGGTTATTTGTCACGATGCATTTATAGTAGCAAGTTAACTGCTGCATGGGTTGACCACATATTTGATCCTATAATCCTTTTAAACAAGGGATACATACGTATATATATATAACTTCTAACATAAATATATTCAGTCAGTTGATAGACACTGAGCATTTGCCTGTGCTAGGCACAACTCTTGCATAAACACATCATCCCCTCAGCAGTGTATTTCAGTCAGTTGGCCTGCTCTGCTCCCCACTCTGTCTCTGGTGAATCCTCTCACCCCCTGCACCTCTGGCCTACACCCCAGCTCTTGTATGCATACATAAATAAATCCCCCCCCCCAAAAAAAACCCCACAAAGGAGTAAACAAAGCAATATATACCAGCATTCTTGGATGGGCTTCCATTTCAGTAACTGGACACAAAAAAAACCTAAAAGTTTTGGTATGTCTGCTGGTCTCAAGTACCATAGAGACAAACAGGGCAGTGAGTACTAGGTGGTGCTGATGGTGGCAGTTGCTGTTTTACAGAGGGATCCTCAGGAAGATCTCGCTGATAGGTGGTGTTTGAGTAGAGACCTGCGTGAAAATGTCAGACGTGTCTGTGGGCATATCAGAGAAGCACGCTTCAAGCAGAGAGACTAGCAATTGGAAAGGGCCCCCCAAAAAGTGTCCTAGGCATGTCCACATTCAAGGAGCCGCACAGAGTCAGGGTGGAGACCCAGGGTGCTCCAGGGGAGAAAGGCCAAATGATGATGTCGTTTGGAAAACAGGGCCAGGACACTCGGCCATGAAGGCCACTGCAAGGGGTTTGGCTTTTACTCTGAGCATGATGGGAAACCCTAGATTGTATTTTTTTACTTTTATATTTTTATTGTGGCAACAACATTTAACATTCTGGTTATTTTTAAATATACAATTCAGTCATATTAATCACATTAACCCTCACCATTTTGTTTCTAAAAAATTTTCATTACTCCAAACAGAAACCATTAAGAAATAACTGCGCACCCTCAGCCCCAATCCCTGATAACCTATGACCTATTTTCTGGCTCTACAAATTTGCCTATTCTAGATCTTTGATATAAGCAGAGTTATATAACACTCATCCTTTTGTGTCTGCTTTATTCACAGCACAGTGTTTCCAGGTCCATCCATGTTGCAGCATGTGTCAGAACTTCATTCCTCTTCATGCCTTCATAAAATACCATCATATGCATATATCACACACATTCTGTTTCTCCATTCATTTGTGTTTTTTTTAATTTTTTAAAATAAATCTTTTTTTAAAGATTTATTTATTTATTTATACAAGAACTGGGGTACAGGCCAGATGCTCAGGAGGGTGAGAGAATTCACCAGAGATAGAGTGGGGAGCAGAACAGGCAGACTGACGAAATACGCTGCTGAAGGGAGCAGCGGGCATGACAGGAGAGGTCTGCCGTGCCATGTGGGACCCTCGCTGGCTGGCCAGGATCGAACTGGCACTGCAGAGGCTGTGGACAGTTTCACAGCACGGTGCTCAACCGCCTGCGCCACTAGGAGAGGCCCTCTTCATTTGTTGATGGACAAGGGTTGTTTCCATTTTTTGGTTACTGTGAAAAACTGCTCCATTGAACACTGGTGAACAAGTCTATCTTTGAATATCTACTTTCAATTCCTTTGTATATAAATCCTGGACCATGTGCAACCCTGGATGTTCTGAACACAAGAGACATGATCTGATTTACATAGAGGGTAGAAAGCAGGAGACAATTCTGCAGATTGTTTGTGCTTATTTTCAGATAACAGAGCACAGAGCTTAAAGAACCACCTCTGATAAGAATACTTAAAAGAAAAAGACCACAGTGAATAGCAATATCCTACAATATAGATGTCTCCTGATTATTCAAAGGAACTGACCTTATCTGAATGATAACAGAAAAGAACAGTCACTCATATCCAATGAACAAAGGGAACTTAAAAACAAGTTCATGAGAAGTGGGGGTGGGAGGGAGGGACAGAAAACCAAAAGCAAAAAAAAAAAAAAAAAAAAAAAAAAAAGTTCATGAAGTACTTTAGGCCACTATACTTCACAAATGCTGCTGCTGGCTATAAATGTTTCAGGAAAGACCAATGACCAAGTCTTCTTCTCAGGGTATCTCCTGATTTGGACAAAATATAACCCATTCCCACTATTGGCAATTTGATAAACCAGGTCCAGATAAATCTTTACTATCTCCCAGGCCACTGATTTCATAGCCAGGTACTGCTTTGACAGCTTCCCAAGGATTAGTTCACTTCATTACCAAAACTGCCCTATCAAGCGGACTCTATTACTCCCAACACACAGAAGAAGAGACGTATCTAGAGAGGGCAGATGAGCAGTGATGGTCACACAGATGCAAGCGACAGTAAGGCCCACAGCTCAAGTACTTAGGGATTACTTTTTTCTTTCTAAATGGATGTTTGCAAGAAAGAAGCACTAAGAACTGGGGCCCCAGGAGGGAAATGCTGATTTTGATCAAGTAAATCGAGAGTGGGTCTTCACTTCTTTTGTCCTTGGGGTTTCTCTCTTAAATGGTGGCAAATCTAAAGGGCAATGACTTCTATTTTTATAGGTTGACTTCCTACCAGATCTGGTAACTGTTGACTTGACATATGCCTTGAATAGTTTTATGTTTCCCAGTAAATTTAAAGAACTGCATCAGGGACAGGAGAAAATTTGTGTCTCCAAACCCTTTTAAATATAAAACACTGCAAATTATTAGAAAACAAAGATATTCATGGTTCTATTATTTTAGGCTCAACTCAAAGTCACTACTCTGACAGGAGAAATAGGCTGTTACTGTCATCATTACAGAGTAGAAGGGAAGAAAACTAAAATTTATGGTCAGAAGCAGACTGGGCTCTTAAGTACCCATCCTTAACAATTCCCATGAAAAGAATTTAAATTTGCAAGATTATTATTGGTTTAAGAAGGAGCCTTTGCAATCTGCTCATCACGATGTCAAGTGATTTTTCAAGAGCAGTTTGGGTGGCTTGACTGTGATTTTTTTCAATCTTTGAATATATAGATGTCGCAGGTTGCAGTATCAGAAAATTTCAACTATTTTCATACTCAACTTCCCTGCATCTGGTAGGGAAACCATTTGTTTCACCCTGCCTGTCACTGAAAGCCAAGTCCTTTCAACAAGTAAAGACTGAGCACCAACTCTGAGTCAGGCACCATGACAGGGCCTGAATTCAATGGTGAAACGGACAGGGTAGGCCTTTAGGCCTGTTCCAGGAGCATTTCCTCACATACACAACTTTGACTATGTTATGCTCATGTTCAAGAACTTGGCCACATACATGATAGAGACTTTTGGAATTCACCCTTACTGTCTCCTTATTTAAATAGAAGTATGCATTTCCCAAACTTTTGTCAGCTGGGGCCTTGTGAGTAGTTCTGGCAAGTGGATATGAACAGAAACACCACAGGCCATTGCAGTGCTGAGCCTGTGAAAAGTGTGGTCCTGCAGCAATTCTCTTCTCACCACAGGAAGATGCCATGGACCGTGGTCCCTGAGTCACTGTGTGGAGCAGACAATCCCTGATTCCAAGTCTCCACTAACTGGTACTGGTGATGTAGTAGTGTGAGCAGGTAACTAACTTTTGTTCTGTTAAACTTGAGACTTCAGGGATCATGAGCTACTGCAGTACAGCCCAACTTAGCAAAAGCTAACTCATGTGCTTTATTAAGTAATGTGTCAGGTGTAACATCTGTTTGACTTCAACACCCAGGGGCCCAACCCTCCATTATTTTCCACCACCTCCCAACTGCCCACATCTTCTCACAGATGCCCAAATAGAGTCGGATTTACGCCACTGCATTCTGTCACCTGACATATGCTCTTTTAATATGGAGAAAATTTTTCGTCATGTGTTTGATTAAGTCTTTCTCACCTTAAAAATCCCAATCTAATACCACGCCCTCTGTGGTAGAAGTTGTTTGAATCCCCTCTCCACACTGAGTTCTCCACCTTGCAAATCCTATTTTACTAATATGGATGAAGAAATATTTCTCATCTTCCTTTGTCCCTGGGGTGCAGACTTGAGGCCCAGGTGCAGCAGGTGTGAACACCGAATGTGAAGTAAGCTTCGTGAGGAGGCACACAGGGCCTGTGCTTCTGCCTTTCTGGGGCAGGTGGAGCAGGGTTAACAGCTCTAATCAGCAGCTTCTATGTGGTGTTTTTCTGGAAAATCAGCAAAGAAATCTACTCCGCTGCCCTTTCAGTGGACTCTGAGAACTGCCGCATATCCCTTTTTATTTTATTAAAAGATTTATTTATTTGTTTGTTTGTTTGTTTGTTTATACAAGAACCAGGTACAGGCCAGATGCGTGGGAGGTGAGAGGATTCACCAGAGACAGAGCGAGGAACAGAACAGGCAGACTGATGAAATACACTGCTGAGGGGAGCAGCAGGTGAGACAGGAGACGTCTTCGCCATGTGGGACTCTCGCCTGCTGGCCGGGATAGAACCAGTGCTGCAGAGGCTGCGGACAGCTTCACGGCGCTGTGCTCAACCACCTGCACCACCAGGGGAGGCCCTGCGTATCCCTTTTTCAACACCTTCCCATCTCAACTAACTGCAGCAGTGTTTTCTGTTGTCTGCAAGGAACACAGACCTGTACAGTCCCTGATACCTCAAGACTTCGGAAATGGCCATCCTCCAATCCCAGCTGATGCAGGGCCATCTGTTTAGTACTTGCTATAATATAGATTGTGTTTCACAGCAATAGTGGCTCTTCCCAACTAGACTTTCCAGATGAAAGCATAATGCCTGAGCCGTGTGCATCCCAAGCAAGCCTAGGCACAGTGCTTGGTCTACTTTAGGAATTGATAGAATGACCATTTAATTAATCATTAAAATCAGGGAATGTGAAATAAGTACCTTTTTTAGTTATACCAGAACAACAGGTGTAAACCAGAATGGTGCCAGGTAAACAGACATATGGTCACGCTTGGCACTGAGAACTGTTGACTGAGTAAAAAGGAAAAAGCATTTGAAGGAAAAGCAGTACAGTCAAACAGGAGTACAAAAGAACAACTCTGTCCACCTGGGTTCAAAAACATGTCAAGAGACAATATTCTCCTAGAGTCTTCTCCAGTCCCAGCCTTTAAGGGTAGGAGACAGACCAAAATGATCTTTCAGGTTTGCTGATATGGGCCTTTGGTTTTCATAAGGTAGCTTTATCCAATGAGTGTTTTTATTAATAAATTCATTTTAGACTTGGTAAAGGCCATCCATAAAACTTGAAACACAAGAGCAATTATCTTGCAGGGGGTAGCAGTCCCCCTGCACTGTCACAATAGAACAGCAGCAGAGCAAGAGCAGCAGACAAAAATCTCCTCAAAGGTCAGGATCACATTCATTAATTCTACTTCCAATATTCAGTCCAATGTCTAGATAATATTATGTTCAATAAATGCTGAAACACAAAAGCCAGGCATGACTGCATGTTGCCTGTATGAGTAATTCAGAATCTTTTCTCTTGCCCTTAGACCTTTCTTGCTCTGGGAGTCTGTTCATGCCTTAGCTCAAGTTCACTGCTCCTTCTACCACCCCCCCCATGCCCAATGTGGGCAAAGAATACAGAGGTGGGGACAGTGTCTGCCTCATGCCACCCTGTGATACTTCTTTGTGAGCGTGCACATAGTACTTCATCTGCCCCAGCTGCCCTCGTCCAAGCGAGAATGATAAATCAAGGCAATATAGGTCAAAATAATCCTAATACCACACTAATACCAAAACCGAATAAGGACAACACAAAAAAGGAAAACTATAGGCCAATCTCCCTAATGAACACTGATGCAAAAATCCTCAATAAAATTTTAGCTATCAGAATCCAACAATGTATCCATAAGATAATTCACCACGACCAAGTTGGATTCATTCCAGGGGCACAAGGATGGTTTAACATCCGAAAATCAATCAACGTTATCCAACACATCAACAAAAAGAAATATAAAAACCATATGATAATATCAATAGATGCTGAGAAAGCTTTCGACAAAGTGCAACACCCATTCATGATAAAAGCCCTTGAAATTCTTGGGATACAAGGAACATACCTCAACATCATAAAGGCCATCTATGACAAGCCAACAGCCAGTATCATTCTCAATGGTGAAAAGCTGAAAGCAATTCCATTAAGATCTGGAACAAGACAAGGATGTCCACTCTCACCACTGCTTTTCAATATAATACTGGAAGTCCTAGCCAGAGCAATAAGACAAGAGAAAGACATCCAAGGAATCCAAATAGGAAAAGAAGAAGTCAAACTATCACTATTTGCAGATGATATGATAATATACATAGAGAACCCCAAAATCTCCACAGAAAAACTAATTCAACTCATCAATCAATTCAGTAAAGTGGCAGGATACAAAATCAACACGCAAAAGTCAGTAGCCTTCCTATACACAAACAATAAATCTGAAGAAGAAGAAATCAAAAAAACCACCCCTTTTATTATCGAAACAAAAAAAATCAAATATTTGGGAATAAATCTAACAAAAGAGGTAAAGGACCTATACAAAGAAAACTATAAAACACTGTTAAAAGAAATAGAAGAAGACACAAAGAAATGGAAAGACATCCCCTGCTCATGGATTGGAAGAATAAACATTATTAAAATGGCCATCCTACCAAAAGCAATATACAGATTCAAATGCTATTCCAATCAAAATCTCAATGGCATTCTTCAAAGAAATAGAACAATTATTGATGAAATTCATATGGAATCACCAAAAACCCCGAATAGCCAAAGCTCTACTGAAAAAAAAAGAAGGAAATGGAGGCATCACACTCCCAGACTTCAAAATACTATACTAAAGCCATAATCATCAAAACTGCATGGTATTGGAACAAGAACAGACATACAGACCAATGGAATCGAATAGAAAATCCAGAAATAAACCCACAGATTTATGGTCAACTAATCTTTGACAAAGGAGCAAAGACTATGCATTGGAGCAAAGAAAGTTTGTTCAATAAATGGTGCTGGGAAAACTGGGTCGCTACATGCAAAAGAATGAAGCTTGACCACTACCTCACACCATACACAAAAATCAACTCAAAATGGATTAAAGAACTAGACATAAGACCTGAAACCATAAAATACATAGAAGGAAATATAGGCGAAACACTACGGGATTTGCACATCAAAGACATCTTTACAGACACATCACCCAAAGCAGTGATAGTGAAGAGAAAGATAAACAGCTGGGACTACATCAAATTAAAGAGCTTCTGCACAGCAAAAGAGACAATAACAAAAACAAAAGAGAACCCCACCAACTGGGAGAACATTTTTGCACCCAACACTAATGATAAAGGACTGATCACAAAAATCTGCAAAGAGCTGATGAGACTCAGCAACAACAAAGAAAATAATCCAGTCAAAAAATGGGCAGAAGAGCTAAAAAGAAACTTCTCTGAAGAGGAAATGCAAATGGCCAACAGACATATGAAAAAATGTTCAACATCACTTGTAATCAGGGAAATGCAAATCAAAACTACCATGAGATACCATCTCACACCAGTGAGAATGGCACATATTAAAAAAACTAGCAACAACAAATGTTGGCGAGGATGTGGAGAAAAAGGAACTCTTGTGCACTGTTGGTGGGAGTGCAAACTGGTCCAACCACTATGGAGAGCTGTGTGGAGATTTCTGGACCTACTAAACATAGAGCTTCCATATGATCCAGCAATTCCACTCCTAGGTATTTACCCAAAGGACACAGAAACATCATTTCCAAAGAGCACCTGCACTCCTATGTTTATAGCAGCACTGTTTACAATAGCTAAGCTTTGGAAACAACCCAAATGCCCAAAAATAGATGACTGGATCAAGAAGATGTGGTACATATATACCATGGAATATTACTCAGCATTCAAAAAAGATAAACACATGCAATTTGCAGCAACATGGATGGCACTGGAAGGGATCATGCTCAGCGAAATAAGCCAAAAAGAAAAAGAAAAATACCGGATGGTCTCACTCATAGCAGGAATCTAGAAAACTTAAATAAGGGACCAGGAAAATGAAAAGAAAAGTGAAAATTAAAATCAACAAAAACTATGAACCAGAGACACTTTTGGGGGGTGGGGGGCGGGAGGGGAAGGATTGGGGTCAGAATGGGGCGTTTGCAATTGTATGGGGAATATAAAAATAAAATTTAAGATAAAAAAAAAAATAAAATAAAGTTCTAACCAACGTGAAAAAAAAAAAAAAAAAAAATAATCCTAATACCAAGCACATAGTAGGGGCTCACTAAAAGTAGCTGTTACTATTATTGAGGCACAATTAGCTCCTTGATGCACACAGTTCTCTTCACCACGCTACAGCTACAAGCCTCAGGAGGAGGAAAATTATCATCAGTGATTGCGCAATTAGTGATGCAAGTGAAATGAAAGCTGATTGTTTAGCATCAGCTCGCTCTGATGATACTTTGGATGGTGCTCAAATTGCTACATGAAAGGTACTGCAAACATACTAAACACATTTGAACTGACATAATCATACTAGTTCAGCTGCAATGCCCAATAAAATACAGCTCAGCAGCACAGAATAAAAGCTATGTATCTAGATAGAGAAGCCCAAATATGCCCTAGCGGGTCTACAAAGGAATTATAAGCAATATGAGAGGAAGAAATGGACTAAATATTAAATGTACTATGGTTTTAATTGTTTGTGACACTAATTGAACATATGGGCGATGAAGAATTCAAAGTTTTAAAAAAGGAACTAGAAAAACCGCTGGGGACGAGAGCCAATGTCTTGGGGGTGGAAGGAAAATAAGGAGGAACACACCCTCATTTGCTTCTAACACGGTTAGCTGATCTGTTTGAAATTAGATCCACTTTCAACTGTTTTAACTTAATTATTAAGCCATTTCTTAACCTCATGAATGCAGTTTTCATGTGCTTTCAAATCTAGCCCTGAACTAATAGACCCTTTCACTTCAGTGGTTTTGGAAATGAATGTTAGATGGAGAGGAAAGCGTTTTAACGGTGCTTTTCTAAGGGTCAAAGCTCTGAAAATATAGTATACTTTGTACATAAAACTCACAACACCTGAATATCCTGCCGGCCTTTTGTCTGGTAATGAGGCAAACCATGCCACCCTTTAAAACTTCTGCTTCCTTTCCAAGCTGTCGGCCATGCTGGTGCTGAGCTACCTAACTGCTCAAGTGAATCCATTACTGGGATCAAAGTCCCAAAAGATGAGAAACAGGTGGCAGCCAGGCACCCTGCGGCAGCTTTGCCTTCCCTTGTGAGAAACAGAATGATAGGTACAAGTCTCCATTCTAGAATATTCTCCATTAAAAGGGGGCATAATGAACAAGGAAAGAACTGTCTGTCAGTAAGAACAGCCGATGCTAATAAGACTGTTATTGAGTCTCTGGTTATTTGTCATTCTCATTATATGGCGGAACCTCCTAAGTTGGTCTGGTTTCATCTGCCATATTGTAGGAGATGGATGGCTAATGACTTCAACATTTGAAATAATGAAAGTTCCTGCAATTTTTACCCTCATTGCTTAATGAAAAATAAAGCCTTATCATGTATGACAAATGATAAGAATAGTGATAGTAGCCGATATTTATTGATAATCTAAGCCTTTTCTATTAAACGGTAGAAAGTTTACTGTTATCATCCCCATGGAAAGTGGTGAGAATTGAAGCATAGAGAGGTTGAAAAATTCGTCCAAGGTGAAAGTTCTTTTAAGTGGTGAAATAAGGATTCAAATCCAAGTAATCAGAAACTCACATATATGTTCTTAATTGCTACAACTGTACAGAATATTGAAAAATCAATGGATAGAAAGTGCCTTTAAAAAATTAAGTCAGGAAATCACTGATTTTTAAAGCTATATGTCATGAATCCTTTCATCAAATATTAACATGCCTACTGTGTACCAGGCACTTTATCCAAGTTATCTAATTTTCTGCCAACAAATGAAACTGTAATTCAAGAAATGTTGTGCAAGAAGATGGCAAGAGTCACTGTAATTTGAACCCAGACCTTAAAGTCTCCAAATCTGGGCCTCCCTGGTGGCGCAGGCGGTTGAGTGCCACACTGTGAAGCTGTCTGCAGCCTCTGCAGCGCAGGTTTGATCCCGGCCGGCCGGTGAGAATCCTACATGGTGCAGCAGACTTCTCCTATCTCACACGCTGCTCCCCTCAGCAGTGAATTTCAGTCAGTCTGCCTGTTCTGCTCCCCACTCTCTCTCTGGTGAATCCTCTCACCCTCCCATGCATCTGGCATGTACCCCAGTCCTTGTATAAATAAATAAATCTTAAAAAAAAGAAAATATCTAAAAAAAAAAAAAAACCTTCCAAATCTGTGAGCTCTTTTCACAACGCAACCTGACTTTCCATTCTTTAAATCAATTTCTCACCCTTAGGAACGAATTCAAAAAGGGAAAAGTTTGGAATAAAACTGACTACAAGAAATTTACAATTAGGAGAGAATTTTGTATTCTATGAGGCACAAAATAGCTGATTTTGTAACTACTGACTTGAGAACTAGTAGGGTTCAAGTGATTTGTTAGAGTTCAGGCTGTGAAAGGAGAATGAACAACATCAGGAATAAAAGTAGTTGGCCTTTACCAAGTAGTAATCACACTCTCTTTTAAAGACTTTTTTTTTTTAGATTTATTTTTATTTATTTATACAAGCACTGGGTACAGTCAGAAGTGGGGAGGGTGAGAGAATTCACCAGAGCCAGAGCGGGGAGCAGAGCAGGCAGAAGGACCGAAGTACACTGCTGAGGGGAGCAGCGGGCGGCAGGAGAGGTCTGCGCGCCATGTGGGACCCTCCTCCGGTGGCCGGGGAGCAGCCGGGGATCGAACCAGCGCTGCAGAGGCTGCGGGCAGCTTCGCAACCCAGCGCTCAACCGCTGTGCCACCGGGGAGGCCCAGACTTATATACCTTTAATACCACTTTAAACAGATGATGATTAATACTGCCCATCTATTCATCCTTTCTCTCTCTTTTGTATTAAACATAAGCCTACACTGATATAAAATAGGATACTACTGTCCAGAAGTTATTAAATAAGGTTCCTGCAAGTTCCTTTGAAACTTGCAAGGTTTAAAAGGGTAAGGTAGTATGGTCCTGGCTTCAAAACCCAGGCTTAACCTAACACCCATTTTGATGGCTACTTCCTAAAAAAAACAGAGTACAAGTGATGGCAAAGATGTGAAAAAATCGGAATCCTTGCACACCACTGGTGGGAATGTAAAATGATGTAGCCACCAGGGAAAAAAATATGGATAATCCTCAAAACATTAAAAATAGAACTACCCTAGACCCACTAGTTAAACCTCTGTGTATACACCCAAAGAGTTGAAAGCAAGATCTCAAAAAGATGTCTGTGCTACCGTACTCATTGCAGCTTTATTCACAAGAGTCAAAAGGTGGAAACTATCCAAGTGTCCATAGATAGATGAATAAACAAAAAGTGATGTAAGTATATAATGGAATATTATTTAGTCTTCAAAAGGAAGAAAATTCTGACACAGGCCACAACATGGGCAGACCTTGAGGACATTTTCAATATTAGTGAAATAAACCAATCAGAAAAAGATAAGCACTGTATGATTCTTCACATACGAGGTACTCACAGTAGTCAAATTCACAGAGACTGAAAATAGAATTTCAGGAACTGGGAAGAGGGGTGAATAGGGAATTTTAAATGGGCACAATGCTTCAGTTTTATAACATGAAAAAAGTTTTAGAAATTGGTTGCACAACAATGTAAATGTACTTAACATTACTGCACGGTACACTTTAAAATGGTTAAGATGATAATTTTTTTTGTTATGAATTTTACAGCTATTGAAAACAAAAATACACAGAAAAAAACACAGGTGATATAGGTCACAATATTAATATTAGAAATGTGTTTGTAGACTCTACATCAAACTAGAAAACTTCTGCAAAGTGAAAGAAACTATCATATAACATAACAAGACACCCTACTAAATAGGAAAAAATATTAATACATCATACATTCAACAAGGGGTTAATATCCAACATATATAAAGAACCCATAAAACTCAACAGCAACAAAATAACCCATCAATAAACAAGGCAGAAGAGCTTTATAAACACATTACAGAAGAAGACATACAGATGACCAACAGTCACATGAAAAAATGCTAATCATCACTAATTGTCAGAGAAATAAATATCAAAGCCATAATTACACCTGTGGAAATGATCATCTCAAACAGATCAGTAACAAGAGTGGTGGGGCAAGTGTGTGGGGAAAAAGGAACCCCGTTATTGGAAATGTAAATTGGAGCAGCCTCTATGGAAAACAGTATGGAGGTTCCTCCAAAAATTAAAAATAGATCCACTATATGTTCCAGGTTTTCCACTTCTAGGTAATGATCTGGAGAATATAAAAACACTAATCCAAAAAAGTTATCTGCACCCCTATGCTCACTGCAGTTCTACTTATATAGCTACAACATGGAAACAACCTAAGTGCCCACTGATGGATGACTGGATAAAGAAGTTGTGGCATGTATTCACAATGGAATACTACTCAGCAATAAGAAGATTAATTTTTGTCACCTGGGACAACATGGATGGAATTAGAGGGGATTGTGCTAAGTAAAATTAAGCCAGAAGGAGAAAGACAAACACAGGATCGTTTCACTCACATGTGGAATATAAAGAAACAAGACAAAGGAATAGTCAAACCAAAAAACCAAAAATCACATCCTTGGATTCTAAGAGCAGAGCTGAGGTAACAGAGGGGAGAAGAGTGGGAACAAGGTGTGGAGGGGGGACCAATGGATTGGGTAGAAGCTATTAGAACACTGGAGCTGGGTGTGAGTCAGAAACATACATTTGAAGAGGTGTGAAACTGTACTCCTAACACATACACAGTGTTGTAAACCAGTGGGTATCTCAATTTTAAAAGTTGGAAAATGTAAATAGAAACAAAAGTTTGATAGTTGATAAGACCTGCATGTAAATCCTGGCTTACCTCTCTCACCTTCTAATTTTATGACTGTGAATAAGTTATTTAGTTACTGACGTTCAAAATTTTCATTTCTGAATAGGAATAAGAATAGTAACTTTCTCACAAGGTTATGAAGACAATCCACGTAAATGCATATAAAATGTTAAACACAGTAGTCAGTCCATGATAACCAATCCATAAATGCTAGCTTGGAGTCATAGCAGCAGACATGCAATATTTAGCCAATGGCAATGCAGAGTGGGACCAAGAGAGGAGAAATCCCTTGTGAACTCTAAAGAGGCCATACAAAGTGGCATTTTTTGTTACCTTGGATTTACCACGGCCCATGCCTGGCTCACAGTCTTGAAAGCTTGGGATCTGAAATGTTCAGCACCCACAGAATAGACCACATGGATGGGAGACAGGAGACCGAAATATATAGAAGAATTAATTTATTAACAACACACTTATAGAGGGTTGAAAAAACCTATTTCTTCCTGTAGGCAGATTTGAATGGCAAGGTAAATTGCTATTCAATTTGCCCATTAGGCATGAAGTCAACAAAGTGAAGTAAACGAATCAAGTGTGTGATAGTAGCTGACCAAGGTAATGACATGTCACCATTTCCAAACAGGGATGATCTTGAGGCTTTATGAAGTCCATCAGCTAAGGCGTCCTCTCTTTTGGCACACAGTTGTTCACTGCCAATGTTGACTTCTGGACAATCTTTGTTTTGCTCCATGGCTGACCATTCCTACCTTCCAGCCTACCTTCCATCACAGAATGTAGTTAACTCCTGTTGGCCTAGGAGCCAGGGATGTCTTTAAAGTGATTCTACTTATCTTTTCTTTGGTCAAAATGATGTTGGGTTTCAAACAGGGTAATATTATTCATCTCAGATACCAGAGTAAAATAAGACTTTGTATGTAGTTTGTTTAAAGTCTAACAAAAGTCATTAGAAGCATTCACTGAATTCCATGTAACACTAGACAGTAACCATGAAAATACACTGTTGAGTGAAATAGCAAAAGTGTCTAACATTTCTCTAAGAAGGCGATAAAAATATGCATATTTGTTTGTATTGCCAAAAGACACCTCTGGAAGTTGAAAACTAAAACCAACCAACGCCTTAAGTATTTAGGAAACAGGGTGGAAAGAGCAGGATTTAAAAGGTGGACCTCTCAGAACATATTTTGTAGATTTGATTTTGCAGAATATTTCACCTAATTATGAAACAAAATTGAATTTTAAAAATTCCAACATAACGAAGCAAATGTTCCTTACTGTGTATTGATTTGTTGGTTTAGGTCTATGGAAAGGAGCTATTTCAGGTGACTTGAAAACCACTATTTGCCTGTAAACGCCTGCTGGCATGTGCCCTAAGAACAAAACAACTGCAAAACCAGCACCGCCAACACCACTTAAACTTTTGTAGTGATCACACTGTGTTGGTGCTGCTATGGTTATTAGATAGCTGTGAGCATCTTATAGGATGGAGCAAATGACCAATTACATTGTCTTATTGGGAACTGGGATTTCAGTGTGGAGGAAAGAAACTAAAGATGTAAGATATAAAATTTCTAAATCTGACCTGGATAAAAGCACTAGTGTGACCTGGAAAATAAATAAATTAATTAATTTAAAGAAGGGTTTTTTAGCTCTGCCTGCCTAAAGGCATAAAAATCAATGACTAATTTCAGCACCTTGAGTGCACACAGCATGCTGTCTAAATACCATTTTTTACAAGAAACTAGGTCTCCTTAGAGACATGGCTGGATCCTGATCCAGAGAAGAGAATGTCCAAGATGAACCTGGAACACCCTGCTAGAATATAAAGCAAAGAAACATTCAAATACTTCAGGAGCTATATCAGAGGGATTGAGGAACCAGTTGAAAGAAGCTCCATTGTCCAAAGAGGGCAACCATTAGATCACCAACTGAGTATTATAACTGCAGTGTGTGCGTGTATGTGTGGCAGGGGGCGGGGAGGGGGAGCAACACTACATCAAAGGTAAAAAACCAGGAATTTATAATAATACTTAAAAAACCTCAATGGCTACTTTTGGAGGATGCTAGGGAATCAACTGAAATTTTGAAAACTGGTAAACATAAATCATCAGGACTTAATCTCACCTACTCTCCAAGAAATAGACCTCAAGATAAACAAAAATTCACATTATGAAGTTTCTGCTTATATAAGTGCTTTTAGCTAATAAATACAGAAGGAAAGACAGTATTAGAAAGCCACCACTTTGCGAGCTCTAATGACTCAATGAATTTAGGCAACTGTTACCAGCCATGAACAACGTAAAGAGAGCTAACCATACATTACCCACCCCCAGCAGAAATGCATGACATCACATAAAATTATCATACATTCAACCTGCAACTGATTAAGCTTTGAAATCAAATCATTAATTTATAAAAGAAGGGCTAACAGAGAGGCCTGTTGAATTATATCAGAGGATAAAATGAGCAAATTCCAGACTGTGGGAAATAGCACGAAACAAACAAGCAGGTTTCTTCTACAAATAAACTTCCATACAAAGAGAGAAAAGAGACAGAGACGGAAAAGCCAATACATTAAAAGCAACTTACAGGACATTCTGATTGCAACAAATGGAGCTTATTTGCATCCTGATCTAGACAAATTGCTTTAAAATTGCAAAATTTGAACAGTTGATGTTGACTGGATAAAGAATTAATTTTAATTATTTTTAGATCAGTGAGTGTATTGTGATTATGTTTGTTAAAAGAATCTTCATCTTTTAGACATATTTTCTGTTGTGTTTCTACATGAAATCAAATGACAAATCGGGTTTACTTCAAAACAATTGGGGGGATGGGGTGAACAAAACACAGATGACCTAAGCCTTAGTTGACTATTGTTAAAAGTGGGTGATAGTCAATAAGACAAGAGAAAGACATACAAGGAATCCAAATAGGTAAGGAAGAAGTCAAACTATCACTCTTTACAGATGATATGATAACATACATAGAGAACCCCAAAAACTCCACAGAAAAATTAATCAAAATAATCAATCAGTTTAGTAAAGTAGCAGGATGCAAAATCAACACACAAAAATTAGTAGCCTTCCTATACACAAACAACAAATTTGAAGAAGAAGAAATCAAGAAAACCATCCCTTTTATTATTGAAACAAAAAAAATCAAATACTTGGGAATAAACCTAACAAAATAGGTAAAGGACCTACACAAAGAAAACCATAAAACACTGTTAAAAGAAATAAAGAAAACACAAAGAAATGGAAAGACATCTCCTGCTCATGGAATGGAAGAGTTACCATTATCAAAATGGCCATCCTACCAAAAGCAATTTACAGATTCAATGCTATTCCAATAAAAATTTCAATGACATTCTTCAAAGAAATAGAACAAATATTGACGAAATTCATATGGAGCCACCAAAAACCCCAAATAGCCAAAGGTCTCCTGGAAAAAAAAAAGAAGGGAATGGAGGCATCACACTCCCAGACTTCAAACTATACTACAAAGCCATAATAATCAAAACTGCATGGTACTGGAACAAGAACACAGACCAATGGAACCAAATAGAAAATCCAGAAATAAACCCACAGATTTATGGTCAACTAATCTTTGACAATGGAGCAAAGAAAGTTTGTTTAATAAATGGTACTTGGGAAAACTAGGTTACTACATGCAAAAGAATGAACCTTGACTACCACCTCACACCATGCACAAAAACTAACTCAAAATGGATTAAAGAACTAGACATAAGACCTGAAACCATAAGATATATAGAAGGAAATATAGGTGAAACACTACATAGCATACACGTCAGTAACATCTTTATAGACACATCACCCAAAGCAGGGATAGGGAAGGCAAAGATAAACAGCTGGGACTACATCAAATTAAAGAGCTTCTACACAGCAAAAGAGACAGTAACCAAAACAAAGAGAAACCCCACCGACTGGGAGAACATTTTTGCACACAACACTAATGATAAAGGACTGATCACAAAATCTACAAAGAGCTGATGAGACTCAACAAAAACAAAGAAAATAATCCAGTCAAAAAATGGGCAGAAGAGCTAAAAAGAAGTTTCTCCAAAAAGGAAATGCAAATGGCCAACAGGCATATGAAAAAATGTTCAACATCACTTGTCATCAGGGAAATGCAAATCAAAACTACCATGAGGTACCATCTTACACCAGTGAGAATGGCACATATTAAAAAAACTAGCAACAACAAATGTTGGCGAGGGTGTGGAGAAAAAGGAACTCTCCTGCACTGCTGGTGGGAGTGCAAACTGGTCCAACCACTATGGAGAGCTGTGTGGAGATTCCTCAGTCTGCTAAAGATGGAGCTTTCACATGATCCAGCAATTCCACTCCTACGTATTTACCCAAAGGACACAGAAACATTAATTCAAAAAGGCACCTGCACCCCTATGTTTATAATATTACATAAGCTTTTAAACTTACCCTTAAGCAATAGCTATTAAAAAATGTCCTCATTAAGTTCGAGATGGCATTTTGGCTTCTATCTTCCCTAAAAATAATCAGACCAATTTGGTCTCTCTTGCTTATTCTCTGCTTCTTTTCTTCCTTCATTTCTCTAAGCAAAATGGAAAGAGGAAGAGTAATGATCATAAAAAGATGCTACTTCTGCTGTTTCCGGCAGAAGATCATTTCTTAGAGAGTAATCCTTTGACTTTATTGCAAGCTCCTTTCCTACCATGCTGTGGACATTTACCAACGACTACTTGAAAACAACAAAGCCTAGTATCTATTAATGTTCATAAATTCAAAGTCCTGGTAGGCATTCAATCCATTTTTGTCAAATGAAGTATTTCAATCACAGAATCTTAAGAGACAATAGCGGCTCAGGACCTATGTGATATACGGTCTATTGCCACTAAAGCAGCTCTATAATCCAGATCTCAGGACTCCCACCCAGTCAGCGATTCCTCTCCTAAACTACTGTGCCCCTCAACAGTTTATCAAAAGTGGTCAACAGGACCTAAAGTGAGATACTAAGTCCAATGGTAGCGTAGGGCTATACATAGCTAAACAATTATCATAAAATTATCAATTAAGGACATGTATTTACTACTGAAAAGATTTTTGAACACAGCATTTTGTTTTAGATTCCTTTTCAGATTTCTTTATATGAAGTGTGTAGAAAGAGTTTCCCATTCTAGAAAAACTCAAGAAAGGCCTAGGAAATTCAGATAGATAGAAAGTCCTTATAGGGTTAGTTCTCTGGCACTAAACAGATGATTCCCATTAGAGAAATTCACCATCCCTCCTGCCCCATACTTATACTTCATGATGATGCTAAAATAATGAGGACAACTAAAATTGTTAGTACCAAGGTCACCTTCAGAAGCCTGAAGGTGCAGCTAGATTTGGGGGTTAGGGAGAAAAACCAATTAACTATTTACTCTGTTCCAGGAATTGTATTACTATTTACATACACTAGTTCAACATAACTCCTCTAAACCCTCTGAGATAGACATTATTTCCATTTAACAGACAAAATTGAAGTTCAGAAAAGTCACGGGCCTGCGGAAAACCAACAAGTCCAGATGCAAACCCACATGTATCAGACACCAAGACCGTGATTCATCCACAGAGTTAAGTTCATTTTTGTCAAGAGTTCTAGCAGCTTTGTCAGCACTCAAAGAGCTCAAGAAGTTTGACACATGATTATAACCTCTATCATCCACTTCTAAATCTTCTAAAAATAGAAGCTGTTCTCTTCCTGCTTACTTCATTTTGGCTCACATCATCAACAGAAATATTTGTAACACCAGGCAAAATTCACTGAAGAAAGCGTTTTGACCCGAGTCTCGGTCTATCTTTAAAAGCTGACAAGTAATAAAGCGTGAAGCAATGTCCATTAATTTATGTGAGGTCACAAATAGTGGCTGGCCTGGATATTTTCCTGAATGTAAATACCCAAGTCAATATTCTCAGCCCTCTGGCGTCATGCACACTCTAAGACTACTCCTAGAGGCCCCGCAGGACCAGCAGGCAGCTGACCTGCAGCTTCATTTCACCGGGGACCCAAGAGTCATCCTTGCTCAGGGAGCACTGGGTGGAAAATATACCACCACCAACCCTGCCAATTGATAGGGGGCTGCTATCTTAGAAGGGAACATTATAATTAAGGAACTAAGAGAAGAGCAATATTTTTCCTTATTTATGTTTTATTAATGATGATGCCTTTGCACACCATCCTTTTCAGTAGGCATGCATGAAGGAATTATAGGAGGTGTCTGAAATAAGAACTTGCCTGCTACTGCCATTTGTGGGAAAACCCTTTTCACAGTGGCAATTTAAAATCAATCCTATAAAACGCATTGAACAGAAAAATAAAAAAAAAATAAGTCACCTTCCTTAACATTTTCTCACATAGCAAAAGCCAAATCTCTAGCAATGGAGGAGTTTAAATGCTGGAGGCTACTGTTCCTTCCTGGCCATCCATCCAACCCCACAGTATGATTTTTTTCTTTTCGAACAGCAGCAAACATTAATGGTTATGCTTATCAGGTTTTAGAGTTCACTCCTGCTTGAGCAGGATGACACACTTGGCAGGGTTTTGACAAAAGCTACTCTACGTCATCCCATTATCGGTCAGATGGCCACACATCCAGATTCCTCGCATGCACTTGTCAAACTCCTGAGAGGTGTCACTTGTGTTTGGATACCAGAGTCCATCACCACAGTAAGTGACAATACAGATAATGATACCCTCTTTGTCACCATCCCCAAAGTTTAATTACCATGCCCTGGCAATTTACTTGGAGGGAAAAGATAATACATACACTAAAACAATTTTGGAATTATATGCACGGATAAATAGCACTTATCTGTTTTCCTTATGTTAAGTCATTGCTATATTCTTTTTTTAGCACGCTTAACAATTGTGTTGGAGAAAGGACATCAAATGATGCTTAGAAATGTGATACACATTTTCATTTCACACTCCATCAGCTTTTACAACTGTAGCTCAATGAAATGTAAGAGAGAGCTTGGCAAACAGCCATATTTACCAAGGTATAAAATAGGGGTCAGGTTACTTTTTTTATAGGAAGGAAAAAAATGTTTAATTTTCACTCCACATGACTAAAGCAGACATTCAGCTAACACCCTAGAGAAAGGCACCGTAACCACGTATACTGACATGCTTTGGTGCCTACTCCACGGTCGGTTTTTATCATATTATAAACAGCTCCCTAAAGCAAGGAAATATTCCTTTCCTCACCCCCTTCCACTCAGGATCTACTGACACAGAAATATACTGGATCAGATCATTGGTGGTGTTAACTCTTTCACCTGAAATAGATGGCTTTTGCCCTTTGCTTCTGGCCTAGAAGCAGAAAAATGGCTTATTCCTTTCATAAGTAGAGATGCAAAGCTATAGGCATCAGCAAAAAAGCATCTTTCTGAAAATTCAGATTTCAGTCGGTCAGAAAGGATTAAAGTCTGCTGCATACATAAACAGGGAACTGTAAATGATAACAGCAACATGGCCGGGAATCACTGTGCTGCCACAGAAGCTGTTCTGCCAGTGGGCCAGAGAGGAAGACATCCCTCACTCACCTCTGTTAAACCGGAGACCTCGCCCTTTGCTAGCGGTTTGCTGATGGATGGTGTGTACACTTCGGCGTCTGATACCGGCTGCCCTTTCAAAAAATGTTTTCCTGATTCATAAATGTCCACTTCCACCATTTTCCCCATGAACGAGGGGTTCTTTGGCACTAAAACCTTTAAAAAAAAAAATCGAAGGTTTTATTGAAGCAAACTCTTTATTACAGAATAGCTTTAGATTTCTAGAAAGATTACAAAGACAGCACAGGGAATGAATTCCTCTATATACCACACCCAGTTTCCTTATTATTAAACATCTTATATTAGTATGATAGACTTGTCACAATTAAAGAGCCAATATTGATATGCTACCATAGCTAAAGGCTGTATTTTTCCAGGTTTCTCCTGTTGAGCCCTAGTATTCCTTTTCTGTTTTAGGGTGCAATCCCAAGTGGGCTCTGTCTTCCAGCTGCTCAAGGATCTGGGAACCTAGTAGGTAGGGAGGACACTGTTGGGAAGAGCTACCCAGCTGGAGGCTTGCTCTTTTGTGGCAGGACGCCCGCTGTCCTAGGGCATATGGGAGGCAGACCTGGGCAATCCCTGAGACCTCAGCGACTCACTTCTTGACTGGCTTTCTCGACTGTTCCTGGATGTTCTATGCAATGAAGAAAAAACTTAGAAAGCCCAGGAAAGTCCTATCCCTTCAATATCTTCCAAGTTAGCTGTCAGAGTAACGGCCTGAGGAGACACTTCGCGCAGCATATGTGTTTGGAGGAAAAGGAAGAACATTTAAAAGGAAACTTTCAGTATCCCAAAAAGTGGCATTTGAAGCTAAATGGCTCCATTAACTCGGTGGTTGCATTCCTTTCTTTAGCTCTGTTATAAAATGCATGTGTTTGTTAGTTCCACCCCCACAGACACTCACTACTCTGAAGGGTACTTTGGCTACTTCACAGGAAACTGTGAGATGGTCTCTTTTCACTAGAGATTTCTGATAAAAGTACTTATTTACCTTGAGCAAATGTTTTCCCTCCTTTGGGACGCAGAGGCACTCTGCATGTATTATGTCTTCCTTACACTTCTATTTTAGTGCTGGAGCTACTTGCCAATCTTTTTAAGTCAGGATCCAAAATAAATAGACTAATTCTAATCCAGCAATACTTTGATATCTGGATATAATCTTCATTTCTGGAACTCATCTTATTTAGAAAAATAATTCCTATGAAATCTTTGATATGTTTAGTTATAGACACCAAAAAAATAAATAAATAAAATAAAAAAGGCAGAAGAGCCAGAAGTTCCTCAGCCAATTTCTCTAAAATTGGAGCGTAGTCTTTCTGAGTTTGATTTTTATGACCACTGAGTACACTGCTTCATCAAAGTATAGGAAAAAGGTCACCTGGGTGGTGAATTACTCATGGCAAGCAGAGGAACTAAAAGAGCTTTAGTATCAGGATATGAAAGCCCTTTTAAATCAGTTTTTATAAAATAAGAAAATCTCTAGAGTAAACGATCCCTGGGAGATTGGGTACTATTCTGGGGGAAAATAACTCTCCTTGATCTGCTGCCTTGATCTGAATGAAGGGCTCAGTGTTTTTTCCCCCTCCGGTTTTAATAATTGGAAAAACCCTGACTGCTTTAAATTGGAGGAAACAGCTAATGAGGCATGCCATTGCCTTTAAAATGAAGGGGAAAAAAGTTCCCTGCTGAGGCAAAAACCCAGATGGCCAGAGAAAGGAGAGGGAAGAGGCAACCAAAATACAATCAAACTCTTCCCCAGGGCTGAGCAGAAGTTGGCCTGAATAGGAAAATGGCTCTCTGGAGTCAATTAATGAGATGGAAAATAGGGAAGAGACTCAGTTCAAACATCGAGAACTGGGAATCCTTCCTCAGCTGCAGTCTCTGAGAACAGAACAGGCATGTTTGGTCTGGGTCTTAAGTCCATCCCTACTCCCAGCCTCCCCAAGTGCCCCTCCCCCCACAATGTTTCCTGAGAATCGGGTGTCCTGTCTGAGATTATTCCAGATGGAACACTGATGCCTTTGCCGTGGCTGCTTCCTGATTTCCAGAATGGTCACTTTCCTGGCCCATCCCTTACCTGGACTTGCTCTCACTGTTTTTTTTTTTTTTTAAGATTATTTTTATTTATGCATGCATCCAAGAACTGGGGTGCAGGCCAGAGGTGAGGAGGGTGAGAGGATTCACCAGAGATAGAGTGGGGAGCACAACAGGCAGATCTACTGAAATAACTGTTGAGGGAACCAGGGGGCAAGACAGGAGAGGTCAGCCACACCATATATGGGTCAGCTCCCTAGCCAGGGATCAAACTCAGGCCACAGTGGCTGGCAATAGCTTGATAGCACTGAGACTTTCACCCCTGGAGCACCAGGGAGGCCCTCTGACTGGTTCCGAAGGACTTCCCAAGAGCTAATTCCAGCCATGACCCATGGAGAAAGTTTTCATGTCTCATTTGATGGAAAAGGAGAAACAAGTGATTTGATATTAAGAAAAGTTAATACAATTCAGGAATGAAAATCCCTCCACCCTCAAGAGTCTCGCAGCCAGCAGGGCATAGCCCACCTCTCCTTGCCTAGGCTGGTGCCCCTCAAAAAAAGCACTCTGATTCTTCAAGTCCCTTTTGAATTGCTTTTCCACTGGGGAATGCAGACTCCCAAATGCTGAGACAGAGCACAGCACATTAGCTCTTGGAGCAAGGAAAGCAGCAGAGCAAATGGGGAGCCCTTTGGGTTGGCCTAGAAGAAAACACTCCAGGTGAAGTTGGTTTGATCCTCACACTGGCCTCCAAAGTTGCCCACACAATGTAAGTTGAGTCCAAGGAATAGGCTCTTTTGCCTTTGTCCAAAGCATCTTTATCAGGTGGGACTTAAAAAACAAAACACTAAAATTAAACAAAACTAAAACGCCAAGCAACCAACCTAGAACGTGTCTGAGTGCTGTGACAGGGAGAGGAAGTCCCCACCCTTCCATGCTGATGTCGCCCAAGCAGACACCCTTCCTGCCTGGGGACAGGACTGGCCCCTGCACTGCGCCAGGCTGTGGGAAGTTTGGCAGTGATAGCTGCATCAGCCCAGCTCCCAGAAGCCTAAGGCTGCTCCTGCCCTAGATTAATGGGGGCTGAAACACACTTACTCCTCTGCATAGAATGCTTTGTAGACTAACCCACAGAGATAACCTTGCTTCAGCAAGATTCTGCAACCTTCCACCCATTCCAAGTCCTCTTTTTATTAAACTGGTGTACTTTCAGAACACCTCATTTTGAACAAAACTTAGGAATCTGAAGTGTCTCTTACTTGTTCATAGAATCGATTGTGTGCAACATAAAACTTGGAATCAAAAGATTCTTCCGTTACTAACACTTGTTGTCTTTCACCAATCTGTGGAGAAAAGGGAGAAAACAGCAAAGGTGAGAATCCAAAAGAAATGCCAGCCCATAGTTATAGAAGACTCTAGATTGCTAGATACTTCACAGCTAATGCAAGTACCACTGGTTCAAATTTCCTGAAAGACATCATTAACCATGTAGTAACATAAAATTAGCATAGTGTGGAATCTTATTTTCTTACATTAAGGGCGAAACAAAACTTGATCTTATTTCCTCCTTCAACATAAGTAAGATAATTAAGGCTTCTAAGACATACAAAAATCTTCTAAATATCACTTTGTTTCTTAAAACAAAGTTGCAAAACAAGCCAGAACAATCTGCTTCTAATCCAAATGCATGAAAATATTTTGGCAATATGAAAGAACAGTAATAAACATTAATTTGCGTTATGAGGGATGCAACACTAAAGAAAATGCCTCAAAAAGTAGTCATTAAGTCCTTATACCTAAATATTTCACATGTTGCATGTAATTCTGAAATTACTGACTAATTCACACAGCTATTTACTTATTATTATATACATTTTCTCTGTCACCAGCAACTGCCTCTTTTTTCTTGCAGTCATGACCCCCAAGTTCATTTTTTTTTAAAGAGAAGAGCTCACAAAAATATGGGACTGTTGATTCCCTACAGGAATGATCTACGTCTATGATCCAAACATGAATTTTTAATGACCAGGAAGTTAAATCAGCCAAAACGTTGGTTAAAGAAATGTGACTAGACTAAAAAATTTTACCATTTCCAAGTTTATTTCCCTGTGAAATGCAACACTTAAAGTATCGTTTACTTGCTTTACAAGGTTGTCAAATTGTCTGATGTAGCAAACCAGCTGTAATGAATGATTGTGCTGGAATGATTTTTGCCATTGCTACTTGATAAATACAACCCCACCAAATTAAATCCCATTGGCAAGATTTTTAAAAAGCACCCCCTATTCTTATTATGTAGGGACTTGTCACCATGTTCAGTTACCATGTAGACATAAACACAGCTGCACTAAATATACTACCTAATAATCAAAATAGAAAATATTAAAGGTCCTTTCCATCCTATAACACCATTACGTCAATATACCATAATTTATTATCTAATGTACCACCTCATTCAAATGTAGGCCTCTCATCCAAAGGTGGTAAGGTCTCTCAGAAGACACTTATCAAAGGCTTATTTCACTCCCTGAAGACTAGATCAAAGTCCTTGCAACATTAATCTCTCTTAAAAATAAAGAAGCAAAAAAGGAGAAAGTTTCCCCAAATTCTTCTTTCAGTTTTAATGACTCTGTTTATTAAAAAGGACTGATGAATATTGGGTTTCGCTGAAGTACATTCTTCTGGAAGAAAACTTAGAATGTTTGCACACATTTCACAGTATGAGTTGCTTATAACTTACGACAAGTATCTGTCAATGGTTCTTAAGGAAATCTGCAATTACACTTCATCTAACATTAAATTTTCAGGAAATTAACAACAATACGAGATTGTAGAGGCACTGAAAACGTTAGCTGCTTCTTTCCTCTTGTTACAATTAATGTGGACAGATGGAGTCATCATTTTGGGCTATTCCATTTTATCTGGAAATAATTATGATGACAACAACACACACACACATAGAGTTAGACTGGCTATGTTTATACAGTCGAGGGCTGGGTTTTCAATCAGAGAACTATTTGTAGGTGAGTATTTAACTATTGCTTGCCAAAAGGACTCAGAAGAACTGCTATATGCAGTGATTTATAGCGGCTAACACCTCTGTAGTTACCCTTTTTGTCCCCTTAGTCACAGATCTTGTGCTATTGGTGAGGCTCTTAAAGTTCCCCAGAGAATACTGGGCAAAGCCGAGCATTAGAAATCTAGGACTTGGATCAAAAATGCCATAACCTATCCCTGCCCCCTAAGAAAACAGCAAAAGTAAATAATAAAAGTTCTTCATTATTATTTTTATGAATGAAATTGAAGTACATTTTGAAGGTGAAATACAATCTCTAAGAGAATCAACTACTTCAAATAGCTTAAAAGCAATCATGAAACTGAGGGACAGAAGAGTTCAGACAGGACTCTGGAAGAGACAGCTTTGCCTTGGTGATAATAAAAGAACTTAAGGGCTAAGTGTGTGAATATAAACCTCAAGTCTCTTTTTCTCAAACGAGCCACCTTCTTTTCTATGTTTTCTCCCCAAGCCACATGATAACCCAGTTTGGCTAAAAGATCCACAGAGAATAATATTTAGGATAATCATCCTGATTTTCTGTATCCTAGCACTGCCTCTGCCACCAAGCAAGGAAGTTCTGGCCTCAGAGGAAATGGCAGGAGAAAAGGCAGAAGGTTCCAGATCTCCTCAGTGTGGGATGCCCAGCTCCTGTTCTCTAATTGTGCTACTGGCAGAGACAGGCCACCAGACGAGGCACCTGGTACAGGCTCACAGAGAAGGATGCAGAGCACATCATCTCATCAGTTATTCTGTAATCCCGTGGACTTCGAGATTAACTAGAACATCCCAGGTCAAGAAGAAATGTAAAAGTGATGTGGAGGAAGAAGGAATGGTGAAAGTTCTAAGAAAGGGGTATTCAAAACCATCGCACATTTGGATGGCCAGTAGAATACTAAGAGATCAGGGAAGCTTCTTTTCAAGACAAAAGAGATTTGATGCTTCACTTTTTCCTCATCTAAAACATGAGAATTTGGTAGAAATGAGATGGGAGTGGGGAGAGTGGTTCCAAAATCCCAAGTTCATGGTAGACCTGGTCTGCCTACAAGGTTTCAGATGGGGGAAATACAGATTGGATCTAGACTAATGTTTTACTTACAGTAAATATATGCTTAGAGCCCTTTGCAAATTACAGCTATTTTCTTGTTGCACTGAAGGTAACAATCTGATATTTGGTAGCCAACCCAAGAATCACTTGCAAGTCTCTCAAACAGCTACCCAGCAACTTGAATCTCCTTAAATTAAGAAGCCTGCCAACAAAGCCCTTTTTATTTTCATAATCCAATGGAAAACATCCCTTTCCATTCTAATGAGCTTTAGAGGTATGTCATCTATAGTGATTACATGCTTGTTTAATTTCTACACCACTTTAGAGGTTAAGAACCTCGGTTGGGAACGCAAATGCTGTTAACAGCTTGACTGTGGGAAACTCGGTTTCCATTTGCAAAGTTTGACCGTCAGAAATTTGTCAGGACTTCTGAAAGTGTATGTCAGTTCCATACCTGATTCAAAAAGCCAGGCACATTTTGTAATTTATTCATCAAATGTTGGTAAAGAAAGTAATTTCTCTGACAATGTGCAGAAATTCCTTTAGTCCATTTTAACTATATTCTAAAGAGACATTTTAAGTAAAATGAATTATAAAAATGCTCTTGTAAAGCCATCCCTCCATTTCACAGATTGGGGTGCCAAAGTGCGAGGAAGTGCAAGTGTAGGTTCCCGCCAACCCCCATCTTGCATTGCCGGTGATCTCATAGAGCTGTTAGATACTATGGTCTCAAAGGAGAGTATGGTACAATTTTCTAGACCTTATTGAAGAGAGGTAAGAAAAGCTCTCATACTTACTTGAGCCCACAAAGGAAGAAAAATAGATGGTTTTCTCCAAAGAAGGTAAGAACCAGAAGGGGGTTTAGCAGCCTCTGATTTCATATACAGCAAACTGAAGTAGAGCAATATGAGGTGGTTTGCACAGAGCCAGTGGCAGAGGGAAGGAAAGGCAGTCTTGGAGCTATTCCCACTACTTGCTGCCTTCTACCTAATTTCCTGCTCTAGAAAATGTACACCATGAATCTAATTCTGCACCGCATGACTTTTCCTTGAGTCGAGAAACATCTGTGACAAACAAAACACAATTTTTTTTTTTAATTCAATTTTTGGGTAAAATGTTCAGTATGTTACATAATCAGCTAGTTGTGTTATTTGTGTCACATCTAGGCTTAAAATTTCCCAAGTGCCTGAAGTTGTGAGAAACATCAGTTCTAACCATATGGCCACATAACACACATAAAACAGGCACTTGCATTAAAGAAGCAGTGGTTTCCAGCAGGATTTGGTTGCTGAATGAATGCTCATTCATACACACGCTATTCTCCATTTGTCCTAAAAGAAACAATATATTTCATGACTGTAAAGATTTAATGAAAGAAGCTGAAAATAATCGAAGACAGAGAGACAATAGAGAAATTACACAAGGGCACTATTTGGGCTTTTTACCTTTAGCCCAGTCAGCAAGGTAACTTGTAGAAGTACTGGCTGGACTGCAAGAAGCCAAAAGTTTCTTGTAAACTCATAGGTGACTTTGACTTTATGTAAAGTTTACTTGTTGCTCCTTTTTTTCCCTTCTCACTTATGTTTTACTTAAACAGAAAACTTCAGATATGGCTTTGCAAATAACTGCACATCAATTTTCCTCTGAAGGGTTAGGTTAGAAATTTCTAGATATCAATTTAACTTCTCAGAGTGTCCAAAAAACATTCACAAAGGACAGATAGATACATATTTGAGGACCTGTGTAGGAGAAACATTTATTTCTTGAAAACAGTTGTAAGATGACAAATTATTTTGCTTTCCCTGAAAAGTTTCTAGCAATTACTTTTACTATCCAATTGCCTTAGGAAATAACCCAGAGGTTAAAACACACATAACATAAGCTTTCATAATTATTAATATCACATTCCTAATAAACTTGAATTTTATCTCTGTTTATCCTACAAAATAGTCTGACATGCTACTTCTGCAGCGATTTTTTTTTTTTTGGGTTGATAATAAAATACAATTTTTCTACCTGACTGGTCTCTGAATCTATGACTCTGGGAAATGTCAAATGTCTTTCTTTAGCTCCAGTCAAATTAGTTTTTTTTCCCTCCTAAGCTGCCTGGAACATGTTAAACACAAGACTGTGACCTTAAACTCTGAAATAATATTTCTAGTGTCTGCGAAAGCCTGCCCTCACATACACCTTTAGACTAATTACTGCAGTGTAATGTTGCCAGTGAACCACTGTAATTACACTTGGAGAAAAGTATGGTCTTGTTCTTTCCTAGCTAATGAAAATGATAACCTTTCCATTTTGATTCATCATTCACAACAGGCAGAGCATGTGATGCTGGGTCTCCAGGGTATACAGTAATTTTCCTGACTGTTTATGCACACTTCTGTTTTCTGGCCCTGCAGAAGCTGGAATTAAAGAACTAAGCATACTTATGCTAAAAACAGTCAACAGTAATAATAGCAATAACATTAAAATTTAATATCATCCTTATTCCACAGTGCCAGCCTATAATGAAATGGGGCCATGACATAGGGATGTGTGTCAAAAATGATGATAACACAGAATACAAGTAATGAGCCTCTAAGTCCATCCTGTTCAAAATGTTTGCCATCAGTTTATTGGTCTACTTTACCGTTCTCAAAAGATAAAGTTGGACAGTATTCTCGAAGGGACTAGAGCTGTATCTCTTTTGAACAATAACAGAAAATACATTCTATTGGATTTCTTAAAAACATTATTTTCTATGTGAAAAAAATTCTCTAGTTCTACTAATTAACAAGACTTGATGTATTCAAAAGGGAAAGGGATGCTCCTTTGAAGCAGAATAGCTGCACCTTGAAGTATTTAATCTATGTGTAACTATTAAATGCCAGCAGAATCTTAGCAACCTATTATTTCTTCCTCACATCTCAGAAATAACCTAAGCACAAGGAGAAAATGAAAAACAACTTGCTTTTTCAAAAGTCCTTCACCCAAAACAATGATGCAGGCTACAAAGACCGTGACCCAAGGTGGTTCTGTTGAATCAAACTGCAGTTTGAAATTTCTCCTAACAGCCCTGTATACTTTTTTCTTCAATTGCTGGCTGGTTTTCATCTAGTCATGTACCTACCTCAGTATGAGAAAAGCAACCCAAGGGAATCCCTTCCTAGTTGGAGGTAAATTCCTATCTTAGTAAGAAAGCTATTTTCATCTGCTGGTTGAGAGTCAATGATAATAGCACAGTAATGGTACTTTATTGATTTGGCTAAAATAATCTCAACAACAAAGAGTTCCATGACAAATACCAAGCTGATTGCCCCAGCTTCAGAAATCTATACCTGGTTGAACTTCCAATTTAAAAGAATCAACAGAATACATGCTTCTCTATTTTGAGTATTCTAGAACATTCTAAGGTATTACAGACAATGATTTTGTGGAAAACTTTTTCCTAGTTTTATTGAGAAATCACTGAAATACACTGCTGTGTAAATTCAAGGTGTATAGCAGAATGGTTCAATTTACACACACTATGAAATGATTACAGTAAATTCAAAACTAACAGCCATTTTTCATTTAGATAAAACAAAAGAGAAAAAAAAATCTAAAAAAAGATGCTTGCCTTGTGATTACTCATGGAATTTACTCCTTCACAACTTTTCTATCTATCAGATGGCAGTGTTAGCTGGTCACCAACTTGTACACGACACCCCTAGTACTTAGTACTTATTTCTCTCACAACTGGAAGTTTGCACCAAAAATCTAATTGTGGTAAGAATATGACACATGACATTGGTTTATTCTCTTAACCCAAACAAGCTGCTCTTCCTTATCATAGATATTGCACAAATATGTTAGATCTATTTTTCCCTCACTGGGCAAGCTCTATAATGTCCAGACAGTCGACAAAAGTGTTCGACATCTAAGATTATCGAAAGCCCGATAGCCAGATGGTGCCAGTAATATCCACCCATAATATCTTATTAATGGGATGACTAAGTGGGATCAATACAGGATACATGTGTCCAACACTTCTTCATTAAAAGTTCAATTCTAAGAACAGTCACCCCATTCAGTCACTCTCTTGATCTTTTCTCAGCAAGTCTGGGCCATGTCTTTGATGAGGTTCTCGTAAAGGCACAAAGGTACCTCACTCACAGCTCCAGACTAATGCACAGACAACCTTCTTGGAAAGTGCTTTTTGAATTTTTGTTTCACTGATGACACAATAAACCAAATTCCATAGAGAAAAAAGACAAAGTTTTAGAGATAGCATTTATGAAACCTAGTAAAGTGCAGTAATCACTTACCAGGTCTTCTCATCTCTTTGCTCAAAGGCCCCACCCCAAAAGCACTGAGCACTAGTCCCCTTCAGTCTCCCATATAACCAAACTGTATCAAAACAGTGTGACACTCAGAAGAATTCAAAGAAAGATTCAGACATTTGGGGACAAAAGGTTTGGGTACAGAATGTAGGATACCTTCCAATTTTCTTTGTTGTGAAAGCAGCCTTCTTTTCAAACGCTAAATAATAGGAGAGTGTGGGTAAATTGTAGGTTACCCGGTCTCTAAAATGTGATCTCTGTGATCATGAATTCAGAACTGTCACTGAGTGAAGGAATTAACAGGTCATTTTGTTCAAATTCTTCATTTTACTTATAAGAAAACTAAAGTCTTTTAGAGATGAAGTGACACAAAGTCATAGGGCTTGTAGTATTTATCCCTAAAATGAAAAATGGGTTTATACTGGCTTTTAGGCAAATGGTGAGTTACAGAATTACTCTAAACCTGCACCCTCCAGTACAAATGTGCCACATCCAAACTGAGATGTGCTGTGAAACACACAACAGCATAAAATAAAACCAGGTTTCACAAACTTAACATGATTAAAAGAGTGTGAACAATTTCATTAATTTTACTGATTATATAATATTGGTGACAGTTAAAATATTTTTGATATACCCTCTCCCTGTCCTATAACATATCCAGTTAAATATTAAAATTTACTTCACCTGTTTCTTTATACTATTTTCGTGTAGCTGCCAGAAGATTTAAAGTAATATCTGTGCTTTGTATTCTATTCCTCTTGCACGGGGCTGCTCGAAACAACATTGTTGTTTTTTATGGATTTAATAAGAATCTCCCATTTCAATATTTTAGAAAGGACCATATGTGGCCATTATTTTTTTTTTAAATTCACTACAAACACCTTAATTATTAGAATAATGCTAATATATATGTGTATATATATTAACACACATATATATGGAGAGAGATAGAGAGAAGGCAGGAATTCTGAATTGCCAGCTTTCTCTTTTTGACCCTTAAATTACTCTTGTTTCCAATTTTCTGGTTGACAGGAGCCTCCCCAAAAGCTAAGTCATGATCAACTTACTAGTTTCTTTTTGGGAAATCCAGGCAAATCCAAACAAGAAGAGGTCATCTAAATTTTCCAATCTGTCACTTCCCATTTTGTGTGGGTGCAAAAGCAACCATATGAAAAACAATGGCATTTGGTCTTAAAAGGCAAAAATCGATCATTCTCAGATTCATTTTCCAAAAAGCCAAAAATAAATGTCTGAAATACACACCACCCTATGGTAAAATAAATCTTTCGTTTTCTACCAACCCCATTACCAAAGAACTCAGCATAGATGTGAGCAATAAATAACACGTGTAGAGCACCCCACCATCTTTCAACCATTTGCCAGTCAGGATTGAGACTGAGGAAGCGAAAGGATTAAGCAGAAATCAAAGACAGCCAAGCTCTAATGGTGTCTAATTAGCATAACAAAAGACACCGCCACAATCTTTCAGCAGTGGGCAATACTTCTCATTAAAGAAGACTGAATAACAATTATTCACTCCAGCTCCCCCCCACCCGTCCCCCATACTTCTTGGCAAAGCTCCTGGAGACCCCGAGAGCTCAGCTCTGGAGCTTCAGTCTTATTGGTCAGGCATTCAGGCTGCAGGGGAAAGAGCCCACTTGTGTCGCTGTGCACCTGCATCTCAATGCTTTATTTCCATTTCCTCTCCTGCTGTGACAATGGAGCTTCTTCAAGCACATACAAGTCCTGCTATGCAGTTTACATGTATATAATATCGAGACATGGCAACAATGAACTCAAAAGATGAATACTAGTTCCCCCTAAAATGTCTTTATTTAATGACAATATATTTGTTCTTTTCATCTAGTTTGTTTTTCCCTTTAATATTGCTTCACTGTCTTGGAGTTAATGAAGCTAAATTGAAATTCTACCAAATTTTATTGCAAGTGGTAATTAGCTTTGAGCATACATGCAAGCGCGTGCACACACATCACACAATTTAAATGGGAGTAGCCTGGTGCAAACCCATCCTCTGCCTAATTCTTCTTCATGATGGAAAACTGGAAAAAAAGCAACAACGACATGAAATTTAACACAAGGAAATGGCGGTTGCTGTAGGTGAACACGTAGGTAATTATGTGTAAATTTAAACCAAGAGTAAAAAGATTCTACTTCAGTCAAGAATAAAAAGATACTTTCCCAGGGGATTACTCAATAAGATGAAAGCATCGAGAAACCCTGTGTACATTCTCTTATCAATCTATTTGGGGAGGGCGGAAGGAGCAGGGAGAGAAAAAGACACAGTTATTTAAATCCAAACAATTTCCTATTCTGAGCTATATTTTTTTGATCAGTAACACCTTTCAAAAAGGAATCTAAAGTGGGACTGTGGTGATACAGAGGAGCACTGGCCCCACAAAAAGGAATCTGGTTATGAGGGTTGCTTTGATTTTTTTTTGTTAATGGTCTCGCCTGCCAAACACAATATTACACAGTCTACTTAGACCCTGACACTGCCCGGTCTGCGAGGTACTCTAGGAAAAGCTGTTTATCACAGATGCAGACAGGAACCTCCACAATCTTTAGTGTAGAGACTAAATAGCAGAAATGGAGCCAACCCGCCAAGCAGCTGGGAAAACCTACTTTTGTAGGTCTGGATTTTCCAAACTGCTGCAGGTACTGCATTTGCGGGAGCTAAGAGATCTTGGAGTACTCAAGGCATCACCATCACAGACTGAAGACATTTTATTTTATTTTATTTTTTCACACTTAACCTTCTTTATCTGTAAAACAACTGTTTTTTGTTTGTTTATCTTTTTATTTACTTACATCATTGTTCATTTTTGTACAATATTTGATTTCAACTCTTATGTGTAAGTGCCACACACACTCTGCACTGTGGCCACAGGGTGCACGGTCACATGAAAGCACAGGGCAGAGCGTAAATTCCAAAAGGCACTTCCTTCCCCATGCGGTCAACAACTGAGCATTTATTTAAGAGCCATTTCTGCTTCCCATTCAACCCTCACTCCTTCTGAATCTTTCCTGTTTAATGACTACATTTTTTAAAAAATTTATTTTACTTTTTTAGGTATACAATATGTGGGTTAGCTCCCTGTTGTGGTGAGACTTAACCCCTAGGCCACCAGGGAGGCACTGTTTTTCCTTTTTTTTTTTTAACATCTTGCCCATTATGTGTTAAAGTTGTGCCAGAAAGTGGTATGCAAATGTAACATATTGAGTTTTATATTGCCTTATTTTATATTGCCTGTATTTTAATCCCTAGTGTCTAGATCTCTCATAAAACCAGAGACCAGCCTATGGCATGACATCTTATCGGGGTGTCTGGTTACACTGGCTACCAGCATTGCCCTTTTATTCAAGACAGAATTCCAGTCACTAGAAGAGCTTGCAGGTAGTAAGCAGGGGGCAAGAAGCCTTTCGTTCTACCTGTGCTACTAACTTGCTGTTTGAATAAATCACTTCACTTTAGGTCTCAGTTTTTTGTTCCTAAAAAAAAAAAAATAAAACAAGGTGGGGGGTGTTGAAATCAATAATCTGTATATTGCTTCTGGCTCACATTTCCTGCATTGGTAAATGAAGAATTCCATAGGCTGTAGGATCAGCCAGGTGTTGAAGGATTGATAATCCCAAGATGTTGAGAACAGGCCTTCCCAAGCATCTCACCTGAGCACATGGATAAATTTGAACTGAGGTCAATCGAGGCCCCTCAGGTTCATGAGAAATGCCAATCCCCCCTAAGGAATGAAAATTGGGAGAATTGTCTGAAATTTAGGTTATAATCAGATATTATCAGAGAAATCTATATTACATGACAAACATCTAATTATAGAGCATCAGATGAGTTCCATCTTCATTTCTGGAAGCACCAGGTTCTACCCATTCCTTTCCTCAGAAGATAGACCCCTCTTGTGTCTCCCTGCCTTTGGAATGCACAGCTATACAGATTTGCTGTACATACACCATTAATTTTTTCCCTCCTACTAAGCTATCTGACATTAATTTGATTATTTGACCAGTCAGAGAAGAACCCAGAGGGGTAGAGGACACTTTCCCCTCCTGTCCAACAGTGTCCAGCAGTGACCACTGACAGACACAGTGGACAGAGAAGGTCTGCTGGCAGCAGCAGCAGTAGCCGCAGCAATGGCGGCATCCCCAGCTCATGGCCAGGGGCCAATGCTTGCCTGACAGCTTGGCACTTGTCTCCCCACCAGTTCCTTTATTTCACTTCCAGAGCTAAAAACAGTCTGGGATTAATGGTTGCCAAAGGGGATTTGGTTTACCTGTCCAAAAGAAATAATTAAAATGATTACCACATATGGGTGTTGAGTTGTCCTCATATTAATAACCCCGAGTTTGGGACTCAGTGGATGAGGCTGGAGAAGTCTGATTATGATAGGTAAGATAGAACCCTGCTGTCCTCCAGGAGGGCCTATAGACACTTAACTGAATTCCAAATTTTCATGCATCTTCCATTTACCGTAAGAAGATAACTCTGAGCTCAAATGCATTCATGAGTTCAACATTACTGCTGGAAATTTAAATTTTAAGTAGAAAATCATCTTGGGGCTTTGTCCAATTATGGCTTCAGAACAGGAATGACTTTAAAAAGCAACACTGAAGGGGTCTATGACTATTTAGAGATTTGACTGTTGCCAAATATGCTACCCAAGTGCAAGGCCACAGGAGGAGTCAGGAGCACGGGTCAGCAGCGCCGCCAGGCTCGCTGCTGTCCCTTTTCAGGAATCCTGCCTGGAAAGCAGCAATAACTCTTGTGCTCCCTTGGAAGCCATGACTCATAAGGATTTCGGAGAAGTAAGACAAAGCATATTTAATGGGGAGAAAGGACGTAAGTGTCCAATGCCAGTAAATCTACAATTCATTTTTCTCAGTCGCTATTGAAAAGATAAATTATGCCGGGGGAAAAAAACCCCGGAGCCGTTTCTTGTCATTTCTGAAACATGAGCCTATGCCTGCCTGAAAGAGTTAAGGCTGTATAAATATTTATCATCTTTCTTTCAAAAGGATTAAAAAAAAAATCCCTTCGCATACATGAATTTCAGATTGCTAAGTAAACATGAGGATACGGTCAGAGGTCCATCATCATATGTTAATGATAATGGTTTTCTTTTTTTAAGTTTCCTTATATGTGATCAAAACCTAGAGATTCTGATTTTATACTAACGCATGCACAGAGCCAAGAACCATTAATGTTTTAGAAGCATATGGATGGATGACAGGAATACCATCAAGGGCTTACAGTGGGACCGGGGTGAAAGATTCATTAAAAGTGATAAATAGGATATGCCTTTCTTAATGTTCTGCAATTGCATATTCAATACAGCAGGCCAGTGACTATGCATTTTAACTGTCTTTATTTTTAAGAGAGCTGCCAGATTTTAATTACAGATTAAGCAGTTATTTGCAAATGAGTACCTCTTCATTAACATACCAGAATCATAATAATAAACAATTCTCTGTTACTAAACAGTACATAGGACAGTGTGATTTTTAAGAACACTACATAAGCATGGTACTACTACACCTGGGCAAAATATCCCATTTACCTTGAGCAAACCGATAAACCGTTTAAAGGGGAATAAATAACCCAGATGAAAGCTCACATGATTCTAAGTCCCATCAGATTGGACAGCTTGATTCTTTCACTTGCAACTATATCCCCAGTGTTGAAAACCATGCCTGGCTCACTCTATGTCCTCAATAAACATCTGTTGAGTGAATGAATGAAAGTAGTCCATTTAAAAATATTTAGTTACATATTTCATTTGTACTGTCATGCACTGATGTCTTTTGAAAAAATCCAAAATTGAAATCAAATCATCAGTGAGGTTCTTCTCAAAAGGATTTAATTCTATCATTTAGGGTAAAGGCCACAGAGAAATTGCATTTTTTGCTTACCCTTTTCATAACAAATAGCAGCTGTAATAATCTTCCTTCACATAGTTTCTTATTTCCCTTTTTTTAAATTAGACTTAACTTTCTAAAGCTAAAGTTTCAGCAAAATTGAGAAGAAGGCACAGAGATTACCCATGTGCCTCCCAGCCCCTACCCATGCACAGCGCCCTCACTGATGTGTCAAATGCAGGTTCATTAACGATAACAAATGTACTCTGGTGAAGGGTGCTGATAACAGCTGCTTATTTTTCATATTCACGTCGTTAAATTGATTAAATAAGGAGGTCATGAGACCAAGGTGGCTCTGATGCTAGGCCTAGGTAAAGCCAGCCCAAACCTAAGGTTGTAAATGTCTCAAGTTACAAAATCACTAAGGGTAACCAAGCACCAACAGCCAATGAGGCCTTCAGTTACTGCCAACCAGTCAATTTCTTACTTTAATTCTGCCTTTTCTTTATAAAAGTCTCTCCTGTTAGTGGAACCGGCCTAAGTACTTCTGGTTTGACACTGCCCAAATCAATGTGTCTTTTGCTCATAAACTCAACATTTTTAATATTGTTATTAAATATTATTATTATTATTTTTAAAACATATACTTTTGTTGTTCCCAAGTCATGGATGAAGAAACAGAATTTAAGTAACTCGCTCAGGATTAGCCTTTGAGTTGGATATACTTTGTTCCCAGGTGCTAAGATTTTTAGTCCAGCATATTTTGACATGTACAATAATGTACTATCTCTTTGCATCTTATTATATGTGCCCGGAAGAAAGCATGAAACTAGCTCCATAAGACAAAATAAGAGATACTTAATAAACACACAATACCAGTCGAGCACGGAAAGATGGAAAATAGAAGAGGAATGTTCATTATCACCATTTACTAATCAACAAAGAAAGATGGAAATAATTATTTTCTCAAAATAATCACCCAGCATTCTCTGCTTTGTATTAAGCTACATGTCAAACCAGAACTACTAATGTCAAAATGCAGTCTAAGAGAACTATCTTAAACTCAACAGATAAGATTCGTGATTAGATTTTTAAATTAGCAAGATGAAGAAGCACTAGGCTTTCAGCATTCAGAGATTAGGATATTTGGGGGGATAAAGCAGACATGGGACAATTTCTTGCTACCAGCTTATAATCAGAAGACAAAGTCACAAGTGATTCTTCAAAAACTGAACTTGTTCCTTCTGTTCAAGGGAATCTACAAGATGCATAAATGTTAATAAAGCAAAACTGGTAGTTTCATGGGCCATTGACATCTAGGCAAAAAATACCTGGGTAGAAGTTTGAAAATTGAAAACGTTAACCCAGTTTCCTTTACAGTTATTTCAGATTGGCTTAATAAGTTTCTTTCTGATGCTTGCTAGAAAGCAGGAAAAGATCAGATTTTTACAACTGGAACCAGACAGATAATATTTGCTTACTTCTAAAACCCTTGGAGTAGAGCAGTAAGTAGAGGACTTGACACATCAATTGGCGTAGTTCAGCTAATGTTCATAGTCTTTGGTATAACAAGTAGAATAAAGCAAAGGTCTCAGATTTACTCTTTCACATAATGATAGTGGTAGGCAGGTGGGTGGGAAGGATTTTTGAGATAGTTCAAGCAACAGATTGAGAAAATTTTATTCTACGAATTACTTCTACTAACCACTATGGCTATAAACACCCCAAAACTACTTCTGTTCTAGTGATGAAATGGTTTGCCTTATTTCTTCACTAAACACACTCTCCTTACTCTGCCAAGCAGGAAAGCCGGGCTCACAGAGGTGCTCTTAGCCAGAGTCACAGAGGTTACTGCGAAGCTGAGTGAGTTCCTGTTTTTCCAAATGCTCTAAAATTCAAAGTGACAGTATTCCACCACTTGGAGTACACACAGACACAAGCTGTGTGGCAAATTAAAAATGTTGCCTTATGAAGATGATAATAGCTTACAATAGTCAAAAATTTTATTTCTGATTTTTAAGAAACACAAGACTTATCATTATGAATAAATGATTATCTCTAACATATTCAGCTTACCAGGAAGCTAATAGGCAACAACAACAAATAATAATAATTTAATGCTATTTATTAAAATGTACCCATCTCCAATGTTTTCTAGAAAACACAGGGCATTGAAATGCCCCCTAAGACACTACTTGTCCTTAACAGGGCCTTGTCACAAAGTCTATGCCTTTGCTGAGGATCAGTCTTGGAATTAAATAAGGCCCCAGACTGATTAATGGAGACAGTGGATTATTACCAAGGCAACCTGGGACATCACATTGTTGATTCAGGGCAACGAGTTTCATAAGACTATTTTAAGAAATCTTTCTTGTCTGGCCTCACTCTTTCCTGTTCTGATCTCCCACAAGGTGGGTACCCTGACCCTTCCTGACTTTGAAAATCCCAGACCTTCTAGGCAAAGTGATTGCCCTTCTGAGCCCTGAAAAGAAGGGAGGCAAGACAAGCAACGCCAAGCCCACAGCAGAGAAGTTACTTCCCATCTAGTGACAGTATCATTTGCTGTGTCCTCAGTTTCAAGATACCAGGCACACTGAGTATTTGTAAGACTACTGTGTCAGGGATACTGTCAGAAAGTTAAGAGTTGAAATACTGTTGTTCGGTTGAAAAATAAGAACAACATGGCAGGTTGAGGACATTCCCCATGCTCGTGCTCATGAGTTCACCATAGTGCGAGCAGGTGTCATTCCTTAAGAAACAGAAATTGCTACCAAAAAATAAATCACTGGTGAAATTGATATCACTGTTGCAACTAGAAAGGTCCAGAGCTAGTACGAGTAAGTTACTGTATGGAAACTTTCTAGAATCACCATTTTCCATTAAGTCTTTTAACAGTGACTCTGAATATCACATTTACAACCTGCTACCTGCCCTGTCCCATTAAAAATCCTTATATATAAGATAAAATGAACATGAAAAACCAAGCCAAGGTGTTTTTTTTTTTTTTAGTTTAAAAATACAGCTACTTTTTAAACAGTTGAGTTCAGAATTACACAGGGCACATCTTATTAACAGCACTTTAACGTTTTTTCTACTGTCAGTGCAATAAGAACATAAGTGTGGGAGAATTTGCAAAGAAACAATAGGCACTGGCTCTTTGCAAGAATTTGATATTATAAAAGATGCTTGCATGTATGTGTCCTGACATCCAGTTTAGACTGATGATAAGAAATGTATTTTCCTGTTTCCTTTTCTCTCTCATCTTAATCTTCCTCCAGGATACTGGCTGGCCTTGGACACTACATGATTGCCCCTCGAATCTCCATTTGTCACCTTCTCCTCTGCCCTGTTTCTACCTCACTGGCTGCTACTATGTTTTAAGGCTTATTTCTTTCTTATTTCTATCTTTAGACTAGCCAAAATACCAAGGGCTAAGACAGGTTGAGCACAGTGAGACTCTGATTTTGGTTTGGACAAGCTGTTTAGTTTCACCACCAATAAAATGGGAAAAGCTTGTGTCTACCTTAGGATTAAGTAAACATATGTAAAGCTCTTTGTTAAAATTTTACTTCTTACACTGGATTATTTGATATATTTCTGGTTAGGTTGCCAGTCTACAAGAATGTATTTATCAAAAAATACTATTACTCAATGTGTTTGCTCTTATGATCTTTTTTTGGAAAATCATCAAAAATGTCAATAAATGATGATGACTCAGTTTCTTTATGAAGCAAAGTTTGAGTAGATTCTGCAAGCATGTTTGAGGGAATGTTATCTCTTTGCTACTAAAAAGGAAAAACATAGAAGATAGGCAAACCTGCAGTAATACCAGCAAGTCGATTGTCCTATCATACTCTTCGAATAAAGCCTCTGTTATTGTAAATCAAGTGTTCTAGTTTTGTTCAAAACACCTGTTTTCCTCATGCATTCATTCTTAGTCATTAATGAAAAGAAGGCAGAAAAAAATCTCATAAATTGAAGTTTCTAAACAGAATTAGGCAGCTAAATCAAATCTATGAAAAATTCATAATCATTATAAACCAAAACTAGTTCTTCCTTGTATTTGATAACAGATATTCTCTCTACAAAATAAATTGTGTATGTGTGAGGTGATGTTCAATTTATCAAAACAATAATTATCATGATATATAAAAACTAAATGTCATAAAAATGGAAATAAGCCAGCGTATTATAGTGGAGGAAAAAACCTTCAAGAGTAGAATGGAAGATACCTTCCTTTAAAAACAATGCAGTATTTTATAGATTTTCATCCTGTTCAGGTTTACCGAAATTAACTGAGAATACTCAAAACTCTAAAAAAAATATATTTTAGTATGCTTCTAATTTAAGTAGGAGAAGTCTTGCTTATCTCAGTAATTCAAATGAACACACAGAGCTGTGGGTTTTTCTATTCATTATTCTTCTCCTAATAGTCAAGGGGCTGTGAGGATTGCTTCTAGAAATGAACTTCTATCCCATGAAGACATTTTCAGACTACAGGGGAAGGAACCCTTGGCTTCAGTTGTCTTGTGCTTCAGTCACATCTTGGTGAACACCTGTCCCCCTGTGTGGCCAGGCGGCTGTCCACATGCATAAATGCAAAGCAGTACTTTTGCTCCTTTACGTAGACTGTAGTTAAAAAATAGATTATAAATGTCATCACTGGGGAGAGGAGTTGCATATTTAGGGTTTCATCCATCTTCTTGCTCATCTTTTTAAATTCCAGTCTTTTTACTTCTTTGTCTAGCCGTGCACAGTAACACCAAATAAACAATCAGCATGGACACTCATCTCATTAACAACTGATGGCTTTAAATGGATTCAGCGATAGAAAATTGTTCTTTTAATATATTTGCATTTCTGAACAACCCAAACCCAACATTTTAAACATTTAATGTTGCCCTTATCACATAATCTTTAATAAATGCTTATTCCATCTAAAGGTGTATGATAGGAAAAAAATCTCCATTTTTGTTTCTTTTACTTAACAAATACCTATAGGAGTAATTTATAAATACCACCCAGTTCAAAGCTGAAAACAGTTCCTTGCCTAAGGTCCACAGCCGGTGAGTGCACAGCCCAAGTTCTAAAGTTGTGATCTTACCTGTCATGCTATGCTACCCCTTCAATTTGAAAGTTAAGTTGCAGTTTTAAGGTAATGTTGTAAATGCTTGATTAATCCTATGGAGCTGATAGGTATCTATGACATGTTGTGGAGTTAAAATGGTTCCTTTCTTAATAGAAGACCTTTGCTAAACCAATATGAAATATTCACAAGTTTAGATGATTAAAGTGAAAGGACTCCTTTAAAGTCACCACTGATCAAAGAGATGATGAAGCTAAAGTGGTAACTTTAAGATTAATTATTGGTCATTTTAAACCTATTTTTTAATGGATAAATCAATATACAAAGACACACCCATGCAATTTTTGAAAATGATGGGATGGGATCTGTGAAGGAAAAGGTAGAAGCTAATTATGCCCGAAACCTCAGCCCTATAATCCCTGCAGCTGAACCCCAAACTAGTCTTGAACTTTCTGACAATGGAGAAAAAAAGGCAAGGAAGGTCACCGAAGTGAGACCCCCCATTTCAGAAAAAGGGGTGAAAGATTTCACTAGAAAAGCAGGCTAAACTAACCAGTTTATAATTTTTACCTCAGTGACCAGGTCTTCCAGTCAGGAAATCTATCAGGAAATCTACCAGATCATGATGGCCCAGGAGAGCAGTTTGAGCCGAGGAGCTGCCCAGCCAGTGAACATTAACAGAGAACACTCGATGTGCTGCCCACATGAGCCAGTCCTGGCCGTGGCACAGCAGTGTCAGCGCTGCCCTTATGGGCCATCATCAATGCTGGACTGGACTGACAGTCTGGTAATGGGATTCCTGTCTTGATTTTGTGTCTCTCTGATCTATTTCTCATAACCCGTTGCAGTTCCAGGATGGGACGGAGCAGGTTCTCTGATTCTATGCAGACCAGATGGGTAAAGGAGTCCTGGAGCCCTCAGTGTCTATCTCAGGCTTTTATTGAGCTTTTACATGTAGTGCAGCAAAACAGGTACACGGCAGGCAGGGGTGTTGGGGGAGCCACAAGGCCAGCAGGCCTCCAAGCCCCGGGCAAGCCTTCACTCCGGGCTTCTCTGGCTTCTTTCTCCCCATCTCTCTCTCTCCTGCCTCTTCTGCTTCTGCTTCTCTTGGCAGATATCTCAATACTGCTCCCATGGCCCACAGAAGTAAACAATATAACTATAGCAGTGTAACAACTGCAGGTGCCCCGTCAGGCAGGGCAATCCTGATGGCAGGAGGCAGAAAAGCCTGAAAACCATTTACCCTACATCCATCTAGAGAGACAGTTCAAAAACTCATGTCTGGTCCTGTCACACCACCATTTAAAGACCCTGGAATGGTTCCCTACTGCTCTCCAGAGAAAGCTGCCACGTAAAGCCCAATTTTATCTTGAAAATTAAGGCCATATAATGAAGATGCCATAATTTATTCAACCACTTTCCTATTAATAGACATTTGGCTTACTTCCAACTTTGAGCTCTTACCTACAATAATACCTTGTCTCTTTGAATGCATGGGAGAGCTTTCTCTAGAAGTGGAATTGGTAGGTTGCAGGAAGACTATTTAAACTCATGATTTTCATGTACAGAACTAAGTTGCCCTCCAAAATAGCTTTCAATTCATACATCCCCACTTAATATATGAGGGGCTTTTTTCCTATACCCAACAACAATGCATGTTATTGATTAAAGAAAACGAATTTTGCCAGTATAAAAGGTGAACAAATCTTGCATAATTTTTATTTTGCTAGCGTCTGTGAGATGGGCCACCTTCCATATCCTTACTAAATGCCTTTGTCTATGTTTCTATTGAATTACAAATAGTAAATTACAATTATCACAAATACTTGTTCCTGATTTGTTGCTCAACTTTATCATATTCATCATATGGAAGTGCTTCCTGTTTTGCAGTAAAACTTATTAGAAAACACAGTGGAGATTTCTGGACCTACTAAACATAGAGCTTCCATATGATCCAGCAATTCCACTCCTAGGTATTTACACAAAGGACACAGAAACATCAATTCCAAAGAGCACCTGCACCCCTATGTTTATAGCAGCACTGTTTACAATAGCTAAGCTTTGGAAACAACCCAAATGCCCAAAAATGGATGACTGGATCAAGAAGATGTGGTACATGTATACCATGGAATATTACTCAGCATTCAAAAAAGATAAACACATGCAATTTGCTGCAACATGGATGGCGCTGGAAGGGATCATGCTCAGCGAAATAAGCCAAAAAGAAAAAGAAAAATACCGGATGGTCTCACTCATAGCAGGAATCTAGAAAACTTAAATAAGGGACCAGGAAAATGAGTAACTATAAGAAAGTGAAAATCAGAATCAACAAAAAACTATGAAACAGAGACACTTTTTGGGGGGTGGGGGGCAGGAGGGGAGGGATTGGGGTCAGAATGGGGGGGTTGCAATTGTATGGGGAATATAAAAATAAAATTTATTCAAATAAAAAAAAAAAGAAAACACAGTAGTGACTTTAATTAAAATTATTTTGACTACAGAAGAATATCTGGAAAATTGACCACATCATTATATTAACTGCCCTATTCAGCAATGTGCTATGTTTTGTAATTTGAACACATCTTTTCTATTCTTCAAAACATGTCAGTTTTCATCACAGAAGTCTTGTACATTTTTGGTTAGATCTATTTGTAAGTATAGGTTTTTGCTTAGTTCCAGATGTGAATGAGATCTTTTACTAAGTCATTGAAATTGTCCTTTTCTGTTCAATTTGTTTTTTTTTTTTAAAGATTTATTTACTTATGCATACAAGAACTGGGATACAGGCCAGACGTGTGGGGGTGAGAGGATTCACCAGAGACAGAGTGGGGAGCAGAACAGGCAGACTGACTGAAATACACCGCTGAGGGGAGCAGCGGGTGAGACAGGAGAGGTCTGCTGTGGGTAGCTCCCTGGCAGGCCGGGGATTGAACCTGTGCTACAGAGGGTGCAGTAGCCTCCTAGTGCTGGGCTTAACACCTTGTGCCACCAGGGATGCCCTCAATTTGTTTTTGATGGATCTCATAGCTTGTGCATACTCAATTGTCCTATTAACTTTTCAGTCAATTCTTTCATATTTTCTGCAATTGTTTATAAACTTGTCTATTCTTGACCAGACAAATTTTTACAAAAAAGGAGACTTTCCATCTTTTCATGTCATGTTCCCACTGCCTAGCATTGTTCCTCTCATGGAATGGGCAATCCATAAATATTTCTTGAACTGAGTAGAATTTAAAATGAAGATTCAGATTTTGGGTTTCACTTATGAGTATCAATGCATATTTATTTCTCTCTACAATGGTCAAACTTCTTGAAGAAATGGACTTATGATTCTACTGTCCCAAAATATAATAATCAACCAGTGAAAATTACACATATGAACATGAAAAACACCTCCTAAATAAGTGCTTCTTTTCAAGGAGTAAAGAAAAAGTCCAAAAAAATTAACTTTAAAATAAAAACAATATGAAAGAATAAAACAAATATTCAAATTTAGCAATTAGAAAACAAAAACTTCAAAAATACCCACACTGTAAGGAATGCAGAATACAGAAATACAATTAAAAAAAAGAAATAAAACTGACAAAAATAGGAACAATTAATCATGTGAGCATTTTTGTGTATAGCACAAAACAACACAGCAAATCAATAATGAAGTTGACAAAACTTACGAAAATCCAATCCAAAAAAAGAGGACAAAATGAGGAATGAGAGGGGCATATCAATACCCAGGAAAATATTACATGCAACTCATTGCTAATGTAAAAAAGAAAATCACTGAAATGGGCAGTTGCTGCTGGAATGTATTACAAAAATGGACTGAATAAAAAAAAAGAAAACATATATATATATATATATATATATATATATATAAAACACACATAATTGAAAAGGTTATTAAAAAGTTTCTTCTTAAAAGACTAGGCAAGAAAGCTTCCTAGTAGGAAATTCAAACTTTTAAAAAGCAAATAACTCCAACTCCATTGTACAGAATCACACCCAGAGCATAGAAAAAAAATATGGAAGATTATTCTTAATTTAGATTTTAGAAAGCCAATACAACTATCACTGGAAAAACCTGAATAAAGCAGCATGAGAATAATAATAAAGACTAGGGTCTCTTACTTTGAGGTAATGTGAGAAAAGAGAAAAGAGGACAGGCTCAGGACTTTGAATCACGGCTTTACCATTTACTAGTTCTGCCTCTTTAAAGAGTCACTTTCCTCAGTATTATCCCAAATTGGGAGGATTAAATGAGATCATCAATGTAATGCACTTTGTAGCAGGTGAACAGCAATATTTTTAATTGATGGAAAGGGGGATTTGCCATGGTCCTCTTAAAATATTCAAAAATATGTGTTGTGTCAGTATGCTATTTTCTCTTGAGAGAAAGGTTTGTGGATCTCATGAGATTCCTAAGTGAATCATATCCCCTCCCCAATTAGGATCACTGTTATCCACTAATTTTTTTAAAGATTGATTTATTTATACAAGAACTGGGGTACAAGCCAGCAGTGCGGGAGGGTGAGAGGATTCACCAGAGACAGAGTGGGGAGCAGAACAGGCAGATGGACCGAAGACACTGCTGAGAGGAGCAGCAGGCAAGACAAGAGGTGTCTGCCGCGCCACATGGGTATCTCTGCAGAGGCTGCGGACAGTTCACAGCACTGCACTCAACTCACTGCGCCACTGGGGAGGCCCTACCCACTAATCTTATCTCTGAGTATGGAGGTCAAAGAAAATCCAGATGCAGTATTTGCAAAGTAAATACAATGGGACATTAAAAGAATCATTCATCAATACCCCTCAAAAATCATCTTTCACACTGAAGGCTACTCTGGAGTGAGGTTGTACATTAGACAGCTTTCTGCAAACAGTTTTGACAGTATCTATTAAAAATGCTTTAAATTAATAATATCTGTGCACTTTAGTCACTGTCCTTCCAGAAATACAGCTAAAAGACAAAAAAATGTTGAAACCAAAACAGCATCAAAAGTTGTATGAGATGTTTATTATAGCATAAATTATAACAAAAAATTAGAAACAATCTGAACATCTAATAGGTTAATAAACTGATGTATTCACTCTGTAGCATAGTATATAGCCATTAAAAACAATATTTCTGAGAACTATAATGATAAATAACCACAATATAACTATTTTTTTTATTAATGATGTACCATTATTTTACATCCTTGCTTGTTTTATCCCAATATAGGAGTTTCCCCCTCAGGTCACAAGGTGACTTTAAAAAATATTTAACTTATATAATGCCAGCATTATAAAATAAAATAAATGAACATAGTCTAAAGGAAGGAAATCAAAGTGGTCACAATGGTTAACTCTGTGTCGTGAGACTATTGATGATTTTATTTTTTTACTTTTCAGATATTCTATAATGAGCATTTTTAAAACTACCATATAAAAGCTATTAAAAATAACTTACAAATAAAGGTGGGTAAGCAAATGGGTCATCAAATTTACTATTCCCCTTGTAATGTTTCTTGGAATAGGGTTGCAGATTTCTATTTGGTATTAAAGTGGTTTAAGAGTGCCGCAGGGATAAAAGACAGCACTATCAAGCTCCTGCTAGCCACTGTATACAGCACAAGTTCTGTCCCCAGCCGGCCAGGGAGCTACCCACATGGCGCAGCAGACCTCTCCTGCCTCGCCCGCTGCTCCCCTCAGCAGTGTATTTCAGTAGATCCACCTGTTTTGCTCCCCACTCTCTCTGGTGAATCCTATCACCCCCCACCTCTGGCTTACACCCCAGTTATTGTATGCATAAATAAATCTTTTTTAAAAAAAAAGTATGGATGATGAAAGACAGAACTGCAAACAGATACTGCTTTATGAGTCTTCCAAACAGCCAATGCTTCTAAATAGTATATGCGAAAAGCAGTGCAATCTCTGCTGGCAGGTTAGGGTACTGTGTCCCTCCCTACCTTCCCCATGAAAATACAGGTGAAAAAACCACATCAGTAACGTTTTACAGCATCGTGAGTTTTTCTTCCATACATTGTAATGAAGGAAATCTTAAAAAGTCCTTAAATATACAATGTATATATGAAATAAGATGACTACTAAAACTATTTTTTTTTTTTTTTTTGCAATTTCCCCTCCTAATTGCTGTAGCACATGATTTACCAGACCAACCAGTTCAGATTCTGTAACAGTAAAATAAGGTGCTGGCGACACCCTTGGGTGGGTGAAGGCATTTTATCGGCCGCGCCGGAAGACAGCGTGCACTGATGAACTTCACTCGGACGTGCAGTAGATCAGCAGCTGTCTTCACTCTGCTTTTCTCCCTGATAGGTATGAATTCGTCTACATTCATCAAAACTTTGATGGCTTTTCTATCATTTTTTTTCCTTCATTGTGTAAGAAAACTGACATATCCACTGAGGTTCTGCTAGTCAGTAAGTATCACTTTTTAATTTATACAGGTTCCCAGTGGGGACACGGGTGTGTGGTATTTGCAATATCTGCTTGTCTCTATTACTGTCATGGGGTGGACTTTGTAAAATATTCTAAATGTATGCGTTTTAATACCCAACTTGTGGCTCTCTTATTTTGCTTCTCCCTATTCCTCTCATCTGGATAAAAATTACCCTGCAGAGGTTTCTATCTTCTCTAAATAAATAATTTCTTCCTTCCCTCATACATGGGTTTCCAGAGGAACTCTGTCTTATAACCCAACAAGTCCATCCACATTCAACTAGCACCGTCTTGGGCAGAAAAGGATATATCACATATTGAGATTTTGGTGAAGAAACATACCTAAGGGAGGAGAAAGGTGTGTAGGGGTGTTTAGGGGTGTTTAGGGGTGTGTGTGTGTTTGAAGTGCTGTTGGTTTGGGGGGTACATATATTACCTAAAAGAAAACTTGTCAAAGTCTGCTCTTTACCTGGGCAATGGAAACCACACACTAGAAATCCTTCTTATAGCTCTTTGAAACTACACTGATTTTTCAAATATTCCCCTTAGTCCTCTGAAACAGATGGTATGCCTTTTATTTTGAAATTACCCCTCTCAGCTTTTCCCAATTGCAGTGTATTACTTTCTGATTTGTAAGACAATAGCTCTGAGTCCAAGGAAATGTACAATCACACACACACACACACACACACACACACACACACACACACACACGATCTTCCTCATGTGTAGCTATGTCAGTTAAATATTAAAGGTTCTTCCCAATAGTGAATGAAAATTAATCTCTCTGTAGCTTCCATATGTTACCTGTAGTGCATCTGTTCCAAAGAGCTCTCTCCAGGCGAGCTGACATTTCAGGACCCCGGTAATGATTCCATCTTGCTTCAGTCCCAAATGCCCTTCACAGGCAACTCTGATGAAACAGTGTGGCTGCCTGGAACCAGGCCTCACCAGGAACAGAGGGCTGAGTTCGTCGGACTCAGAAGTTGTCCATCACCTTCCTGAAGACTATCTTGATTGACTCAATTTCATTTTCTGCTTTTGTACTCGAGTCACTCATCAGCAGGCTCCCTGCAGTGAACTGCAATCTTGGCGCCAGATAGGATATCCCCTCCGTAGCCATTCCTCAAGCTTCCTGTCAAACCCAACAGCTCTGCCAGCTCTGCCAGGCCGCCTGTAACCTAGTACACCTTCTGGGTGTGCTTGGCTACAGTCTGTTCCTCGGCACACAACAGTTCTGAGAGCTCCTGAAGATCCCCATAGTATGAGACGAAGAAGGTCTTGGAAGCTCAGGTATGTTTTCTGACATGAACGTGTAGGTCCTTGCATCACTATGAAGTTTCATAAGCCTTATTCCAGGAAAGTAATTTTTATGAAATAAAATGAAATCTATGGCAATCCTGACTTACTTCACAGGCAATGAAAAATGTGGCAGACAAGATGCTGTCAGCTGGCCCTACGGGTATAACATACTTAGAATTTTGGTCACTTAATCAGTTTATAAGTTTTATCTTAGGTATCTGAGAGAAGGCAATTTTACTGTCAAAGAAGGGTCACAGAACAGAACACAGACCCTAGCACATTCCATAAATTCAGCGTGAACAGACTGTATTCTCGACCACAACGAGGTCTAAAATTATTAAATAATTCTGGTGACATAGGCAAAATCATAAAGCTGGGTATTTCTTGTTAGATACGGTCCTCATGTCTACTACAAATTAGCTGTCTTTGTTTCTAAGCTAATTAAATATTTTCTAGTATTTATTAAATGGCCCTTCCACGATTCGTATAAATCAGTCATGGTTACTTCTGGAAGCACATGCATTAGAAGTGATTAAGTCAATCAACTGTCAGCTTTGACAGTACAGTTGGTAGAAATATTTTGGAAAAGCAACTTAAAAATGAAAATTAAGCAGTATCACTACTCAAACTCCATCTCACCTGGTTCAAAAAATCCACTGCAACCAAGTCCAAACTCACAAGAAGCACAGGTGAAATAAAAAGCTTAAAAAAGCTCAGAGTAGATGTACTGGCTAGCCAGTCACTACGCCTCTTCTGTCTGCACCTACATTATCACTTCTGTTATTCACAATAACTATTTGAAGTATGCCTCTCTCCAGGTCACAGAAAAGAGAAATGAGGTTCCTAGAGCTTAAGTGACTTAGTGTGAGTTCCCGCCCTGGTGGGTGGTAGAACCAGAAGTCAGTCTGTATTTTGTATCTTCCACTTCCACACCCGCCCTCATAAACAGACCAGCACTGATGCTGATATAAACAGATGTTTAAGAGAAACACGTGAGGCTAATCAAGTGGAGTCAGATGTATTTAGTAGCTTCTTTCATCAGTTTCTTGGTGATCTTCCAAAAGAACTCACTGGATGAAAATTGTCCCTTTCCACACAAATTTTCAACTATGATCTCTTTGCTTTGTCTATTGAAAGGAAGTTTTAGTCCAGTAGTTATATTTCATTTGACTGATGATTAATTGGCAAAGGATCTGGCCTATCAGGCAGGAATTAAAAAAAATTAGCCTTTATAATTCCCCATACAATTTCCAACCCCCTTATTTTGACCCTAATCCCTCCTAATACCTTGTGCAAAAATGAAAAATGACATAAGAATTACACAAAACAAGATTAAAAAAAATTACCCTTTAATAAAACTTTCGGATAAGGCACGTAGCATCCTTGCTCTGCCTCTCCTGAAATGGGGTCCAGCCCACTTCTTGCGTGGGCTGTGATTCTACTTTCTGCTCTTATCAATCTCTTCTCATCTTTCTCTTTTCCAGCTTTAACACTAGTAGGAAGATGCTGATGGTTTTTTTTTTTTACCTAGTCCAAATCTAATCACACGATCTTCATAATACTTTCCTCCTCACCTGTAGGAGAGCCTACCTTCCCTCTGTTTGCTCACTGCCTTTCTTTAATGTGGAATGCCTTTTTGGGAAGCAGTATTGAAAAACCATGTGAAATTCCCTGAGAACATAGTATACTTCCTCATACATCTGGACCCCTGCATTTACCCCCTTTTCTTCTCATTCAATTATCAGCCCACTCTTTTTTTTCTTTTAAAGATTATTTATACATACAAGAAGTGGGGTACAGGCCAGAGGTGTAGGGGGATGAGAGGATTTATCAGACAGATTGGGGAACAGAACAGGCAGATTGACTGAAATACACTGCTGAGGGGAGCAGTGGGTGAGACAGGAGAGGTCTGCTGCGCCATGTGGGTAGCTCCCTGGTTGGGGATTGAACTCATACTGCTGTGGCTGTGGATAGCTTCAAAGGTTGTGTCTCAACCCGCTGCGCCACCAGGGAGGCCCTATCAGTACTCTCTTAATAAGTTAATTCTGCAGTAGGCATGTCCTGTGTAACATGTCACTTTACATGTGTAAGACAAAAACTCTATCAGGAAATAAAGTACTACTTTTATCCGCCATTTAATGATGAAGAAATGACCATCTAAGTTACTTTCTCAAGGTGACACAGGTAGTAAATGGAAGATCCGGGACATGAATCGAGGCAGTCAGCTTCCAGAATTTTCTCCTAGCCACCGAACTACTAGCCTTTAAGTTCAGCTCAGTTGTTACGTCCAAGGTGAACATTTGAAACTTTCTTTTGAGTCCTTCCTTCCCCATGCACCCCACCTCCTCAAGCAGGTAAGGCACTTCTTCTTGTCACTTCTCGCACTGACAGCACATCATAATTGTTTTAAAATCGCCTAACCCTGATTTTCTCCCTGATCACTGATCACTGTCCTATTCTCAGCGTCTGCTCGGGACATAATCAAAGCTAGATTCTGACTGATAGAAAAGCATTATTAAAATGAGGATAATATGTCAACAGAGTAATTTACTAATCTTGATTCTTCTAATGATTCTCAAACCAGTGCTTAGCCTCAGTATTTCCTTCCATAAACAACAAATAAAGAAAATGGATTTAAACACAGAAAGCTTGTTCTGCACTTCAAAATGTAAAAAGAAGCTACTATTAACTTATTTGTACTATTGTGTGAAAAGTGTCTGAGTAAATAAAAAATAATCTGCTATTTCAATTATCATCTTTTTTTTTTTTTTTTTTTGGCTTTTTGTTGTCTGACCTTGGAACCCACAACAGTGAGTTGTTTTTTTACTTTACCACATGAAAATTTCAGCGCTACACTTCAGGCAAGTTGAGTAATAAGGAAGAAGCCAATTTCAGAAGTGGAGTAATTACTCAGAAATTCTTATAATAGCCTCGTAACTTAAAGACAAAGTGGTCCTTCCGCTCACAAAACAGAAAGTGGAAAGTTGAGGAGGTGAGAAAGTTTTCTCTGAGGCTGCCTGAGCAGAGGTCAGTTACTTGGCAATAAGGCTTTCGTCAGGAAGGAAGTTTGTTCCTGTGAAGAGACACTTGGGGAAGGAGAGAAGACAGGGGCTTTGCTTTCGTTCTAATTAATCTCATCTCAGCTGTCTATTATGTTTCTGTCAGTGAAGAAGTCTTCAGAGTGGAGCATTAAGGTCTTCATGATAAAGTCACGAAAATGAATAAGCCAAACCCTTATCTTGTGGAACTTTCCGGCTTAGGGATGGAAATGGCTATAAAAAGGATTCTTATATAGTATGTTTGGGTTACTGATGAGAACAGCAGGCACAGGTAGAGAGCACAGAGACCGGCACATGGAGACTGATGCTTCTAGTCAAGTTTCAAGGATAAGCAAAAGTTAATCAGGTTTACAAAGGGAAAAATGGAATAAAGAAAAAAGCCATTAGAGACAGGGGACTGGTCTCAGATGCTCCGGGTTTTTATTTTGACTCTGTTTATGAATTTAAGCTTCTCAGTCTACATTATACCAACACGGATGGATTTTGACCTGGTTAGTACTTTATAAATAAATGCCACAAAGTCTGTATATCTACAATAGAATATGGAGGGAAAAAGTCTGTCATGTGGATTTGCTTTTGTAGATAAGGGTGGGTGCTGCAAGCGATGGGCAGGGCAGTGACAAGGTTACACTTGTGTTGACTATACTTACTGGTTTTTCTTGGACCACATTTATGGTTCCTGGTCTTTTGGATTCTAAGTGCTAGTAAAATAAGAAGAGGTGAAACTGTGGTTAAAAAACAATTTGTGGGCCTTCCTAGTGGTGCAGTGGGATGAGCACAGTGCTGTGAAGCTCTCCACAGCCTCTATAGCATGGGTTCGATTCCCGGCAGGCCAGGGAGATACCCACATGGCGCAGCAGACCTCTCCTATCTTGCCTGCTGCTCTCCTCAGCAGTGTATTTCATCAGTCTGCCTGTTCTGTTCCCCGCTCTGTCTCTGGTGAATTCTCTCACCCTCCTGTGCTTCGGGCCTGTACCTCAGTTCTTGTATAAATAATAAATAAATCTTAAAAAAAAAAAAATTTGTAAGGTTAACCATTTTCTATTATATGAGTAGAGACTTTTAAAAAAAATGAGTATGACCATAATCATTTCATCATAGGAAGCTATAAAGAGGTCATTTATACATTGAATCTAAGCTGACCATATCATATTATTCTCATTTTTCTTGTGTCAGAATGGTGAAAATGTCGTCTAGGGCCAGCATTAAGTCGTTTGGTAATTGGGAACATGGGGATACATCACACTGGGGCTACAATTTAGACAGAACTAGAGAGGCAAGAACAGGGCCAGGAAAGCCAACTTATTATTAAAAAGACAGCATCATTTTAATACCACAAAGTTTGAGATTTGCTGAAGAACTCAGCTCTATACACCTTTTTTTCTGGCAAACATCTGTGCCCATGCAAGCCTCCACAGAATAAGACTTTTGGCTGACCGGTTAAAGAGCCACTCGGAGAAAATGGAAGTGACTAGGATTGAAATGAAACTTGCAAGGAAAGAGGAAAAGGTAGTGACTTGAAATCAAGAATTTGAAGTTTACTTTATCCCCAGACTACAGAGGGTTCTCTCAAGGGCCCCTAATCAATGTTTGGTTTGTGTTTTTGTGCAGATAAAGAGAGTAGGATCCAGTTTAAAGCAGCCAGAGACATCCTGAGAGGCCTCTGCATTACTGAGAGGCATAATGTGCAGCAGGATGTTAAACATGGTGGCTGGTACAACTGGAGTCCCCAGATAATCATAGCGATCCAGATAATCATCTTCAGCAATCTCAAGAGAAGTATGAAGGATAGAGCCCACTTAAAATGGTCAGAACGCCTTCCCAAGACATATCTCTTAGGCATGTGGGTTATTTAGAGCTGCAGGTTCATGAGAAACTTTACCACTTCCTTAAATACCCAGAAGAATGAAAATCGAAGGGTAGCAAACAGAATTTGGGTTTCTGCCAGAAATAATGTTTTCTATTGCAAAAACCTATCTATAGAGCAGGTCAAACATGAAATTACAAGACATTTGGTCTTAGTCATGTAAATTTCCTTCCTCTCTCCTTGAAGCCCCAGCCCCTAACCCATTCCTTAGCTCAGGATATATACCTCCATTTTGTCTCATTATCTTTGGAATACACATCGATGTAGAGTCCCCATATGTAATCAGATTTGTGGTTTTTTTTTTCCTCTTACTAATCTGTTTGATGTTAATTTGATTGCTTGACCAGTCAAAGAATACAGAGGGAGAGAGGGGGGTATTTCCTCTTCTCCATGACAAGTGACCTTTCACAAGGCAGGACTGAACAAGAGTGGGGAGGAGGTGGCAGGGGCCTTTTGCTAGCTTCATACAGCAGGCATGAATTGAATACCAAAATCTGTGTGCTGTGAGATAGACATTCCAGTTGCCTGTGGGTGTGATAAGTCCATGCTGATGGATTACAGTTGATGGGTTCAGATGAGACAGTAGTGAATAAGATATTCAAGACAGTCTTATTAGAGCAGACAAGTAGCAGCGAAACTACAAATGTGACGCTAAGTCTTCCTGGGCCAGGTAGTTTTTGTTTTTATTTTCAATATGAGAGCAAAGTCTCCATTAACTGGAGTTCTTCCAACTCAATCCCTAGGAGCAGGTACTAGGATTTCATAAATTTAAAAATGTCACCAGGGTTAGTGACCCCAAAGAGATGAAGCTCTTGCTTTTTTTTTTTTTTTTTTTTTTTAAAGATTTATTTATTTATTTATACAAGAACCGGGATACAGGTCAGAGAAGCGGGGGGCAAGAGGATTCACCAGAGACAAAGCGGGGAGCAGAACAGGCAGACTGATGAAATACACTGCTGAGGGGAGCAGCGGGTGAGACAGGAGAGGTCTGCTCGCCATGTGGGACCTTCTCCCACTGGCCGGGATTGAACCTGCGTTGCAGAGACTGCGGACAGCTTCACAGTGCTGTGCTCAACCACCTGCACCACCAGGGGAGGCCCAAGAGAGATGAAGCTTTCTTTATGGGGGAAAATTTGAAGTCAGTAAGGAATCAAGATGGGAGATATATCCTATTTATTGTCCTGTCAACCGTGCCATTTGGAAAGGCTATTTGGATATTCTCAAGGTTTGTGAAAGGAAGCAGGAAATTAAGGTTCATAATCAGTGATTATTTTAAGCCAAAATTTCATGGACTATTTGAGAGGTCAGTAAAGTTCACTACCTTACATTATTCACCGATAAATTTCAGCATTAAACAAATTGATATTCAGGAAAAAAAAGACCATGAAGAATCAAAGATACTATTACTTACTAAAACATGTTAGAATTTTAAAAACAAAGGTTAAAACTGAATGGAAAGTCTGTTTAACCAGAAGATGGCTGTTCCATGTTATAAACCATTCCAGAATTCACTCTCCTCAGGCCTGGAATTGTCCCAGTGTATTTCTTGAGTCAATAATCAAATTGAAAACCTTTCTAAGATTTAAATTGGTCTGGTAAATTGGAGTCACTCCCAGTTTTAGAGTTTAAAACCAATCTCTCCCTTTCTACCAAGGCATATCGCAACCTCAAACCTTTACTTCCTGTAATTAATGTTGTTTCAAGAAAATATTGGCATAAATTGACTTGTGTAAGCAGTGTCTGTATTAGTATTAAAAACCTCATGTGAGGCACAATGGACAACTTGCATTCAAGTGCCGAATTAATGCAAATGGTACTCTGTACTTTGTATTCTAACATGCCTTTCCTCTGCACCGTAGTTTAACTTCTTTCTAAATGTAGCTTTTAGTAGAAAATGACAACAATTATGAGCCCTTTGAGATTTAAATTCTGAAACTCAAATTATCAAGCCTTAATAAAAGCCTAATAAATTCCTTTATGTGTTAAATTATGTCTGCTTAATTACTCCAAGCCCATAAAGGAAGCAATGCAGAAGCAGACCTTATATGTTAGCTTTACAGAAGAGTGATTTTTGAGGCTCTTTCTTTTAAATTTAATTTTTATGTGTACATTAAAAATCAGATATTCAGAAACATTATAAATCTGAAACATAGATCATACCTACATTAAGTGGATATATTCTTTGGAAAGGCAAAAAGTGATTAAAAACACTAAGAAGTTCTTTATTTCAAGACAATATATGTTCAGTGGGCACCTCTTTATTATTGCAAACAGTATATCTCTTGCACTGATCAGGAAGAGAGATACAACTTGTTTGTTGGAACTACCATTTCAATACTGGTTTTCGACAGCACATAAATAAGCTTTTAATGAAGCAGTGAGTTACCATTACTTAGAAAATGCCCTTTGCTTATCTGCTGCTGTTTAGAAAAAAATAGCAAGCAACATTATTTTCATTCTGATAATGCTGATCTTATATAGTATCTTTGGAGGGGAAGAAAAAAAATGTAGGCTTGTCAAGTACATAAGGAGGATGGGGCTATCTAATGTAAGGTTTATACAATGTCTAATTCAGAGGAGCAGAATAATTCCATTGCACTGATATGCAAGATCAGGCAGGTGTCACCAGGAGGTCATCTTGCTTGTACATCTTGACCCTACTGTCAGGGTAACTGCCTCCCCCTTCACCCACCCAGCCAACATAATAGGTTTCTTGTATTATAAGAAACTCTTATTTTCTCCTAATTTACATTTTCAAATTCTCCAGGAGCTACTTTCTAGACTAAATTAGACACTGGTCAAATAAAAACATATATGTGTCCAAAAATTATAGTGAATAAATCATTTTCCCCCTAAAAACAAAAAGGTAGAATGAAAACAAAAAGGTAGCATGCTCAGATGTCATTTCAAAGGCAAAATATTCCTACCAACCTTACAATGAAACTTTCATACTCAAATATTTACAGACCACCAAAATGTTACATGCTCTCCAAATAAGCAAAGTGCTTCTTCGGAAAACTGTCAGAAATGGACAAAAGCAAATGGTAGTAACAACTCACAAGGACAAATGCTACACATTTGGTGTCACAGTGTTTCTTGTTTTTAACATCTCTTGCTCTGGAAAGACACAATGTAGGGAAAAAAATGAAGACTATTTTCAAAGATCTTTTTCAAGTGTAGCTAGGAAATCAATAACCCCCCCCTCCACCCTTACTTGTTTCTTATGTAAACATATCCTCAAACCCAATCCATGCTTGTTAGAACTGGAGAAACATTTTTGAATCTCAAACCTTGCCTGGAGAAGTGATACAATTTTTAAAAGACTGGTCTACACTACAGGTCACAAAACAATATACAAAGGAGGTACAATCTCAACAGAGTGGTAATTAAGTGAATTAGGTGTTACTGTTCAGAGGGGAACTCTGCAAGAACTGTGTAAGCCAGGGCAACTGAGGATATGCTTTTGTTAAATAGAATACAGACAGTGTCATCCGCATGTCATTCTTCTACAAGTCTTCAGTGAGCAGGTACTATATGCTAAGTAAGCACTGGGCGGCGCTCTGGTGAGCAGAACCAGTTATGATGCCTGTGCCTATGGAACTTAAAACCTAATGAGTGACTTGAATCTGACCCAATAATCCCACAATGTAAAGCGGTACTATGATGTGTAGTTAGAGGAGTATCACCTATTGTTAGGAGAGTACACTTGATGGTGATTTGACCTCATTAGAAAGTTCTGAAAGGTTCTCTGTGGAAGTGCTGGGGATGACATCTGCAAGGTGACCATGGGATAATGGGATGAAGAAGATTAGCAGGAGCACTGCAGGCAGAGAAACAACATGAATTGGTCCCATGGAACAGCATTTGCTTGAGGGAGCAGGAGAGGCAGTATCTTGTGGTAGGGGATATGAGAGGAAGGCCAGTGCATGGGGAGAGAGTCAAACACATACACACATTAGGATTTTAACCTTTTTCCTAAAACAAATGACAAGCCAGCAAAGGTTTTAAAGCAGAACAGGGATATAATCCGATTCATTCAAGCTTCCCTTTGGAGAAGAGATCTGAGAGAGGAACAGGAATGGAGAGGGCCTACCAAACGCAACTCTGTAAAAGGGGGAGGGACACTGAGTGGGAGCCAACTTACACGCAGTCACCCTGGGCTGCAAGTGCCAATATGCCATGAACCGGACTTCCTGAAAGAAGGGGTAGCTGGGGAGGAGAAAGGTGGACAAAGGGTGGGGGGAGCAAAGGAGAGAGAGATACATTGAGGAGAGACACGTAGAGACACTGGAAGACATGGGTGAGAGACACATGGGAAGGCTGCTCCTTGGCAAAAACAATGGCAGCAAATAATCTTGACCTCATGGTAGATTATGTGGTCTATTTTGAATTTTGAGTCTCTCCTGTCCTAGCTCTCAGGGGCCTGCCTAAAGCTTTTCTTGTGGTTTCTTGTCAGAAGGTAAACTTAGGCTTGTGCCAAGTTTTACCACCTCAGCAGCTCTACTTCAGAGTGAGCTCATTTGCTTAGGCATTTCCCTCATGAGGGGATGGATAATTTTTGGAGTTTTCTTGGGAAACTCTCTGAAATCCTCTCTCTCCCCATAGTGATGTGATTTAAAATCTTTCATACTAAGAGGATGTTTACTTTGCTTTTGTATGCACAGATAACTGGGCACCTTTTAGAACATGCACTCCTCCATAGCTTGGGTTCCCTGCGTACCCCCTGGTCACACACTAAGAGAGGGACTAGTTAAAAGGTGATTGGTACAGTCCAGGCAAGAGAAGAAGGTTGCTTGGGCCAGAGATAATTTTAAATGGAAACATACAAATATTTCCTAGCTTTGGTGTGCTGGGTTTTTTTCCCACTACTGGCAAATTTTCTCTTATCTGAACAAGAGAAGTTGCTTTCAAGCCTAGAAATGAAAACATCTTTTGGCACCACATAACTTTGTCCTGGAAAGACAAATCATCTAATTATATATGACTACAATTATGTAAAGCTCAAAATACATTTAGGTGCACATGCTTGTGATTGGGGAAAAAAGGTCAGAAGTTGAAGACTGAAAAAATTAAATGGGAAATTCATGTGCATATTCAAATATTCTGAATCGAAAGGATATAATATTTCTAGTCATCTAAATTCAATCACTCAGATTACAGACCACATACTAGTAGTGATGAAATTCACACTAAGATTCTGCACTTAAACTGTCAGTGCTTCTATGAACACCATCAGACACGATATGCTGTGGTTACTCAGGTCTCCGAAACAAGAGTAATGGAGATGTGTAAGAAACTAACACATTTCCCTAACATGGAGCTCATGTTTGTGGTTCAGGGAAGGGAATGGCAGGGCAGAACCCCATTCTAAGCTTCAAGCAAGAAGTGAGCCAGTGCTTGCACTTATTTGGCTTATGGCCTTCATCATCGTCATCTGAGTTTCTCCCCGAGTAATGCAGACACAGCATATCAGATCCCTGCAGATGCTGAAAGCTGAAGGCTACGAAGAGAAAAGCTTTGACATTCTGTCACTGGAATGACAGGACAAAATGTACTGCAACGAACACCAGCCTGAGCAGGATAATTTGATGCATTGGGACCTTAAGCTTCTCCAGATGCTGAACTCAGCTTGGGATGTGAGATAAGAGGACAGACCGCATTTACCCTCCTGGAAAAAAAGGAGGGTTGGGTGAAACCAGAAAAACGAAACCTCCTTGTGTAAATAAAAAGCAGTTCACGAACATGCATGTGCTCTGATATATACATCAGTTCACATTTAGAATATACAATGTTCACACACATGTTACAAACATGTGTAAAACACCCTACACACACGAATAAAATACAACTTGTCCGTTGGCAGAATCCTAAGTAGAGCCACAAAGAAAAACAAACGCTCACGAGGGATCTTAACATCGAAAAGACAGTACACCAGTACTAAGCTTCTTGGTATCATATTGCTCCATAGCTATTACAAATAAAATGCCTCAGAATAACATTTCTTTTCCAAATAAACAAGCACATGCAGACACAGATTTTGACTGTGAAGATTTAATTCACAACAGAAGGATGTTGCTTATGGAGTGAGAAGTGAAATCACAGTCCCTCTGGGCACATCCAGGTGTCTGCCCGTTTTCCATAACAAGGCTGAGTGATGTGCTTGCATTTCTCAAAGACTGTTTTGTTTCCATAAGGCCAGTCTAGGTGACTGGTAGATGTCATAATGAAGCACAAGTATCATCCAACGAGTTTGATTAGGGTGGCTGAACCCACAAAACAGCTTTGTGTTTACTGGTGAACGTTTTGAGTTAGTTTTTCTTTACACTACTTAAGTAAAAAATTTACAAAAGCAAAACAACACATGCATATGGTTTTGTAACTATAAGAGACACTGCGCTTGTGTAATCAAGAACAATGAGGAAAGGATCTTAAGAACAGTAACTAACACTTACTGGCTGGCCATTGTTCTAAAAGGCCTTTTGAGCTAGTGACTACATGCATCTATCTCAACTGAAACTCTGCAAGGTGGTTGCTATTAGCCCCATTTTCACCGTACTGACTTAGAGCATTGATACGAATTTGTGCAGAACTTAGAGCTAATACATGATACAGCAGGGATCAAACTCATCTGCTAATTCTATCAAGCTCGAGAGCCCATCTCTTTCCACCCCACACACTCAATTATTAAATCTCAAATTATCACTCCAATCAGAGAACAAGGTGCAGAAAAGAAATAAACCAACACATCACATTAAGAGCCAAAGGAATACACGGATAACATGTTGAGCGCTCAAGTTCTATGTTGATAAAACCAGGTCCAGGTCCACAGTAGACCTTTGTTATTGGCAAAACATCCCTAGTAGCCCACGTTCTGTTTCCTTCCCACCTTGCATGACTTGGACACATTTAGGAGGATTCCACACCAAGGCAATGGCAATGGCATGAATACAAACCTTGCTTCTCAGGTTTGAGAAGCGTCTCAGCACCTCTTCAGGGATGTGAGTTCTATTAATCCCATCAGACAAATTCCTAGGTGGCTGCAACTCCTAACTGTTGACCTATCTCTTCCTTCCTTAAGACTGTCCTCTCCTTCCTTACATCCAGTCACGTTTCAACTACTTCCTCAAGGATTTTTCCTTCCATGCTACAAAGTGGCACTAGAAAACTTTCTGTTTTTCTTTCACCTTTTTACAAAAGCATTATGTTGATAAGTTCATTTAAAAGACGTAGACACTGGGCCTCCCCTGGTGGCGCAGTGGTTGAGCGCTGGGCTGCGAAGCTGCCTGCAGCCTCTGCAGGGCCGGTCCTATCCCCGGCTGCTCCCCGGCCACCGGAGGAGGGTCCCACATGGCGCGCAGACCTCTCCTGCGGCCCGCTGCTCCCCTCAGCAGTGTATTTCGTCAGTCTGCCTGTTCTGCTCCCCACTCTGGCTCCGGTGAATTCTCTCACCCTCCCGCGCTTCTGACTATACCCAGTGCATGTATAAATAAATTAATAAATCTTTAAAAAAAAATGCATAGACACAAAAAAGAAAATGAAATCTGGGATTCTGCCACTTAGAGATGACTACGATTAACACTGTGGTATATATTTTACCAGTCTTATTTTTTTTTCTTTCTTTTTTTTGTGTTTTTAAAAAGTGGGGTACAGGCCAGAGTCGTGGGGCTGTGAGAAGATTCACCAGAGAGATTGGGGAGCAGAACAGGTAGATGGACCAAAATACACTGCTGAGGGGAGCAATGGGAAAGATAGGAGAGGTCTGCTGCGCCATGTGGGTTGCTCCCCAGCTGGTCAGGGATCGAACTCACGTGGCAAAGGCTGCAGACAGCCTCACAGCGCTGCGCGCAACCCCCTGCGCCACCAGGAAGGCCCACCAGTCTTAATTATTCTAAGCACATGTATAATAGTTACTTTGGTAAAATTTATATCATATATATATGCTATCTTTAATACTTTTTCAATTTTTGACACAAGGAGCATTTTCCCATCATTAGTATTTCCCATAAGATGATTTCCAGTGACAGTGAGGCATTATACCATGAGTATTAAATTTAATTGGTCACCTGTTATGGGATATTTAGGTTGTTTTTAACATTTTATTATTATAAACAGTTCTGCAATGAACATCTTCACAGATTTATGTCTAGTCAAATTCTTTTTTGTTTCTTTATAATATATTCTTCCGCACATTTGAATGACCTTGATACCATGCTGTCACCTTGCCCTTCTCAAACAGTATGGATTTTCATTCCCCGCGAGACTAAGTGCTAATGCATGGGAATTGGGTCTCTTGAACAAAATGAATAATCACCAATTTGTACAGAGACTTCTAAGTGAATTAACTAATTCATTCAGCAAATACTCATTAGCCTTCTAAATGTGCCAGGTACCGGGATACAGAGAGCCAACACAGTCCTTACTCTTACAGAGCTTTTACCAGAGCAAGACAGAAAATGAAGGAAGTAATAACAATAAATGTGAAAAGTGCAAAAATGAGAGCTCATGAGAATGGCAAAAAATGCTTACATCGGAAAGATGTCCAGAGCTAGGGCTGAGTGTATTGGGAATGAACAGATGACCAGCACAAGGTCAATCAACAGCATGGATTCCCTAAGTCAATTCCTCCCTTCCTGCCACCACATTATCCCCCTTAGCCCCATTATTTCTGACTGCAGCTGAGGTAAAATATTTTATTTTAGAAGTCTCCACCTAACGATAAAAGATATCAGTACTACATACTTCTTAGAGTTATCTTCCAACACCCCCCACAAATGCAAACTAATTAAAAGCAATAATTTTGGAGAAAATTAGGTAAAGTATAATGGGAAATTGTTTTTCTAAAAGGATATATAGATCTGAAAACAGTTTTTTCATAACTTTCTAGATATTTTGTAATCTATATGGTAAACAGTTGTAATGAACATAAACAGCCAGCAAATCAGTCAGCAGTAAATGGTCTAAAGATTTTAAATGGAAGCCATCAAACCAAATAGTAATTACATTTTCATCATCTCTGTATTTTAGTCTTTTAAACAGGATAGCATTTTTAGCAACCACCGAAGTCAACAATATCGACAAAGAAACTACTTGTCCATTTCACATAGACAAGAGTCCAACCATTAATCTTTGAAAATTACATGTAATGGGCCTCCCCGGTGGCGCAGCGGTTGAGCACTGGGTTGCGAAGCTGCCCGCAGCCTCTGTGGCGCCGGTTCGATCCCCGGCTGCTCCCCGGCCACTGGAGGAGGGTCCCACATGGCGCGCAGACCTCTCCTGCCGCCCGCTGCTCCCCTCAGCAGTGTGCTTCGGTCCCTGCCTGCTCTGCTCCCCGCTCTGGCTCTGGTGAATTCTCTCACCCTCCCGCGCTTCTGACTGTACCCAGTGCATGTATAAACAAAACAAACAAACAAACAAATAAATAAATAAATAAAGCATGCCTCTATAAAAAAAAAAAAAATTTAAAAAAAAAAAAAAAAATAAATAAATAAAAATTACATGTAATGAATCCCAGTTGTACTACTGTTTTAGAAATAAAGCACTACTCTTTCTCTCAAAGAGCAAATGAATAAGGATTAGAAACTTTATCAAGACTCTGACAGCATCTTCTGTTTTTTATAAGTGCATGCTGACATATGGAGACAAATACCAGTATATCGACAATAAATGACTGATTTATTTTTTGAGATATAAAAAACAATTAAAGAGCAATAAAAGAAATAACATAAAGGATATTGAATCAATTGTTTCTTTAAAGTAAGTTTTCTAAGCATCAAGCACACAGATAAAAAAGCAAACCTCAATCTTCTATACCCTATGTGTATCATGCCTATGAGTATGGGTGTTGTGTATGACGTTTATCCAGTGCATAAAGTGTAAAACATTTTTTTCTTATCTTTCTACATGCTTAAAAAATATTTCATCATTAAGGCAACCATTGAAAAAGTGCATTTTTGTTATTGTTATTTGATATTGGAAACTGAGGCACAGAGTTATTCAGAATCTTTTTTTAAAGATTTATTTATTTATTCATTTATTCATTCATTCATTCATTTATACAAGCACTGGGTACAGTCAGAAGCGTGGGAGGATGAGAGAATTCACCAGAGCCAGAGCGGGGAGCAGAGCAGGCAGAAGGACCGAAGTACACTGCTGAGGGGAGCAGCGGGTGGCAGGAGAGGTCTGCATGCCATGTGGGACCCTCCTCCTGTGTCCGGGGAGCAGCCGGGGATTGAACCGGTGCTGCAGAGGCTGCGGGCAGCTTTGCAACCCAGCGCTCCACCGCTGCGCCACCGGGGAGGCCCTCATTCAGAATCTTTTTGGAGGGTATGCAGCTCGTGAAAGGAAAGCTGGGAATGAAGGCGAGGCACGGATATGTGAAACACTGTCTTCTGGGGTCCTGCTGTCCTTTTGGATCTAGACTCCACCCCCCACACAAAGTGCAGTACCTTTCTCCAAAAGATTTTCAAGATCTATGGGACCTGCACTCTCTAGCTGCCGACTTTCGATCTTCTGACTTAGTTCTGTGATTAAGTGCCCACAATGAAAAAATGCAAACCACCTAACGTCTTTATACTGAAAGAAAACTCTATTTTTTTCTATTGCAGAGCAGTTGGTTCTATTTTCATAGCCTTATTTCCTTCTAACTCATGCCCTTAGGTTCTGACTTTGTTAAGCTGTTTACCAAGATAGTTTTCTAAACAGAGTTATTTCCTTTCCTAAGAGGAGTTCTGTTGCTACTTAAAGGAAGGCTCCCCTTCCCCCCATGTGTACACACAAATACGGAAGTGAGACATCCTATATTATGATGAATATAAAATACTGCTATTGATGATCACACAGCTGCCATAATCAGACAAATCTGACATATGTTCACTGACTTATGAGCACAGAGGCAGAAGCAATCCAAGTTCAAGTGACATTAGGCTAATTCATTAAATAAATCCACACAGGAGCAATTATATTTCTTTGTGTTTCAGGATCCAAGGGTAGACATGACAATGCTTAATGACAAAATGAAATCACATTACCTCTACCCTGCCAATGACATTGTCAATATATACAACGAGTGTTAAAAAGTCATGTCAAAACACTATTAGAAAAGACAGTTTAGGAATATAATGGGGGCATATACAAATTACTAAATCATATGTATCTAACTCATATAAAAATGAATTTTCAAAACATCACCTACGTCTAAGGCAGTGAATATGAATTATTCACATGGCTTCAAACTGCAGAGGATTAAAAAAGAATAGAGAAACAATTAAATAAATTTTAGAAAATGAAACAATGTTTCATAAATTGCTGGTATCCTAAAGTCAAACCAAGGTATTTCTTGAGCACCAACGGGCAAAGCCACCTAATTGACATGTGGGTGGTATGGCCTGGAAGCCAGCAGGGCACAGACTGAGTGGCTGCAGGAAGGGGCCCGTGTGTAGGGCATTGGCCATGAGAGAGGAAAATAATTTCATTTTTGAAGAACAATCTTTGCCTTCAAACTGTTTTCATGATAACTGAAGGAAAGCATTAAGCATTAGGAATACAGAGAAGACATATATATCATAAGGGGCGGGAAATAAATATCAGTTCAAAATGAGACAGGTAGTATGGACTCTAGGAATAACGTACACTATTGTGCACTATTGTACACTAGTGTGTACACACTATTGTGTACACACTATGTGGCCCTTGAGAACAAAGACTGTTATTTGTGTCAGCTGAACTCGACTTGGTAAAAGTTTGTTGAATGAATGTTTGTGAAAGTGATATATTGAATAAGTTACTTGTTGAATGAGTTTGGCAGTTGTCAGCTACTTAAGAGTAGGAACTCTATCTGATGAAAGTACATATCCTTTTTACTTGGCTCAAGGCCTGGTACCTAGTGAGTGCTCAACTCATGTCTGGCAAATTAATGATTAGAAAAGACAGCAGACGAAACCGTAGACTATTACTAAAGGAAGGAGCCCAGAAGTAGGCGATGTAGAGACTACTTGTGACAACTGGTAGGATTCCAGGAAAACCTGAGGACACCTGCATAAGAGCTGAGGGGAAAGAAGAGCTTTGTCAAGAAAGACAGGAACCTCTTCTGAGATAGGCAGGAAAGAAAAATCATGAATGAAAAGCAGAGATGTGTAAGGGGAAAAGAAACGATGTCAAAAAAGTCACAGATGTCTACAACTTCTCATGGAATAAAAATGATACTCCCTATTTTTATTTAATTTTTTTTATATCATTGTTCATTTCTGAACAATATTTGCTTCCCCCCACCCCCTCAGGTGTAGTCCCCGTAGAGTTTCCTCCCCAATGCACCCGTGCACCATCACCTCAGTCCCCTGTGCTCCTCCCTCCCTCCCTCTGACCCCTCTCCCTCCACCTCCCCTGCAGGATGGCTCTGGTTTATAATTGTCCATTTTTGTTTTGTTGTGTTTTGTACTGTTACTATTTTTATTACACTGATGTCTTATTGGGTTCCCCTATATTCCTGCTATAAGTGAAACCATCCAATATTTTTCTTTTTCCTTCTGACTTATTTCATAATAAGCATAATTCCTTCTAGCTCCATCCACGTTGCTGCGAATGGCACAAGTTTATCTTTTTTGATTGCTGCGTAATATTCCATTGTGTATATGTGCCACATCTTCTTGATCCAGTCATCTATTTTTGGGCATTTGGGTTGTTTCCAGGTTTTACCTATTGTAAATAGTGCTGCAATAAACATAGGGGTACAGGTGTTCTTGAATCAATGTTTTTGTGTCCTTTGGGTAAATCCCTAGGAGTGGAATTGCTGGGTCATATTTTTAAAGGGCATTACTGATTTTCATCAAAGGTCACTATCATTAAACAAAGAGGAGTCGAGTGGAGTAAGAATTGAGCCTTAAAAATGGCAAAGGCTGAAAATGACTATTGTGCCTGGGGTGGAGGTGGCATCTAGAGAGAGCTAGAAAATTAAAAAACAAAAAAGCAAAACAAAAAAAACCCCAAAACTAGATATGAACCGTATTTCTCAAACCAATGCTTTAATTGTTCAATAATTTTATCAAGAACTGTGCTAGGCACTAAGGGGAATTTAGAGAAATGTAAGATATGGCTCATGTCCCTGAAAAGTTAAATAACAACTCAAAGATATTCCATGGTAGAATGTGAATATATGCCAAAAACAGAGGAAGAGATAAGGGCAAAATGTTCCCTAACAAGAACTGTATTCATCACAGATTCTTTGGATATTACATTCTAGTAATTATCTCCTTTACTCTTGCTTGTTGTTTATTTTTCTGTTTATTTATAGTGAACAAAAAGGTCAATTTCTAGCTTTCATATTGATATAGTTCTTTTAGTAGGTATTTGAGTCCTTTTGTTTGTGAAAAAATTGCTTTTCCTTAAGGTTCACTGCACATAACCTGTCACAAAGCTTTGGCTGAACACAGGGTCGTGTCTGAGGTAGACAGAATACATTACTTTTTTTTTTTTTTTTTTTTTTTTTTTTTTTCCAGAAATACTGTGTAAATAGAGGCCTACCCCCCAGAGCTACACAACCGACAAAACTCTTATTTTGCTCCATCCACACAGAGACCGGGTCGGAGAGGGTTAAAGTAAAAATCAAGTTATTGTTGCTTCTCTTTTGGTTCAGTAAAGCTTTTCTATAATTCTCCAGAGCCAGGCAACTGACAGCATGGATTTTTATTGAAGAAATGCTATGACATTTGTTCTAAATGTCACATTTCTCCCCCACAAACTAAAAATAGCATGTCACCATACCCCTACCCCTAATAAAATTGTTGGCTTGGAAATGACATTGATAAGCAAAATGAAGCATATAACCTTTTCTCCCCTTTTCTATAAATGTTTTATTTATTCCTGAATAACATTTGGTATCTTTTGTAGGCTGAGATCAAAGGGACAAATCAGTAAATTTTACTGCTGAAGTAGTCTTTACAGTATGGGATTGTCATTTTTCAAGCATGTTCCAGGCAGGCACTGCTGTCATTTGAGTAGTGATCTAGTGACTGACAGAAAATATCTGTAGAAATAATGTGTGCTCTCATAGTAATGTGACATTTTATGAGCAGTTTGACTGTTTTCATTACTCTGATTTCAGTCTGGTGAAGAGCACGTTAGGAAGCAAGCAATGGAATATGGAAGGCCTGTCAGGATGAAGTTGATAGGACAACCTTGAAATTGGGCTGCTGTATTTAATAAGACTTTGTGGCAATTATCTGAAAACATTTTAAATATTAAGTTGACTTGAATGCTTAATCTGATCAATTCCAAGGTCACTGGCTTTATTGATAAGTGTTGGCAACTGACAGTAAAAATCCAATCTCAAGCAAACTTTGTAGAGTCTTTGGCTACCTGCCCTTTATTATCCTGGCCAGGTTTTATTTTTAAGGGTGAACAGTTCACTAGGGAGGGCGGGAAAATTTCATTTCCACAAACTTCATATCTGGACTGTTTTCTTCAGTGGTGGATTTAGTCAAAAAGAATGTACTGTTAGGAAAACATGGACTAAACACTGTGAGGGCAAGTTTGCATTGGAAGCTCTCAAAGGAACTATCAGGAGTTCTGATTTTCAGCACAGCAGGTGAAGAATACCCATGTAATACCCTCATGAACACTCACACCCATGCTTTTATTTTTTTAGGATATATCTACCTATACATGAACTGGGGTAAAGGCCAGAGGCACGGGAGGGTGAGAGAACTCACCAGAGACAGAGCGGGAAACAGAACAGGCAGACTGAATGAAACACACCCATGAGGGGAGCAGCAGGCAAGATGGGAGAGGTCTGCCGTGACATGTGGGTAGCTCCCTGGCTGGCCAGCAACGGAACTGGTGCGGCAGAGGCTGCAGACAGCCTCACAGGGCTGCACTCAACCTGCTGTGCCACTAGGGAGGCCACCCCATGCCATTTTTTTTTTTTTTATCCTGGTTCCACTTTGCAAACATGCAGTTCGTGTGGGAATTCTTTCTTTTTTTTTAAGATTTATTTATGCATACAAGAACTGGGGTAAAGGCCAGAGGTGTGGGGGGTTAAGAGGACTCACCAGAGACAGAGTGAGGAGCAGAACAGGCAGATCTACTGAAATACACTGCTGAGGGGAGCAGTGGCAAGACAGGAGAAGTCTGCTGCGCCATGTGTGTAGCTCCCTGGCTAGGGATCAAACTCAAACTTGTGCTGCAGTGGCCGTGGATAGCTTCAAAGGTTGCGTCTTAACCCTCTGTGCCACCAGGGAGACCCCTCATGGGGGAATTCTTGAGTTCCTCACTACTCACAGTTTGAACTGGAAGGTAGGGACATACATCTATTTGTTATTTTGACGACAATTTGAAATTCCCAATTTACTTAAAGATTGATAAATGGGATGGACTCACTTGAAGAGTGAATTTTGCCAGCTTTCCAGGGTTTGCATCTTCATGCGGCTTCTCTACTGTTAGTGGGTACAGTCACTTTCAGAAAAGCCTGAAGGGGCCACTATACATTTTCAACAATTTTTATTAGCATAATTTAGGGTGGCAACCATGAGCTATAAGGTTGTCTGAGAATCTGTGGCCTCACAAAGGCTGTAGTATGTATCACTGGCAAATGTGAAAAGACTATTATATGCAAATTACTAAAATCAGATAAGTTAAAGGTCATTCCCCTTCTCTACCGCCAAAATAATTTTATTATATAAATTCTCCTTTATAAAAAAAGTTTAAGCTAATTACCAAATTTCCTATTTTGATGCAATGTCTAGTCCCCTGAGCATTTATCTCTCTGTGAGCTCCTTGAGGAAGGTTTCTATCATTGTCTCCCTAAGCATCCAATATATAGGCATACAATACAGACTGATATTTCCTTTTGGGAACTGAAGTCAATGTTTCTTATGCTTCAAGATATAAACCTTCATCCTGGTAGTATTTTAGGACTTAACTAAAGACTCAGTCTTTACTTCATATAGTTGATAACCTTTCACTTATGAATGGTAATTCTTTTCATCTAAAAATTTGTGTAATTTTGGCAAGTCTTAAGCTCGCATCCTATCTTACTTCCTCTGCCTCAATTTTATTATGTATTCCCTAGACTTTATATCAGTATATCACCACTCTTTGAAATTACAGTAGGATGCATTAAAAACTCTGATCATTCCCTGTAATTTTGAAAACATCATCAGCGTGCTTTAAAGTAGCCTGCAGCAATAGTTATTAGCCAGAAGAAGGAAGGATACCCAGAAAACCTGAAAATATTTTTTTAAATGATAAAATAAAAATTTACATGGAATTCAAAGTGAGAGTACTATGATTCTGTGCTTTGTTCAAGACATACAAAGCACTGGAAAATAGATCTGAAATTCACAAATCCCATATTCTTCTGTACATGTTCTACTGCATATGAATCAGGCTACTTACGTACTTGACTAACTGGAGGTCAGATTTTTTTTTTAAAGGATAAGTCAAGACTATTTTCTCAAGTAATGCAGCTATGAGGTGGGTCAGGGAAGGTCACTACCAAATCCCCAGTCATAGGTGTCAAGCACTTCATTTCAAGGCCCCAAGGTTAAGGTAGAGCCTCTTCTTTGGCTTCATTCATAAACACTCCCACCTTCTTGCCTGGCTCCCCACCCCCTCCAAAAAAAAAAAAAAAAACATTTATTAACTGAAGCTTCCAACTGTGACAGAAATTACAGTCATGTTAATGGTACAGATGGTGTAAAAAATGCAATCTAAAACATGATTAAAAAACTCAGGAGCTAGGTAACCCAAGTTCATCTCGGATATGGCTGACCAGACATCTATGAGGAAGGAAATACATGTTTTTGGTTAATTAGTTTGCTTTTATCCATCCCTGTAATTAGAACATGCTTTTCCCCTACTTAATCCTAAAACAGTCATTAGATTTAATAAACCTTTCTAGATTGCCACAAATGAGAAAATGAATTAGCTAAAAAGTAAGCATTAAGCTGGTATTAGCAATATGATTGTAACATTATGTGAATAAAATGTTTTTGTTTAATTATTCAAGATTAAATATATCATTTTATAGCTTGCTGTGAGAGTATATAGGCTTTTTCCCCCTACTTCCTTATGTTGGTTCATAGGTAATAAAAACATTAATGCTGCCTCCACTGATTATTTTCCACCAAATGGAAGTGATTATTAATCATTCCTTCCAAAAATCAACCCATAATTAGTTTCTTCTCAAGTTAAAGAGAGTTAGAATCCCACATGCCCCAGGGAGAGAGGGTGGTCTTGGATAAGGGGCACCAGCAAGGATGAAAGGTTTATGTAATTCTCAAGGTTTCTGTGAATTGACAAAGGGAACAGAGTTTGCCTTTGTTATTCTTACTATTTTAACCACTCAGCCTCTGTGATGGTCTAATATCTCAGCACATCCAGAATGGTCTTCTAAATCTTTGGGTCCTACTAATCCCCATCACACTCTACTTATAGATCTGGTGAGACAGACAGTTTCTCACACTGAGTTGCTTCTTCAAAGTCAAAATCATTTTAAAGAGCAAAAAACAATATACTGTAAAGTTGATGATCCAAACTCTTGTCTTGTTGAGCATTCTCTGTACTAAGGGAAGTGATTGTTATATGCCAATGAGCACTTCAATAAAATGACTTCAGGGATTAAAAATAACCCATGCTGAGCCTCGTCTGGATCATGTGATAGCCTCAGAGCAAAACCTCTGTCCTGGATGGCAGGCTCTAGGGCATGGAGATTTCCTCCAATCAAGTCCCTGCCTATACATGTTCAAGAAGTCTTTGGCAATGACATCCATAGCATTCAAGTTTATGAATCATGAACAACTGTGGGCTTCCAAAAAAATTGTGTATTTTTGGACCAGCATCAGACAGGAGGCTTAGGGAAGAGATGGTTTATTTTGGTCATAGATTAATAGCAGAGACTTGAAGAAACCCTGGGATAGCGAGGTGAGTTCAGTAATATCTTAGAAAGACCAGTTTTATCCAGGAATAATACAACAGGCTCGAGAAATGATTCTACAAATTTTTGCCTTCCTCCAAGACTCATAAGGTTAAGAGTGAAAACAGCTGAGTCCAGTAGGGTCTTACTACATTTGTTTTAAGCTGCGCCTACTTGGGCTGTGAGTTAGGGTCAGAGATCAAAAAACATTTTTTTCCTCTGGGCTATGGGGCATACATAAGCTACAACATATTTGAAGTAATTTTTATGGAAGAATAACATTCCACGTGAGCCATCTAATCACGGCATACTTTGTTTAACTGTGCTTCACTTTATTACACCATTTCCAAATTGAAGGTTTGTGGCAATTTTGCATTAAGCAAATCTATGAACACCATTTTCCCCATGGCTCAGGTATGTTAGCATTGTTTGTTTGTTTGTTTTTTTAGCAATAGGCCACTTTTAATTAAAGTGTTTACGTTGTTTTCCAAGACATTATGGTATCACACACTTACCAGCCTACAATATTCATATGAACATAACTTTTATTTGCACTGGAAACTAAAAAACCTTGTGTGACCCACCTTATGATTATATTTGCTTTACTGAAAATATCTGGAATTGAACTCACAGTATCTCTGAGGCACGCTGGCATTCCAATTTCAGAGCATACATACACATAAAAAAACCCCAAGATGCAGAAAGTAGCAGCTCAGGCAAATGCCTTGTCCCTGACTCCCACAGCCATATTTGATGATATAAGCTCTTTTTTTTTTTTTTTCCCCTAGGCAGCTGTACTGCAAAGGGTCCAGATCCATTAAGGACAGTAGAAAGACGTAAGACTGGATACCAGCAGTTTAGAGGCACATCATCTCTAAGCCAGCTTGCACATGCATTTATTTTAATAAAAAAGGTTACAGTCTAGTCCATCATAACCTTTAAGAAATACCATTCTTTATGATGCCCAGTGTCAAAGGCACCACACACTAGGATCAGCTGCACGTCAGTTCTGTGATTTTAGACAGACACTGCTTCTGTGGGCTGTGACCTCATTACAAAATGAAGTGGTTAGATAAGATGATCTCTGATTCTTCCTAATACCGAAATTACTGGATTTCGCTCCATTCCTTAATATCACAGATTGCAAATCTGATTTACTGTTCTTTGTCGAGACTAACTCTGAATGCTACTTAAAAAGAAGCTAGGAATTAAGAATAAACTGCTCGTTTGTAATTGGGGAGTAATAAAAGAGATGTGTGTCAAGATGGATTCCTGACCTAGGGGTTAATAGAAAGTTCTAGTTTTCTGGGATGTCACTGAACACAGTTTCACAGCAGAAAATAAAGAAATCCCTTCTTATAATAATATTGCAACTCTTGGAATTTTTTTCCTTTAAGGAGTTACTATAAAGAGGATATTTATTCTAAATGTGAAAAGATCAGTGCAGCAAATGTAGACATTTACATTATTACTTTGCTTTAAATTTTTCATAGACTTTCTGCTCTTCATCATTAAGAACATGAAAACCTGCACGCTTTGAACAGTTAGGACATTGTTCTGAGAAGGAAAATGTGACTGCCTGGAAATAGAGGCCGTGAATCCTGTGCATGCAAATGAGCTCTCTGCCTTCCAGCCCTGCAGACCTCATAGAAACATGTGGAAGACATTAACATCCTTAGCTCCTCATAACTGAGGGGGACATAACCACCTCACATAAGCCGAACAAAACAAGAAAACTAATTTTGGACACTTGAAGTTGAAGCCACTTTGGGTCAACTCCGATTTACATCAGGTAAGAATATGTAAAACAGACAATCTTGGGAAATATGTGAAGTGAAGGTGTTCTTCCTGTCTGCCTCCTCACTGCGGGCCTGGCCTGCCTGGTCTTGCCTCCTTCATTTTTAAGAACAAACAGCTGATTCAGTATGAACTGTGCCCGGCTCTGCTGCCCGCTCCTGGCCTGGCACTTCCCAAGGCTGTTCCTTCAGCTGTCAATGAATGTATGTGACTTTGCTCTACTGAAGGGAAAACACCTAATATTTGCTTGATTAAGCACTTTGTCACTTTGTCACAGTTCTGCAGGGTTAATAGGACAATGGTGCCCATTTTCACAGATCAGAAGATGGAGGATGATAAACGTCATAGAACTTATTCAGGAGAACATGGCTTGGTGGTGACAAGTCCCATGTAAAGTGCTATAATGAACGAGATTACATGCAGAAAGCCTTACTCAGGATACACTGACTTATGTTGCCAGTTGCTTTTATTTTTGATCTTCTAGCAAAACTGTTTTTAGCCACTAAGAAATAAAATATGGTGAAATGAAATATGAAATGATGGATTTGTTTCACCATCTGAGAAGGATCTCCATAAACGGAGGCAAAATTTAAAACCTCACACACAATAGACTTCTCTGAACACAATATGCAGCCTAAAATTTTTGGCGTTTTCACCTTCAAACGCCGCCTTTTTTAATTTAGCCCTAGAGGATGAGGGGCTTGTTCCTCCTTCATCTCAGAACAGCAGGCAATTCAGCATGTGAAAAGCACTGTCCTATGACCCCAGTGTTGCAGACAGGCTGTCACTGGGCATTCTCCAGGGAGCAGCAAGACACACAATCACCCTCCTGACGAGGGTCCCTGGAGACTGGAGCTGGAGAATTATGGCATTAAGAAATGGTGTTTGGTACAATCAATAGTCTTTCAGGTTGACTAATGTGGTAAGAAAACAGCATTAAACAATTATGCGGCACATGGGCATTCCATAGAAGAGTGCATAGTTGATCATTTTTATGGTTTAATAAAAATGTACTTGTTTTTGTTTACTACAAATATACCAAGACACCAAAATGTCTAACACAGAATGGCAGTTGGCTGGCAAGACACCAGCTAAAAACTAAAAGCTTGACATATTTAAAAAATAAAATTTCAGTTTCTAACTCAAATAACATCAAGCTAATTTTGTTTAAAGACAAACACAAAGCCTTTGTTTGAGGCTGTTTGTCACTCTTAGTTTTCTTCAACAGAAAAAATTGACAGAAAAGCTTTTGCGATGAAATGTTGATACTACAGGTTTATATGGTCCTACACGTGTTCACCAGTCACATTTACCTTTGCAGACACACTTGCTTTGATGACACAACACTTACAAGAAAACACAAAAAGCCCTACAAGTTCCAGAAATGCTGAGAGGACAAACTTCCAGCGATTTATTACTGTGTGTATGTTTTAACTTTCCTAATTGGGGGTGTACTGACCTATATTATCGGTCGCTTTTATTTTTGATCTTCTGGCAAAATTTTGTTTTCAGTTTCTGAGTAATAAAATATGGCTAAGTGAAATATGAACTAAGAGATTTTTGTTTCACCATCTAAGAAGAAGGACCGGGCAAAATCAGCAGATTAATTACGTTCCCTATATTATGAGCCTGATGGAATGATTACTTGGCTACATGCTGCATAGATCATGCATTCTACTCTGTAACAAGGCAAATTAGATATTTATGCTTCTATTTCAAACAAAGCAGACATGCTGTCTGGCAGGATTTTTTTCTGTACTAGTTAGAACCCTTGTAAGTAAAGCTTGTGAGTTTTATCATGTGATACTTCAACCCTGCTACACATAAACAATCTTTATGAGGGTCATATGGCTTCGTATTTAACAGTCAATAAATGCACAGTTGCCATCACCATTTCTAACTTATTGTAATAATTTTGTAGAAACAGCTTCTTGCTTGGATTTGCACACAAACTAGTTCCTATTTATTCTTTTAAGTCTGTCTTGCTACAATTTGGAGTTTCCCTTTCTCCTAAAGCATTCTCTCTGTATCCTGGCTGATGCTTTTGGTTTGAATCATCAATGCAAGTGTTCATGTCTGTATCTTCACACAGGGCACAATGCTACTCACATCCTAGGCATCAGCTACCGGCTCCCATAACCTGACTAGCTGCTGCCAGGGAAAAGCTGGTCTCATGGAGTGTTTTGCTTATGTTTTCTTCTATGTATTTTATGGTTTCAGGCCTTACATTCCAATATTTTACCTATTTTGAGTTAATTTTTGTGCATGCTATGAAATAGTAGTGTAGTTTCATTCTTAGCATATGGCTGTCCAGTTTTCCCAGCATCCAGCCAGCCTCACAGAGTCCTTTAGCTTATTGACAGGGATGAGAGAGCACAATGGAGCTACTAGCTCACTAGCTCACCAGGAGTTGTGCTAACACAGCTGCTTAAAGTGAATACTGGACACCCCGATTTTTGTGGAGTGCCAGTTTTCCTGAAGGCCCTGCTAGGCTGGCTGCCAGAAGATTCTGTCTGGTCTTCTGGGCATCGCTACAGCTCTGGCCAGGGGCTACTGTTTTACATAGGACTCTAGCTTCTCAGAGAGGACCCTAACCCCACCTCTGTGCCTCTGTCTCAAGTTGGACATTCCTGTGTCTAGAGGGGAGAAAAGGAGGGAAAGAATGAGCAGGAACTGCTTTTTCAGCACCCAACTTGGAATCTGGGATGAAATAAACTCAGCTAGGCAACACTGGGATTACCTAGATCAGGGATGCTCAGATGGCCTGTGGTGAATTAGCTTTAAAAAAAAAAAAAATTCCTTTTTCTTCCTTCCTTTTCTTTCTGAAAACATTCCAGATGCATTAGGAATCAACTTATATATAAAATATGATCAAAATTAATATAAAAATCAACAAGCAACTATAAATCAGAGATTGGGGGTCAGGGGGAGGGGAGGAGAGGAGGGATTAGGGTCAAAATAAGGGGGTTGGGAATTGTATGGAGAATATAATCAAAATGAAAATGCATATGTTTTGCAAAAATGAAAAATGATGCAAGAATTATATAAAATAAAATATATTATTAAAAAATGATCAAAATTAGTGACTAGAAAAAATTAAACCCCCCATGCTTTTAGTGTTAAGAGACAAGACACACAAAATGATGATTCTGTCAAATTCCTAAATGCCTACTCCAACTTCTGCAGTTACCTCATTTGTGATCAGAATGTTTGTGGAGTGCCTGAGTCTGAGGACCAAGCTTAGAATCACAGTGGCCAGATCGCTCATCTTTCACACGGATGAATCAAGCCTGGCTAGCCCTCTTAACAAAGAAACTTCTGGGCCTCCCTGATGGCGCAAGGGATTAAGATGCAACCTATGAGGCTATCCGCAGCCACTGCAGCAGGGTTCGATCCCCAGCCAGGGAGGTGACCCACATGGCACAGCAGACCTCTCCTGACTTGCCCGCTGCTCCCCTCAGCAGTGTACTGCTCCCCTCAGTCAGTCTGCCTGTTCTGTTCCCCACTCTGTCTCTGGTGGATCCTTTCCCCAAAACTCCTGCACCTCTGGCCTGTACCCCAATTCTTGTATGCATAAATAAATCTTTAAAAAAAAAAACAAGGATACTTCTCTAACCTTTCTCCCTGCCTCTTTCCTACCCTTGCACAAGGCTTCCTCCCTGTCCACAATGCCAGTGTTGTTGATATTCTAGCACGCCTTGCACCAAAGTCTATTCGAGTTATGAAAATGACACAATAAATATTTGCTGAAAGAACTCATTTCTGTCTGAAAATGTCATCAATTCATTCACTTTTTTTTTTCCTTACACATTCACTATTTGCAAGGCATTAGGTAAGTTCCTGGGTCATGCAACTTATTCTTAAGTAGCTTTCAGTTTAGTGGCAGAGACAGAAAGTAAACCAAGCACCACAATTCCCTGGAATAAATGTCATGCAGAGGGAAGTGCAGAGGGCTTTGAAAGCACACAAAAGTGCCACTTATCCCGGTTTGGGTTTGTAACAAGCAAAGGCTTCTTGGAAGAGATGGTGCCTAAAGTGAATGCCTGAGGATCAGAAAACATTTGCTGGCGCAGAAAGTCCGACAAGAGCAGGAAAAAAAACACAATCTGCAAAGATACAGCAGTAGACAGCATGGCATGATCAAGAACCAAGCATTTCAGTAATATTTAAGTATAAAGTAGAAGGTGAAATGGTGACTATGAGGTTTGAGTAGTAGGAAGAGCAAACGTTTGATGGAATCCAGTGCTTCTTTGTGATGGGAACTGGTGGTGGTGTAAGCACAACAATTTTTTTTTTCTTTTTGCTGGGAAGGTTTATGCTGAGCAACATGTCATGTTTACTATCCTTGACCTGTGGGCACTAAATGCCAGTAGCACCAGGATAGAGTGACATTCACCCTGGCTGAGAACCGTGAGTTAGCTGATGATTTGCTCAAACAATAAAAGGCAAAGTTACCAGTCTCCCAGAATTAACATGTTATCCAAAAGATATGGCTAAGGAAAACCACATCAGCCAGCTCCAAGGTATTCCCAAAGAAAATTACATCAGACTTCATGAATGTTTACATCTGGCCCTTACACAAGCAAGTTGTAAGTAATTTTACTATAAATTCAATTCCACTCAGCAAGTATTTACTTAGAACCTATTAAATGTCAACTACTAGCCTAGTTTCCTTTTAAGGGCATTTGAAAATATAAGGCATAGTCCCTACTCATGAGAAATTTACAATCTAGTTACTAACACATAATTAAGCAAACACACAGGGTAGTATATAATCCAGTGTTTGAGAGTGTATTATTTATATGTTTCACAGGGACGCTTAGTAAGTGGATTCCTCTTCATTCATTCGCCTTGATCTTTCCTCTCTGACCCATATTCTCTATCAGAAAAGGACAGCAAAGAAAAAAACCAGAAAGTCAACAGAAAGCTGATACTACCAACAATCACCTATGAGTTGTTCCAGTTTCTCCCTTAAGGATTCTGATGAAAATACCATTTTAATTTACCCGAGAGACTCAAAGATAATTTGCCTATAATGCATATTTGCATTCACTTTTATATATTCCCCATGAGTGAAGATTTGAAGGAAAAAGACAGTAATACCGATTTACATGGAGGATATTTCTCTGCCTCTTCTCCAGCTCTAGGATGTCTTTCTTGGCATGTGCTGCTGACCAGAGTAACTGCATCTACTAGTGGTACCATAGATGCTATTCCTTGATGACACTCTTCCTTGATGACACTGTGCATTTTACTGGACTATGTGGTTACAAAGTGTAATGGGCTTCGGCCAATGATTTGCGGATTTTTTCTGTTCGGGTTACAAGTCTTCGAAAGTAACCTCTTCAAAGGGAAAAAGTTAATTAAAAGTTCTAATTTTTATAACTAGAATTTGGGGAGTTTCAGAAAATAGGAGGGCTCATTAATATATAAGACTCAACCATTTGTAACTAACGCTTTGACTTCAATCCTTGTTCGTTTGCTAAGATGAAAATAGCCAGGGAGATTCTCACATTGACCCTATTCAATAATTTATACCCTGTAATGGATGTGTTTATCACATTCTTTGCTGAAAGCAGGCTTGACTGTGGGTGACTGGAGACAGCAAGAGGTTGTGGAGTTCATAGGCAATCAGAAGGTCAGGCAAAGGGGAAGAGGAAAAAAGGAGAAGTTAAAAGAAAGAAACTTTACAGTTGTGTCTGGGGTTGGATCTGATTTTAAGTTTATGTATAAAAATGGCCTTGACCCAGCAATTGTATGATGTGGGTATATTTTCATTATAATTTATTTTTCTCAACTGCCACAGAAAGATGTGAGAAATAAAACATGAAATATTTAATTATTCAGTATTTCCAAGTGTCTAGACTACTGAGCATATTAAATAGTAATTGTTTAGCAGGAAAGGAAAGGAAATGAGTACTTACTTATTATGAATTAGTTGTTTTCAGAGGCTTGTTTCTCACAAAAAGTAAATACTGGTTCTGCTGTTTTACAGATGACAAATGTAAGGGTCAGACAGATAGGAAAAGTTTTGCGTCTAGTAAATAAGAATGTGCCATGGCAAGCCAGGTTCACTTGGCTGTAAAGTATTTGCTCTTTCGAACATACACCATGCTTGTTATTTTAGCATGAGATTAGCAAAGTTGGACTACAAAAATGTTAAAATTAAATGTTGTTTGTTACAGGATGGACATTTACAAAGCTCTGGGTTGTAGTTTGGGTTGAAATGATATAATGATGGTCACACACACATACACACACACACAGATAGTATTGGTTATGGCTGAATCATTGAATTTATTTGGAAAAACCATTTTCTTTTGCATGACAAAATAGACAGGGCAATAAACTACTTATTGGGGGTTGAGGACTACAAAAATCTGACTCTATGAGATATCAAATATATGAAAGTAAACTGCTTTGTTAATGATAAGGGAGAAAGAGAGGAATGCACAGAACGGAAGGGATAAAACTGAAATGAGATGGGGGTACTCTCATTACAAGGGATGTATATATGTTACAGAAACAACAGCTGTTCCAGAAATGTTTATAAACAATAGATGTTTGTAGAATGGAAAATTGAATAGTGGTGATATTAAGACTTCCCAGCCTTGGGGAAAATATGGACACTGAGGTCTATAAGTTACTTGATTCTGACAAATATCTTCTTATCTCACCAGCATTTAACTATATTGACCAGATAAGAGGCTTTCCTTTTATTATTCTGTGCTTCTGCCATCTTAAAATAATGAGCTTAAACAGCAATCATGCTGTCATTTTACTCTGTGAATAGGTTCTTTTAATGAAATTATTGCCTTAGAAAAGGAAACCAATTCACATTTTTATGTGTTTTATTTAAAAAAAAAAACAAACCCTAAGTCATAAAAATAAAGACTCTTTCAAAAGACAACTATCTCATATAGTTAGGAGACGACTTCAACCTTCAACCTTCTTCATGCCTTAACTACTTTTTGAAAACTGTTTAACAACAGGCAGTGGAAAAGAAAATAATAAGAGTAGTTCCATTCTTTATATGAAAACTCCACCTCTGGCAGTGATGGCCAAGTATAGATTATAAATAAACAAAATAAGTCATAACTAGCATTATAAAGGTTGGCCACCAATTATTAAAAGTAAACAAATTTTTAAAAACAAATTTTTTAGCAGGAACAGTATCTTTAATCAGAAAACTAAATAATTATGGCATACTAGGTTAACTCTAAAATGAGGAATTCTAAAAAGCAAATGTATCTTTCTAAATGTGGAGTCTGGGTGAGCTTTTGTTCGCATTAATGCTGACAAATCCTGCATAATGCATGACTGTCCTAGCCTCCAGCCCCTCCCTGAAGAGCTCCTCGCTTTTATTCCAATCAGGTTATTCTACAGATAGGGATGCAGGGCAGGACACATAAGTAAGGGGTGGAGATGGTCTATCCATAACCTTGGAGGCCTTTGGGAAGGGAAGAGGGCAAATAATTTATTGCAGTAAAGCAGAGATAGCTAGGAAGTAATTCTTCAGAGTTATCTTTATGATTGGAGATAAAGTCAGAAGAAATAATACATGAGACTTCAGTGCTATTAAGGAAAAAGCTCTGGACCAGTATGAGCTCTGTTTTGAGTTACAATTTAAGCCAGATGTAAAACCTAAGAAGTTGGATTCATTATAGTCTTGGTGAATTGACACAAGGTCCACAATGGTTTAGACAAACCTCTCATGTGGATTTTAGTTCAAACAAAACAAACAAACAAACAAACAAACAGACAAACAAACAGGCACTTTTAGGGCTTAGGGAGAAAGAGAAATAAATTTGTTTATTTGTTTAAATAAAACAAATAAATTTGTTTAAATAAAACAATGAGTTTTAAAAAATACAACTGTTTTCAGCTGCTGAATTCTCATGCTTTCTAAAGCTTCCAGGCACCTCTGGTTAAATTTTTATAATGGGGTTTCTATAAATTATATTTATGCTTTGTTATAAACACTGTTACTATTAATAATTGATAGTAGTGGTGTGAGTGGCATTACTGATGAAGGTTAGGATTAGAATGAGCTGTTCACCTCTATCTATCCCAACACACAGTGTGTTGAGACACAGCATCTCCTGTTTTGTGGTCCTAGTGCCTTGCATACAGAATAAATAAATGTTAGTTTTACAAGATTTCATATACTGACTACTGAGTCACATAGACAATGTTGACATCAAGGCAAGACTCACTGTGAAGAAACATAATAATACACTCTGTGACACTAGATCAAATCTATAGAAAACACCTGACTTCATCAATCGTCAATGGAAACCCAAAATACAGCCAAAATGAAGTCACCCCCAAGTCCCCCAATTTGGAGAATCATATATGTGTCTGGCTGTTCTTCAGCCAAGCTGGCCACATGCAAAAGTGCTTAAAATTCAGCAATAATAATGTAAATGCTCATGTATTCATGACAATGCAAAAACCTATCAGTGTTGATTCATTAAAATGTTATCCATTTAAAAATCACGTGTGCTTTGTATCTATATATTTGGAAGTAGATGATTTGGTATTCTGGGGGTTTACTGCATTTTCAGTCAGCTTAAGGACGACTTGTGGAGGAAGGGTAAAGCTGTTTCGCTGGCTCACTTGTCCATCTGTTCAGGCCCCCTCCTGCAAGGTACCGCTTCGCCAATAGAGAAGTGAAGCAGAGGCCTCTGAAAGCTGTCTTTCTGGCATTGCCTCCCTGAACTAATGAAATGTTTTGGTTTAAAAGTTCTTCCCCTTTCAGCCCTGTCCCAGCTTCAGGATGAATGCCTTGAATTTTAAAGAAGCACAGTCCAATAGTTTATATGTTGCTCAAAGAACAAAATTGTGTTGTGTTTCACCAGCATATGGTCATTCACCGGGAAGAAAACAGTTTGCAACCTCTGTTGTGAACTCCAGAGGAACTTACACCAGAAGAGGAACTTGGGTACCAGGAAAGACATTTATTTATCATATCACTGGCTCTTAAATTTACTGTGACCTCAAAGGAGAACACATCACTGTATATGTATATTCTCATGAATATAACAGATGAGATTCAGAAAAGTTTAATAAACAAATATATGTATGTTTTAATAAACACATCTCATTTGATCCTCACAAACAGGATCAAATAGATGACCTACATCTAAAGGTAGATAAAACAGGGATGATTTCCTACTTTTTAGATCATCCAGCTAGTTGAGTAGCAGAACCAAAACAGAAATGCTCTTCCAGTAGCAAAATCAGCGCTTGACACCAATTCTTAGAACGCTCTCAGTGTTCTCATGGTCATTAGCTTGTTTGTTATAGATTTTCTAGTCTCTAGTTTGTCAATGCAATGTTCTTGGCAGTGACTGTATTCTTTTTTTAAATCAATTAATAGAATGAGTTAAGCAATAATGGGATCTAAAATATTAGGAGAAACAGTTAAAAATAGCTATAAAATCAGATATGGATGAGTTGAATATTTAATTTTACTGACTTTACTCCTAAAATGATCTTTCCAGCTTTATAGATAATGTTTACCTTGCGATCTTATACTCTTAAGATGTCAGACTGTACCCAGGGATCTTACACTCTTAAGATGTCAGACTGAACCCAGGGATACTACTTTATGTAGTTTCTACTGGTTTTGGTCAGAGTGCTAATGTGACTAATTAAACCTCAATGAAATCACATTTCAAACAGAAGCTGCAGTGTACTTATTTCTCAACAAAAACTATGATCATCTGCCTTGTTTCCTGTGCACTATTCCATGATTGATTACTGTAACAGCATGGACTGTATTTTGCATTCTGCAGCACACAAACATTAATCTTCACTTACTTTTCAGTAGTAAAATTCATTAAAGTACATATTTTGAATTTAGGGCACATGCAAGAAGATGTAACCACATAGGAATATAGTGCTGTTATGACAAAACATAATTAATAAAACATAAAATGTGTTTTATGAAGTTATGGTTTTAATTTGCTACCCCAAGAAATATGCTCTCACAATTTTGTACAAGGTAACTTCCCAGGAGAATTTAAATCTCTGTACGCTACCTCCTCTAGGTACTGAAAGGATTATGATTAATGCACACTAAATCTCTCTTAACTGGAAAAGGCCCTCGCAACTTTCTAAAACTGAATTGAAGCTACTGATAAGTACGATAGTCTAAATCTGGAGCAAACTTTGTTTAACTTAGGAATTCCTGCCCTGCCTCTCCTGGCCTCTCTCTCTTCCGTTTTTTAAAAAACCCTGGATGTTATTACACAGCAGGAGACAGCATGTGTCAAAAATGGGCCCAGCCAGAGGCAGCACAAAAGAGCAAGGCCAAAGGCACCCCCCAAGTGACCCCAGCAAATGGATGACCTACATCTGATGCAAGTAGTTCACATGAGAAAAAGTGAATCTGCGTTGCAGCTTTCATTTAACCCATAGTAAGAGGCAAAGAGAGAGAAATATAAAGGAAGCATGGCAGGTAAGTATTCCAGCTGTACATATTCTAAATTCATATAAGAGATCAGAAAAGCTATGTGTGCTCCTATAAATGTGCACATTTTCTTTCTCTTAGTATCTCAATCTTCATAAACAAATGTATACTAGTGGGGGTTAGGGCAAGTGAAAACAGCATTAATGGGTCGCATATTAATATTTATGTTTTGCTATATAAAGACCTTGCATACATTATGACTCTCTTTTGCAAGCTGAATGAATAACTAATGTTACATTATGTATGGGTACATATTAAACAGACATGTCTACACTTTCTTAGTTCAGGATATGATTAATGCAGCCTATCAGAAGCCAGATGGTGCAGAACCAGAACCATCAATCAAAATGAAAAGACCACTGCGTGCTATCCACAACGAGGTTCTCACAAATGGAGATTCTGTTCACAGACCCTAACTGGTAATAGGCAGAAAACGCCAAGAACATAGCTGCACTGTCCCACTGGGGTACAAAGTCAGAGCTCAGGCTTGGGTAGATAAAAAATCTGGCACAGGAACACTCATGGCTGGAGCCCTAAGCCACAGAACTGGGGAAGCCCGAACAAACCAAACAGCCTGTCCTTAAGATTAAAAAAAAAAAAAAAAGAAAGAAAAGAAATGAAATTATTAGAAGCTTTTTAATTACTTTAATAATGTTTGCACTGATGACAGTATCTGTCAAACAGTCCTCATTTCCCATTTGATTTAGGATGGGACAGTGCCACGTAGTAACAAAGCAGCTGCCACTGTCTGCCTGACACGTGAGTTGGCATCTTGTTTCTCTTGCACAGGCTTTATTGTAAATAACCCCACATGCTTTAGTGTTACTTTGCAGCCTTTCTCCACCCATCTATGGGAAACAATTTTATTCTGTTATGTTTAATACTAATGGTTATTTTGGGGCACAGTTGTAGGGAGAAAGGTGGCTGAAAGACGTTTCCTGTTCCTTTAATAGCTTTACATAAAAATAACTACAGAAACACAAGGTGCTTTGTCCATGTAAATGGATCATGTGTGCCTAGAAAATGTTAAATAATCCCCATGCACTGTAGGTCCACATACACAAACACACACACACACACACACACACAATTAAAACAAATATATAAGTCCCAATTTCTAACAGCCACTGAAAGACAATCTCAGAATTCTAGTTTTGTGTAGTTTGGGGAGGTAGACAGATGTGCAGGCAAGGAGAAAATTCCAGGAAATACAAACTTCTTCTGGAAGAGCTAGGCAGCAAAATGAGATACTTAAAGAATACATTAAAACCCACAAATACAGTAGACGTGAGAATATTTGGAAAACCTAAATGTGCATCTAAAGACATGTCCCTCCAAAAAACCAAAAAATCAAGATATTTCTGTTTTGAAAGAAAAAAAATATTATGACTCTCATACCTTTACATAGGAGATAATTTGGAACAAGAATATTCTACTTTAACTTTTGTAAGAATAATGACAAAAGGAGTGACTATGCATATTTTATAAAAAGATGTTAAGTAGGATAAGTATGCTTAAAATTGGTAATTCTATCTTTATTATGTCAGCTTAAAATAGGATTGAAGACCTAAATTTATGTAAAATTTTGTGACCCTCTCTTTTCCTAACAGAATGAACATTTTCATATTGTTACAAATTCTGCATAGATAGTGGTTATGAGTTGGGTATTATTCCACTGAATATATATGCTATGATTTATTTATCAAATCAATTTCTTTAGAAACAGACATTCAAATTGTTCTCTCTCCTCTTGTGTGTAATAATACAGCAAACATTTTTGTGAAAAGTGGTATTTCTGCCTTGGAGATCATTTTCTCAGAAAAGATTTTTCAGGCTAAATTGTTGAACCAAAATATTTGTGAACTTTAAGGCGCTTTCTAAACCATAAATAAGAGACATTCTGCAAGGGAAGGGGGTGGAAAGGGATCAAAAAAAGGGGAGACAAGAGCACAAGGGACTATGGTGATGGCTCACAGGTGAACTGGTGGTGGGAATTTTATAGAGACTACACAATGATATAAAAGATGTAAATAAAAGAATAAATTATAAAAAAATAAAATTTATATTATTATTTAGCACTTGGTAATCTCAATTAAAAACCTTTTATAATTTTATAGGTTAAAAACTTTATTATAATTTAAACATACTGTATTATTTTAATTACCAGCTAGGTTAAGAATTCTCCTATAGTTAACCACATTTCCTTTTCAAAGTCATTTTTAGAAAATGTATCATTCTTACCTCTTTATAAAATATTAGATTACTTTTCCTTGGAATACTGAATTTATCTATTTACTTGAGAGTAGTATATATATTTCTTTGAAATATTTAAAAATGAAGACTTTTCACTAATTCAGATTTTGCATCTATAATGACTATTATGCAAGCTGAATGAATAACTAATGTTATATAGGAGTACATAATAAACAGATACGCCCACACTTTCTTAGTTCATGATATGATGTATTCTGTTTCAGGTCTCCTTTGAAACTACTTCACATCAGTAAAAATCAGTAAAAATTTAACAAAACTAAATGTTCTTCACTGATAGGTAGTATTTGAGAAAAGTCATCTAGTTTTCATTTTTTTTCAGTCTTAAGAACGTTAAATGCCAACTGACTCTCTCAGTAACTCCCTCCCATGAAATGTGTCTGTTGTATTTCTAGCAAAACTTGAATAATGGATGGTTAGCATCAGATTCCTTTTGTTAGTGGTGGCTTTTCCAATGCACATATGACAACACGGACGATGCCAAAGTAATGAAGACACATGGTATAAAAGAAAAGTAGCTGTGATCAAAACATAAAAGAACACGCCATCAAAATAGTCCAACAAGAAAGCAGTAATTAAACTGATATAGAAGTTATTTATCTTTTTACAACTAGATCGAATTAAACCTAACACTACAAAAGGTAGTACCTGTCAGGAAGAAGTAGTATTTCCAAAATTCAGTAATATTTATATTTAAAAACACAAGATATAGTACAAATAAATAAATAAATCACAGACAACCACCCAAACTTTCTATGGCCATCAGTCTTTCTGAAAGAAAATAATATTTTCGCCTTTGACTTCTCATTGTAGAAAGCTGTGTTACATGGCAGGTAGACAATTAAAAAGCTTCTGAATTCAGACAATTCAGAAGCACAGAGAGATACATAATATTGGCATCACCCTGGATATACTATTGTGTAACTGGCTTTGGAACTTGGGCACATTGTAAGCATTACCTTGTGCCATTAAGTAGTCTGGGAACATACTTATTTCAATTCCACCATGGCAGCTGGTGCAGAGAGAAAAGTAGGGATGAGAGGACTTACATTGTTGTGGACAAAAGAAGAATCAAATTCACTTCTAACTGGCAGTTTCTTTCCTCACATTGGCAATTCCTGCCATCCTTCCTCTCATCACTTCATTTCCCCAACCTTGGTCACAGTATTCTTTGGGAGTTGGTGATGGAGAGCAACTCCAGTCTCTAGGGAGCAAAGGATACCAACAGTCTGGCCAATGCAGTGATTCTCTAAATGGAAAAGTAGGTAGGGCAAACCTGAGTTGCTTCCTTTCATAGAAAACCACAATAGGTCTATCTGTCTCCAAAGAAGTGGTTACGTTATACAGTCATGTGCTGTGTAATGACATTCAGCCAGTGAGGGACGCACTACACAGTGGTGGTCCCTAAATTCCTGTCTAGGGATGTCATAACCATCATAATGTTGTAGGGATTCACACTGCCAGCAGCCACACACAACTTGCAAACACTGAGTCTCCTGATAGCACCATTTTCCCTTGAGCTTGATTTTACCTCAGATGGTTTGTTCATCATAGCCCACATATACAAAACCCTCTGCTAATGCTGCCTTCACATGACAAAGTAATCAAATGACACATTTCTCAGCAACATAAGAGTGTATTACACCACCATGTCTCCTGTGACCTCTGCCTTTGTTCTCTGAGGAAAGCCATGTAACCTGGAAATTCACATTAAATTGAGCAATTCCAGTTCACATCAAGCTCAGGGGCTTAAAATGTTAAGCTCAGTTTGCCCAATGTGGAATATACTTTAGTTTTGAATTCCAGGAAATTTAGAAATAAGAAGAGCTCATATTCCGTTCAATATAACACTGAAAATCAACAGTAGCGACACACAAAAATAAACATCAAGGACCAAAAGCACCAAAAAGCACACTGTAGTCAAGGATGATTTATTAGACTAGGACTCAGCAAATCTGACTTAAAAGATAGTTTTATTAATTAGGTAAGTATCTGTGGAACTTAAAACTCCTGAAGGCCCTGATTTCCCTATCAATATAAAAAAGAAAGAAAAAGAAGGTACTGTATTGAGCAACTCTTACAGTCCTTTATGCTAACATTTAATGATTCTAAATATATGCCCAATTACTTTGATTATTTAAGAGACACACTTGAAAACCAATCTACCACCAGGTATTAGCGTGTAAAATATTCTAAGTAATCTCAGATTGGGCTATATCTAGACATATCAATCCAAGTACTCTATTTTTTACTCCTGGTCTTTTGTTTGAGGGTGGGTGGTAAACTACAGGCGAAATTTTTAGACAGGCTCCTGCAAGATAATACTGTTTCTATAAAGGGATGACTGGATTGCATCAACTAGGCCATGATATGCTAATGAGCCTATACACATCTAGGCTGAATTCTAAGTGTAGGTACTGTCGGCGAAGGTGTGAATTAATGACGTCTACTTTGGGTTGACACATATTAGTTGGCTTTTGATCTTTTCCATCACAGATACGTGTGTGTATATAAGTATACATACATACATACATGTTGAAAAATTGAATCAGCCCCCAGAACAATATTTGTATTTTTCTCCTTTACATTGCTGATTGGTTAGATTTTTATCTAGGACATTTGGACCTTGGAAGGATACTGTTGATTTTTTTCTGATACCCAATCACATGCAAGCTACAATCACAATAAAATCTGCTAATATTCTCTTATACTGATGGAATTTGAAATTAATAACATGTATTAATAAATTTATAATGACAACTAACATTTATTAAGCACTAACTACATTCACAGCACAGTACCAAATCTTTACCATCCATTTTCTTTTTCATTCCATGGGACAGGTACTATTTTTTATTTTTTTAAAAGATTTAATTATTTACACATATAAGAGCTGGGGTACAGGTCAGAGGTGCAGGGGGTGAGAGAATTCACCAGAGACAGAGTGAAGAACAGATCAGGCAGACTGACTAAAATCCACTGCTGAGGGGAGCCGCGGGTGAGACAGGAGAGGTCTGCTGCACCATGTGGGTCACCTCCCTGGCCGGGGATTCAACTTACGCTGCAGTGGCTACAGACAACTTCATAGTGCTGTGTCTTAACCCGTTGCACCACCAGGGTGGACCCAGATACTATTTTTTAATCCACATTTTAGAGATGAGAAAGCTGAGGCTCAGAGAAGTTAAGCAAATTGCCAACACTACCCAGCTAATAAAGAGCAGATTAAAATCCAGGCTAGACTGCTTCTCTATTGAAAACAGTCCAAAATAATTTCGAAGCTTACCAGGGTCTGTAAATTTTATGGCACAAAGGCCCATTATGCTGCTCAATGCACCTTAACAGAAAGATTGATGAGATACTCTATTTAGAAATTTGCCTTAAGAAAAAGTTGTCACACCTCTTGAATGATATACTCCCCATTATTATTACCAAATGAAAGTTGTGCACTTAGCTGTGCTTATCTGTTGCTACTTCCTAGAAGTCCAGGCTTTTATTCTCATCTGCAGCAATGACTCAGGTTTTGTGGGTGAAAAACACAGATCTGTGATCTGCTTTTCTCCTAAAACATCTTACAATGTACTTTTTATGTAAGTGCTTTCTTTACACAAAAACAAAAGAGGTTTTAAGTAGTAAAGGGAATGGATCAATAAAATGGAATTACATTTTGGGCCTCCCCTGGTGGCGCAGGCAGTTGAGTGCAGTGCTGTGAAGCTGTCCATAGCCTCTGCAGTACCGGTTCGATCCCCGCCAGATGCGGAGCAACCCACATGGCGCGGTGGACCTCTCCTGTCTCACCTGCTGCTCCCCTCAGCAGTGTATTTCAGTCAGTCTGCCTGTTCTGTTCCCAGCTCTGTCTCTGGTGAATCCTCTCATCCTCCCGTGCATCTGGTCTGTACCCCAGTTCTTATATAAATAAATAATAAAATCTTAAAAAAAAAAAAAAGAAATTACATTTTAAGTCTAATGATATCTTCTTCGGCCAGATAAATTTGAGCCTGATGAGGTAGTAAAAAACAAAAACAAAAAACTCTGCCTTTTTATTATATGGTTTAATTTACATTACCTCATTTGATATAATAATTCTGGGAGACAAAGACAGGTATTTCTTATATCTGCATCTGGCAGATAACAAAATTAATGATCAGAGAAATAAATAACTTATCTACAATGCCAAGTGGTAAAGCACAGACACGAAGTCAGTTCTTTAGACTCTGAGACAATACTTCTCAAATTTAGTGGATTAAGTTTTAATATCTGCTTAAAAATTAGGGCCTCCCTGGTGGCACAGTGGTTGAGCACTGGGTTATGAAGCTGCCCGCAGCCTCTACAGTGCCGGTTCGATCCCCGGCTGCTCCCCGGCCACCGGAGGGGGGTCCCACATGGCGCGCAGACCTCTCCTGCCGCCCGCTGCTCCCCTCAGCAGTGTACTTCGTCAGTCTGCCTGCTCTGCTCCCCACTCTGGCTCTGGTGAATCCTCTCACACTCCCGCGCTTCTGACTGTACCCAGTGCTTGTAAAAATAAAAATAAATAAATAAATAAATCTTAAAAAACATTAAAAAAAATTAAACTCATAAATTCAGTCAAAAAGAGTGACTTCTTAAAAAACGCATTATTTAACTTTTTTTGGACTCATCTCACTAGAAATTCAAAATGGTTCAATATGACCAAGCAATTTTTTGTATCTACATGCATGAAACTTCAAACTAAATAAATACAGCTCAAATGTTGATGAAATCCTTACAGATACTATCATAATAATTTGCAGGTTGTGAACATCTGTTTGCCCTTGTTGCATTCAGTCTTCACTCTTTGGGGAATTCACCACTGTAGCCAATGTTTTATTAGTCGGTTAATTGCACCTGCAGCTCCCAGGGTTAGAAGTCTAACTGGCTAAAGTCAATCAACAACACATTAACTCCCAATTCGAGGAAGTGCACATAATCAAATTAATCAGACTTGATGGAATTCTGGTTGGACAATGGCCTTCTCTCTTCTTTACATTAGGTAGTATGAGGAGTAAGGAGTAGGGCTACAACACCCACTTTGTAGTGAGCCTGAAAGTAACTGATATATCAAGATTGTCAAGTGAGAGGTACTAGTGACTCCATTTGGGTCCTGAATCAAGTCTTGCTTAATGCAAAATTTACTTTGACAGTTCAATTAAGGAAGCCAATAAATTATACATATAAATTGTCTCTTTGTTTAAGCTAGCATGAACTGGGTTATTCACCACATAGTCCTGATTAAAATATCCAATAAGTCAATTAGGATGCTTAGGGTTATGGCACATGGTCAGATTAAATACAATATGGGTAAGACTAGAAATTCAAAATGGTACACCCAGGTACACTATTTGCACAATCTAAACAGAAGGCTAATTCAAAGGAAGCTTTGTGTGTGTGTGTGTGTGTGTGTGTGTGTGTGTGCATGCATGCATGCGTGTGTACAGGCCAGGCAGGGATAAGGTAGGACTAAGGAAAGCAATAAAGGTTAAGGGTAAATGTCAGGGCAAATGGGAAAAGGAGATGACTGCAGAAGCAGAAAAAATGAGGTTGAGGGTTCAGCTGAGATGGGAATGCATGACTTTATAATGAAGCCAATTAGCATAATTTGCTTATTTAGAACAGTGGGAAGCAATACAACCCACAGATGCACACCACAAGTTCTATAGACCGTGGGACCCAAACATCTATTTTAAAACACCCTGTATGGTTTTAACGTGCCATCAAGTTTGCAAGCCTCTGATGCGGAAGGGGCATCAGGAGCTGGTACATGTTTCACACAGTTGCTGCAGAAAGCAAGTCCTGCTTGCAAATCATTCTCCTTAATTTTGTATGAATGTAACATGGCTGGCAACAGAAAATACACATTTTAAAAACACTGATTTGAATGGGCAAAGGCAACATCAGGGAGATGTGATGAGGATTAGTCTGAAGGGAAAGACAGGGGAGGTGAGAAGCCGACCTGGGAGAGACCAACTGCACTCACATGCACATACTGTTATTTATTTTTTTTTAAAGATTTATTCATTTATTTATACAAGCACTGGGTACAGTCAGAAGTGCAGGAGGGTGAGAGGATTCCCCAGAGCCAGAGCGGGGAGCAGAGCAGGCAGACTGATGAAGTACACTGCTGAGGGGAGCAGCGGGCGGCAGGAGAGGTCTGCATGCCATGTGGGACCCTCGCTGGCAGCCGGGGGATCGAACCGGCGCTGCAGAGGCTGTGGGCAGCTTCCCAACCCAGCGCTCAACTGCTGCGCCACCTGGGAGGGCCATGCACACACTGTTATTCACCTTCCATCCAAACAGCATGAAAATACGTACGTAGGGAAGTGATTCGCAGACCTTGGATGAAGTTTTACAAATATGTGTTACATACTCAAATGTGATTATTATGAATACAATGTGAAACAATTTTTAATGTGAAATATATTTATGTGAGAGGTGAAATGATTTTAATCCTTTATGTGAAAACCATTTTTCATCCATGAGTTAAAACCATTTGTTTTTATTTAAAAGTGAGCACAGTTGCATGTTACCAATGAAGAGAAAACTGGAGAACGTTTCAATCTATCGAATACCAAAAGGTAACGTTGCATCACTAATCAGGCCTGGAATGGGCTCACTGGAGGACCAGAGTGTTAGCAGCTGCTGACCTTGCGGGGCACAAATTTAGTGATAACTTGGCAGCAATTTTAATCTGTTGTTCTAAGCCTTGCTGCAGATTGTGACAGTATTGCAGGGGCAGATATTAGGTTTGTCTCAATTTTTCAGTGCAAACTTTCAGGTTCTGACCTTATTCTTCAAGTAAGTGAAAGGTGAATGACTGTAAAGTCAGATAAACACATCAGCAAACAGGTCTGTGATGAAAGTGGACTTTTATAACATGTGGGACTGACCTTCAGCATTGCTGGTCCTCCATGAACGGGACATGCTGTGATGATTTCAAGGATACGCTGAGCTTTTAACAAGAGTCTGACTCAAAGACTATCCAGTGAATTTAAGATCAAAGTATTCACATTTACTTTGTGAGTATACTTGAAGCCATTCAAAGAATTTTTAAGACCACCAATAAGTTGCAAAAACTAATACTAGCCAGAAAATCCTGGCTACTTGTAGAGAATTCACTGATTCCAGTTAATCTTAACATTAGCCAGAGTTTATATTTTAGCCATGGCATGCATATCTACCTATCTAGCGCCTACTTTCCCAGCCACCTATCTACATACCTACATGTGCATGACGCCCATATACATGTAACTACTTAAAAAGCACAGCCTCAAAGTCTGTATTCCATAGCTCCTTTTTTTGAAGTGACTAAACCAGTATTACATTTTAAATTCTCAAATACTCAAATCAGAGACCTACACCACATGGAAATATTCAAATAAATGGCACCAAGTTAAATAAAGCAAAGTCTACAGTCAAGTAGTCAAAAGTGAGAAAGTACTTCAAAAAGCAGAGTGTAAAAGATCTGTGTTTTATGGAGAAACGAAGACTTTCCTCAAGTCCACATTTTTACAGCCAGGAAGAAAAGAACAAAAAAAAAAGAAAGAAAAAGAAAAACCTCACTTGGCTTATGTTCAAATAAAAAAATTATGAAGCTTCAAAATAAAAGATTTTCTTTCTTCTTTTTGGATATACCAGCTAATAATAGTTATGTGAAAAGACTATCATATATCTTAGCAATATAAACACTAACATGGAGAATTTACACAAACCTAATAAATTCTTATTAGGATCCTGCACAGATTATATATAAGACACTTTGACTAGTGCTTGGAAAAAAACTTATACCAACAATATTTTGAAAAATCCTTCCTATTCAAAGTGTTTATAAATAAAGGGTTTTAAATGTTTACACTGAGCTCCTTGGAGCTCAGTTATTTTTAAAACTAAATCCTGTGGTTTGTTGATAAGGTCTAGAGGTTTCAGTGACTACGGGGGAAGGAAAAAGAATGCTAAAGACCACAGAAGCCTGAAATCCTCAACCACTGCATCAGTACTCAGGAAAAATGAAGATTTCTACAAAACTGCTGCTGAAATTTTGGAGGAAATAGACTAACATCTTCACTCAACAAATATTTAGAATGCACCTCCCTCTTGTCAAGCACAGTTTTAGGTGTTAGGAAAATAACAATGGGAAAAAAAAGACCAAAATCCCAGTTTACCTCTTAATAACTATAATTCTGCATTAGGAAGATTAATAGCAGCAGCTACTTATTGAAATGGACAATGTGCTTAGCACTGGTGGTGGAACTGACATTCTAGCAACTGTAATTTACTGTGAGAATAATAGCAAGTACTTATTGAGCACATATTATGTGCTTGGTGCTATTCTAGATATCTTCTATTTCACCCCTATGACAACCCTATATGGCAGGTAATAGCAGATTTCATTGATTTTAAATATCCACGTAGCATCTCTTGATCAGAAATGCATCTTCTAATCAGTGGTTTTTTGTCATATTAATGGGCAGTGTCTCTTTCTTCCTCAGTGTTTCATAAATTTATGGCAAATCTAACAATAACATTTTAATGTTTGTGAAGCAAAGCATTATTCTCATTTTACAGAGGAAGAAATGCAGGTAAAGAAAACTGAAGAGTCTTGGCAAGGTCACACAGTCAAGGCATGGAAATCAGAAGCTAAATATGGAGGTGACTACATACAAAGACCAAATTATTCTACTTTTGTGGTCAATTCTAACAACCGAGAGGTTACACTGGAGAGAAACATAAATTAAAACTTTAATAAAACACCATTTTTTCCCGAACAAGAGGATTTTAAAAATCAGTTAACATGATAATCATAGGAGACAGTGGAGAGGCAAACACTGCTGTACAGTGTTGCTGGGAATGCACAGCGGAACATCTTCTTTGGTGAGCGTCTGCCAATTCCTACATGATTTAAAATGCAGACACCTATGATCCAGCCATTCCCCTTCTAGAAATTTATCCTACAGTTGCTATTTATATATACATGAAATGGCATGTTCACAAGATTATATGCTGCAGCACTGCCTGTAAGATCAAAAGATCAGAAAGCACTCAAAGATCCATCACTGTGAGTCTAGTTAAGTAAATATGGCAAACATTTGGTAGAGATATAAACATCTCTGTTTTTTAAAAGAAAGGAATGAGGAAGCTCTTTGTGCACTGATTGAAATTATCTACAAGAGACACTATGAAGTGAAAAAAGAGAAGACTATGCAGTATGTTAATGTTTGAATAAAAAAAATACCTACATTAAAATACGTATGTAGGTATATGTTTGCATGTGCCAAAAAAAAAAAAAAAAAGACCAACTACCTCTGCAATTATATACACAAAGCCAGAAGTAGGGAACAGGGATCTTTAAGAGAAATTTTCTTTGAATTTGGTGTTAGGTGGATGTATTACCTGTTTTATAAAAAACAAACAGTACATCCTCCCATAGCTATGGTCATTACTACTGGTAAATTCCAGCTAGGCAGTGACATGGACAGAGCACCGCAATGGAAATGAGTAGACTGGGTTTTAACCCTGCATTTGCTATGTGATGATGGGTAAGTGATTCGAACAGTTTAGACATGCAGATTAAAAGAATAAAATACATTTCATCTATATAACACACTAAATCCTAGTTCATAATTCAGGATCTTTCCCTGGAGGGAGGTGGGGGAGAAGACACCTAAGATATGATTGCTGTTCTTCAAATGTTTGCAGTATGGTAAGGGCAAAGAGTTACGTGAATAATAAATATGTAACAGAGCAAAAATAATTACAATGCAATGTTGGTTGCCACCTCCATTGGATCACAAGCATTTGATCCCAGTTATTGCGCCTATTCCCTGGGGGGGGGGAAATCATGTTTGTTGAATGGAAATAAATTCTATGAGCATGACAAGCTCAATAATAAAGGTCTATGCATGCCACAGTGGCAGCACAAGAACAATCCTCTATGCATGAGAAAGCTGCAAAGAAGTTAAAATTAAACTGTCTCTTGAAGGATGAGTAAGAATTCAACAGGACAAGAGCACTTTTCCCTTACCTATACAACAGAGTTGGAGGGTGATAGGATTACCTAAGTTCCAAGGTCTGTAGAGAAGACTAACAAGGCAGAGTGGGCAAAGCCAGTGCTGAGTTATCACACTGTTTCCAGTGGAAGAGGAGTAAGTACTAGAATGCACCATGTTGACCATCCCAGGAGTAGTAACACCCCCAAGCAGGAACATATTACAGGGTGAAAAGCAAGATCATCTAAGAAATTGTGTGGGGAAATGCAAAAATATGATTACAAAGAATGGAAGGTAAAGATAATGTACTTATATGAATAGACAAATTGAATAGGATAGGAAAGTAAGTCCCACTGGCAGGGGAGGGAGACAAATGATAAAAATATTAGCTACTTCGACTGAAAATTTTATTAGAAAAAGAAAGTGTTGATGAGAAATAAAGAGTGAGGAACCAATCAAATGGCTTTAAAATCACTCTCATTGAAAAAAAAAATAAACTGAATGAGAGAGATGTCTGAATTTTGTATAGTAGCTGGATTATTACACTTTACAGTAATTAAATATGGATATTCTCCTATTTTACTCAAGAGTATACCATAGATGGAACAAAATTAAAGGAACTTGAGTTTTTAAAACTCTTATTTTTATTCAACATATGTGCATTTAAAATACCTCTAGAATTATGAAAGGCACCCAAAAGTAGCATGTTGAATAATGAAAGAAAATAAGAATCATAAGAACATGCTGCTTAACCTATTTTCTTCCCAGATGGTATTACACTCCACTTTTTCAAATTCTAGAAATGTGTTCATGGAGACATCAAAAAGGCACCATAGATACTAGTTGTAATCATGTCTTCTTAACTTTGTGCAAAAACCCTAGAAAAGAGGAATGAGGCAGAAATACTTTCATTTCACTACTTTTTTGTCAGCAGAATTCTGGAAACTGTGCAAGTCAGACTCTGAGCCAAGGCTGGTGACCCACTGACTGGAGTCTTTCAATTGCTGTTAATAATGGGCTGGAGAAGACACTGGCCAGGCCTGGGGAGTCCTCACTGCAAATGGCATGAGGGACATGCTACCAACCAGAGCACTCGGGACAGTCTTAGAACTTGGAGCAGAGCGACGAAGAAAAGAGGCAGTAACAGCTTTCTCACTCCTTGGTTACTGCCTCCATTACTTGTTTGAAGCTTCACAAGCATTTGTGTTTCGTCCATCTTGAGCTACAGAGAAGGCATTAGTTATATTTCATGACTAAACATCTTGTGGAAACAAAGTATATTTTTGGGGGAAGGTGAACCCGAAAATTCTTCTTCCTTGAAAAGGAGGTATGGACACTTTTTATTTAACTTCTGTTAGTTCCTTCCAAGCAATTTTCCAAACAGATTTCCCAGGCTAAAACGCGGTTGTAAGATTTTACAGAATCAAAGTCAAATGAGTAAATTATTATATCTCCTGAATGAAACTAGTAAATGTGTGAAAAATTTGATCTGACAGAGGTGTCAGCATCTGACAAGAAGACCAGACAGATTGTGTAAGGATGGGATGAGGAATAGGAACCAACTTTCTCGGGTCACTCACGTTAAAACAGGGTATTGAAATAATTTTTTATTTCACACTCTGTTTGCTATTCTTTTCCTTTTGATGTCAATTTGCCTAAGTGAAATGTATAATGTACAAGCAATTAGGGTTGCCAGATAAAAACAGGACAACTGGTTACATATGAATTTCAGATAAATGAATAAATGTTCAGTATAAATTATGTCACACATACAGCATGGCACATACTTACACTAAAAATATACTCATTGTTCATCTGAAATTCAAATTTACCTGGTGTCCTATATTTTATTTGCTCACTGTACATGCCACAAGCCAAATCTATCACTGACAGAGTGCTGGCCAAATCTGCTGTCCCCATGGGGATGAGGCAGATTGGCCATTGGTAGTGTACACTGGTGATAAGACACAAAAAAGGGTTGGGGCAGGGTTATGTATCACAACCCTGACACTGTCAAGAATGACAAAGTGTGAGATGCATTAAATGGGCACAAAGACTGAGAGTAGTGGGCACCAGGAGACTCGAGCAGCGGGAGGTAGGGCTAGGACACAAGAGAGCTATGCTCCAGCTCTGGGTACAATACAGTTCCCCCTCGGCCTTGCTTCATTTCTTCCTTAAGCTAATCAATTTCACTGTCTATAACTAACATTTTTGGCGGTTTATAACCAATGACAGTAGAAACTTATTTTCAGGCTTCTAAATAATTAGAAAACATTGTAACTGTCATGTCTATGTAGATTCCTTTGATTAATAATTTTTCATGACTTACATACTGAATGTTAACAAAGGATTTGCTCATGAGCTTTTTTTTTTCTCTATTTTGGTTTTCCTCAAAGGTGAATAGGTGGAAGGGACAAAATATGTCACCAACTAAGACACACTTTTGGTTTTTAATTTTTTTAATATAAAATGTACATATTTTTTAATTGAGATAGCATTGGTTTGCAAAACTGTATATGGCATTGGCAGTTTTTTTTTTAATATTGGTCATTCTCATAGATATGGAGTGGTTTGTCATTGTAGTTTGATTTGCACTTCCTTGATGTTAAGTGATGATGGATATTTTTTCAAAGTGATGATGGATATTTTAATAAGCTGATGCTGCATTCCTCTTCCATCTCAGAAAAACCCGCACATCACCAGGGAGAAATCAGACATGGAGCACCAACAAAAGCGAGCAGCATAACTACCTAAGATAGGCAGGCTAAGAGCTACCGACCTTAAGCGTATAGTAACTGTGTTCCAAGACTATACGAGGCCTATCAGAGCTGTAACAGCAACACCAAAGACACAAAAGGGCTATCCTGAGCTATCCTTAGCCAAGAAAAAGATGGAGTCAAGTTAACACAAGAATTCTTTTAAGATACGGCTTAAAATGAAAAGCTCTAAGAGAAAATGTCTTCCTTGAGGACACAAAGGGGTGATATATGAGGTGTAACGGAACCATCTACCTGTTATCTGTGGCCTCTGGATTTCCACTTGGGAGTAAATGGACCAACAGGGATAAGGTCATAGGAGGATGTTTGTTTTTTTGTGGTATATGTGGAAGTCGCTTTGGGTTTAGGGTGTGTAAGAATGAAAAGCAAATAGAACAGCATGGACAAAGCATGGAATGACTGAAATTAGTAGGAGTGTAACTGGATCCATTTTGTCATGGCTTCCCCTATGCTCTCAACAATCACATGAGACTTCAGGAATGTACCACACAGAATTAATTCGTTAGACAATGTACCACACAGAATTGATTTGTTAATTATCACCCTTCCCTTGCCCTCTGCCTCCAGCATACTCCCCAGAGCAGTACTGGCAAGGAAAACTAACTATTGGGATGAATCCCTAGCATTTTTCCAGGGTAAAATCTGGCTAGTCCCAAAAGGATCCTTCTTTGAAGGGTTTTGGGAATCTAGACATTGTAATTTTATTAGCATCGAAGATGTTTGTTTGGAGCAAATTCAGTCCCCAGAGCTGCACAGTTGAATGAAGGAGGGGTTCCACCAATCACCCCAATTCCTTCCACTGTAGCAGTTAGTTGGCTAAAGCATTCGGTTGTTTGGAGTCAGATGATGTTTTTTTAAGGGCCTCTTGGCCATCTGAATGTCTTCTTTGGACAAGTGTCTATTTAGAGCAATGCATTTTTTTTTAATTGGGTTATTTGTTGTATTCTTTTAGAGTTATATGAGTTCTTTGTAGACCCTGGCTATTAGCCCCTTGTTGGATGTATGACGCACAAATATTTTTGCCCACTCAGTAGGGTGTACTCTCATTTCCACGACAGTTTCTTCTGCTGAGCTTTTTAGTCTGATGAGTCATATTTGTATATTTTTGCTTTTGTTTCCTTTACTGTTCGAGCGGTGTCTCCAAAGACATCACGGAAGTCTGTGTCGTGGAGTGTTTTGCTTGTGTTTTTCTATGCATTTTATGTCTTTAGGTCTTACATTGAGTAAACTTTTGTGTATGGATTGAGACAGTAATCTAGTTTCATTCTTTTGCATGTGGTTGTCCAGTTTTACCACCACCACCAAATGGGAAATTCCTAAACAATGACCTGAGAAACTTTCTTTCTTCTGAATCATGATACAACCTGTCCATAAAAGGAAGTCACAAACGTTAGCTGCTGTCCTCATAAATCAAACAGACAGCATTTTACCTGTTTCTAACTACCCTGCTGGCATTTTCCCAAGTCTACATATAGTGCCTTCATTTGCTTCTCTCAATCTTTCTCTCTGCTTTAGACTTTTAGTTTCTGACTTACTCTATTTTTCTGGAATGTCTGCGGTGTTGCTCCCAAAGAACTCTAATCCTTAGGCTAGAGCCACTGTGCTGCCAAGCTGTCATATACCCACACCCCCAGGTTAAGAGTCGGAGCAGAAAGCAACAGGCCGGGATTCTATTAGCAAGAGGCCTGAGAGTATCTAATACTCATCTGTGAGTCTCTGATATCACACCTGCTGTCCAGCTTAAATCTATCTCCTTTGTCCCACACTCGTTTTATGATAAAATTGGCTATTTTATCATCTGCTTTATAGGGAGGCCATTCAACGGAATCTTCAATGCTCTTCACTGATCTGCTTCTGTCCACTGTTTCTCTTATTCCAGCTCACACCTCGATTTCCACATAGAGTTTACCTACTGAGATTTATATTTGGGGCCAGGGGTAGAACGGCAGGATAACAAGGCCCAATTCCACCTTGAGCTTAATTTGGTTTGTCAGTCCACCTTTATTAGAGCCTCCTATACTATGGATTCTCAGTTAGTTGTGAAAAAGGAGCAATGATCACAACTCGAGAGCTAGACTACCCTCTAACATGCTTGCTGTCTGGCAGTGAGCAGTTACTTAATGCCTGTGCCTCAGTTTCCTCCTTTATAAAACAAGGCATAACACTATACATCTTACACAGCTGGTATGGAGATGAAAAGAATTACGTGTGTATATAAATCCCTGAGAATAGTGCCATTTTCATGGAATGATGATGATGATGGCGAGAAGAAGAAAAGGAGGAGGAACAGGAGGACACTCAGATTACAACTCTTGTCCATCTCTAGGGTAACTGGCAGTGCAGAATTCTGGCATCTTTGAGACACTGGATATATCACTTAAAAAACACTGAAATATCTGGCATTCTTACATCCTCGCTTACCACCCATCTAAGCAGTTACAGTCACAAAACAAATGAAACAAACATGTAAGAAGAGATATTTAATGATATCATGTTAGAAGGAAAAGGGAAAACTAAAAAATACATAGGTATAATATCAATCAGACATATTTTGTGACTCAACTTGAATCACGAGCTGAGGAGGGCTGAAAATGAGTAACATGTCTTTGGATCAGGCTGGCATGGACCAGGAAGCCAAAGGGTAGCCAGTAGTATTTACTGTTGAAACAGGAAACTGTTAAACTGTGTCTGCATCTTCAGTAACAATTATAAGGTCAACTTGACAGGCAAGATATTTTAATCAATGAAAGGACAGATTTTACACTGCAAGTGCTTTTCAGTATGTCCTTCATTTTGAAATTGAGTCATTCACTAGGCTTTAGAGTGGAATTCGAGGGTTCAATGAAATGGGCTTATTATTTATTTACTGAAGTGCTCATTTCCCCGCATTTCAAGCCCTGACCTAAGCATGGTTTGAGTACATGGACATGTATCAATATAACAACAAGGAAACTCAATCAATTAGACATAACCCAATTATTCCTGATATTTAGCAACATCCCTAAAATTACTTCTTATACATTTTTCAGCCTTTGCCAGTGATGGAGAATAGAGTTAAGTGCACAAATGGCTTTGGACAATCTGCTGCAGAGAACTGTTTTAAGCATGGCATAAACATGCCAAATCAATAACTTGTTTCTTTATCTGCATGTGCCATGAAAATCTGGCTATCATAGAGTGCCGGATCCATTAAAAACTAAATTTGCTATTTCCAGACAGCAGCTAGCTCAAAGCTCAACAGGGCCAGCAGGCAATAATCCAAATTCGCATCCCCCTCTAGAACAGCTCAAAGCACTTGGTTGTTACGTTCTGTTAGTCAGCGCACAGGGGAGCCGAACAAGGGAGAATGAAGGCTTGACAACACTGTGCTGTCCAGGACAGACTCAAGTGTACATTATTCTTCAAATATAACAGGCTGGGCAAAGTGACTTCTGTCATTTGAAATCATTAGACAAATCTGACTAACAGATGATTTCTGATGGGAAGCTGCCCCGTTTGCTTACGGTATGACATATACATATTCAGGAAACTTGCTGGGGGGGAAAGGACAGTGGTACAACCAAGATTTTTTGAAATAAAAATTATTGCTTTAGTTTTCAAAGGAAAACACAGAAAACATTATTTTAGAAGTATTATGTTGTATTTCCTGCACACCTGTAGTTAGGAATTCCCAGCCATACTCATATTAATATTAACAGCAGTTCTGAAGGTAATTTTGGAAAGTGTGGATCATGGAAACAATATCGACTTTTTAAATGTACTGCAATTAAAATGCACTGCACTGATAATGGTGCTTAAAACTGGTCCAACTCAACTGATGCAGAGCAATCTTCAAGATAAAAATATAATTCTCAATGACTAACATTTTATAGCATCTAATTACACAAATAATTTGCAGACATTCTGCTTCTTTGCCTCATCTTTTCTACTCATACACACATTTTTGTCTGTTATCCTGCCATCTACACATGTTCAAGCACCTTTGGGCTATTTCTTTTCACTCTCTATAGAAACACATTATTTATCCAAACTTATTAAGAACCAGCTGCTCCTAAGAGACTTTTCAAGATAAATAAAATCTATTCTTCAAATGCCAATGTTTCTAAAAATAGTTTATCCACATCTCTACTATTTTTAAACAAAACATCTGTTTCTCGGTATAAATTAAACCCAATTATTGTACCCTGGGACCACTAAAATGTATGGGGATATTTGGGTACTTAGGTTCAACTTAAGTGGTCTCGGGCAGCTGCATTTTAGGGTTCCTCTGTTAATGACTTACGCTTTTTATGACCTTGTCCTTGCCTTCACTGAGTAGGCTGTCACTTCTTAATGGAGCTCTGACTTCTTGAAGCAATAACTACCCTCTTTGAAATGCTGCAAGGGTTGAATGTAGTTTGGGAGACCAGGCATCTATGTTTGTTAAAAATACTACCAAAAAAAAAAAAAAAAAAAGTCGACTGTTTGTGGAAGGGACTGAAGAAGTAATGAGGTGGAGAGAGGGAATGGAATGCTAATTGTCAGTCTGGGCCCAGGTTGGCCTTCTTGAAGGTTCTGATCTGTGTTGTAGACAGCAGACACTACAGCACAGAAAAACTGGTGGAGAACAGCACCACCAGAGTTTTCTATCTGTTCATATGCTGACTTATCAAGTGCATTCAATTTTTGGTTTTGACGCGTTAATTTGTTTATAGTTCAACTGTTGTTTACAGTCTATGTATGCAGAAAACTTACTAAAATTACACTAGAAATTAATAAAGTTACAAACAAAACATCCTACACTCCAAGTGCAGGATCTAAGTAATGTTTCTCTCATGTGTGCCCACTGATTTATGACTATATATATAAAACTACTAAAATAATAATAGTCACTAAGAGAAAATGAGACACTCATTTCATAAAATACAAAAACTATGTAATGACTACCTATTAAATACTCACTTTTGGTGGTATGATTATTAATGCATATAGATGAAATGTGTTTAGGAATTTATTCAGATATTAAACCTTATAGACCTGGGCCTCCCCGGTGGCGCAGCGGTTGAGCGCTGGGTTGTGAGGCTGCCTGCGGCCTCTGCAGCACCGGTTCGATCCCCGGTTGCTCCCCAGCCATGAGAGGAGGGTCCCACATGGCGCACAGACCTCTCCTGCCGCCCGCTGTGCCCCTCAGCAGTGTACTTTGGTCCTTCTGCCTGCTCTGCTCCCCGCTCTGGCTCTGGTGACTTCTCTCACCCGCCCGTGCTTCTGACTGTACCCAGTGCTTGCATAAAAAAAAAAAAAAAAAAAAAAAAAAAATCTAAAAAAAAAAAATCAAACTTACAGACCTAAACATAGTTTTATAACTTCATCCCTCTAAGCACCCTCATATTTTAATAGCTTTTTACTTTAGTAGATCATAACCATTTCTTTAATTTATAAACCTAGATTTCCCCCAACACATATTCTGATAAAATCTAATAAGAAAGAAAAAGGAAAGAAAAATAGAGAGAAGGAAGGAAGGGAGAAGACAATGGAAGAAACATCTTTTATATGTATATTTAGCAATGTTTTCTTTAGGCCAAAGACAGAAAGCATACCTCATTTGCATAGTTTTAATAAAAGTGTTCTAATTATAGCCTACTCCGTTTATTCCTGACTTACATAAAGAAAAAGTTCAGCCCCAGGTTGGCTTTTGGTGACCTAGAAGGCATGTTGTCCTATAAACTTTCCTGGTAGTATCATGCATATTCAGAAATTATTATGAGCTGTGTTCATTATTAAAATAACAGAGGAAAGAATATAATGCACAAGATAAAACTACATCACAAGATACAACTGCATTACTAGATGCTTCGTATTGCTTTTACTACTGCCCCCATCTATTAGGACAGATAAATGGGAATTCATTTTGGTCAAGTCTTTCTGTGGAAGAACTTCTAAGACTGTCTTTTAAACAATGGACATGGACCCAAAGATCATATCCAAAGTGAAATTTTTCCATTCTCCAGCAAAATTAGCATTGAGTGTAAAAAATGAACCAGATCTTTTCCTTAAGACTTATTCTTAGCGTACATTTTGCTCTAAGTTTTATTTGCTTTTTGCAATAGCATTTAAGAGAAAACCAACTGACCATTTACAACCTAAATAAAGGCTTTAGAGTGGTTAAGAAATGCACCTGGCCTCACTCAAACAACACGCTCATTTAACCTGGTGACTTTCCTGTATCTGGGTCAGGCAGGGGCTATCTTGGCTGGGGGAGGAAAGAAGAGTAAATATAACTGAATCACTGAGAAGAACACAGTTGTACCAACGACCCTTTGTAATTACAACTGGTTTAATAGTTTCTAGTAGGCAAGGCTGTCATTTAAGTGACCTACTATAATTTGGGATGAAGTCCCAGGAAATTATGCCAACTTTAGAACAGAAGTTATATTTCTGAGATTACTCAGCATAATGAATATACTGAAATGCTGAATATTTTTCCTCAGTATAAATTTAAGGGAAAAATTAACAATAAAAGGAACCTAGCTACAGAGGAAAAGAATAATACAACATTCATTCACAGGAGTAGACGATAGTTTATTTTACTTTCTGCATCTTCTTTTAAATAGAAAATTTCAAGCATATAGAAATACACACACACACACACACACACACACACACAGATGATGAACCCCCAGCAAAACCATCATTCAATTTCAATAGTCATCAGCACATGGCCAATTTATTTTATTGTACCCCATGCAATTCTAAAGGCCTAGATTCTATTTCACATAAACTTCCATTTATGATATATGTATATGTTTCCCTACAGATCACTGAAGAAATCTTACTGAGTATGAGATGTTTAAAATAACTTTACGCACATTTTATAAAATGCTTTACGCTAAGACCTATCTTTCTAGAAAACTAATTTGTTGGAGTATAATTGGATAATTAAAACAACAAAGTAACTTGAATCGCAACCCTCTATTATTTTGTTTATGTGGGGAAAAGAAACATTCTAAGATTGGAGAAACAGCACGGGTTACTCAATCCCTGTGATTCTAGTCTTTGTGGACACTCTAATCAACATGAGACAAGATTAAAGTAACGTGGGTAGACTTGCCTGGAGGGAGCTTGGGCAAATGGGAAGAGGCTACTAAGGGGCCAGGAGCTGCCTGGAAGGAAACTATCCCCTTTCCATCACTACACACACACACAGTAAAACAGAATGTCAACAGGCCAAACCTTGTGAGTTTCAAAAATCACTCCTCAACAGTCCAGCTACTTATAATAATTTATTACCGATCTTAAAGCAAAGATCAAAAGGAACTCCATCTAGCATTTATATTCCATTCCTTACTGCCTGATGACTAATTTGTAAAGGAATGATGTCTTTACAAGGGAAGCCAAAATAATTTGAGGTGACTTTGATACAATGCCACAAAGGATATGAAGAGGAAGCCGGTAGAAACTGCAAATGGCTAAGTTCCATTAAGAGTTCTAATAAAAGAATAATGGAATTTCCCTTAACTGTGAATTTAAAAACGTTAGAAGTGGGCAGCATTTAGACAAGTCAGGCAAAAGCTTTGATTTGTCAAGGTCTTTTTTGCTGTTGCTATTGTTAAATGTTAACTTTAGCCACTGTTAAATTTATGTTAAATGGTTTCAACTGAAAAACAAACAAAACCCCACAATTTTCCCATCAGAAATAAGGCCAATCTCATTCCTTTTGCTGTGTATATTTCTCTGCCTGCACTTTTCATCTGCATCGTCAGACACTACTGGCTCCCTCAACCTCTTTCAAAGAAATTGGCATATTTTGCAAAATGATTGGATTAACCTAAAAAATATTAGCTTGCAGTGACATAATTTCTGGTACAGTACATCACCATGGTCACGTGGAGCATAAGCAACCCTTTTACAAATTTTTGATGCTTAAGTTAACTGGTCACCATAGAAACACTAGAAGCTATTCAAATTCTTTCAACTTCTATGAACAACTGGCACAATCTTTTCCTCCTGAATCCAGACATCTCCGTATTCTCAACTGAGGAAACTAGTTTTCACACTACTTATTTTGGCTAGTTAAAAAATTCCTACCACATGTCTTCCTGTAAATTCATAGATAAAGATTTAAGTTTATATTAGCATTTCAACTGTGCAAATTTTTTGTTTGCTTCTGAAATCACCTCAAATTAACAGATTTATTGGAAGCTTACATGGTTTAGAAGTTTTGCACACGTCTCAGAAATCCTGTAGTGTATTTCACCATGATGACATGGTGCTGAGAACTTTTTTTAAAAAATGCTTGCATGTGTACATGTTTTCAAGAATTCTTGTCCTTTACAAATATATGGTGCAATACTTAGAAATGAAGAGATGTGTAGGGATTTTTCAAACACACTGAGTGCACAGTGCGGGATATAAATGAAACAAGACTGACCGCGGTTCTACAAAGCTATGGCAGAGAGACACAGGGGTCCGCACACTATTTGGTTTTCAATGTAGCTAAACTCTTGGCAGTGAATATTTCAGATGCTATATGAGGTATTGTTTTCAGTTAAGGTTTTCAGTTAGAAAAATAATCTTCCATCAGAAGCAATGGAGAACCAAGAGTTGGCAATTAATATTTCAATTAACTTTACTAATTCAAAGGCCAAGTTCCTTACACTACAGTATTTGCAAAGGAAAAAACCAAGTAAATAAAACATTCCCAAATCTGTCTTTTCACAATCTCTGCGATTTCAGTGACATGCAACTAGATTTTAATGTGAATAATACAGAATTATTATTGCTCACAAATAAAACATTTTTTTTAAAAAGACAAAAAACTGAAAACTGAAAATATAAATGTAACTGGTAGTGTACATTGTAATCACTGCTGGTGAAAATCATCTCTCTCTCTCTCTCTCTCTCTCTCTATATATATATATATATATATATGTGACATATATATATACTAACATAACTAGCATATGCTATATTAGTACACTAATAAATGATTCTCTTACCTTATGATCATAGGGATTGTAAGAATGAAATACCCGAGAAAGATCTTTTGTTCTTTGCTTTTTCTGTGAAGGAAAATACAAAAATTTGAGTTGACAGGTGGCAAAAACATACATGTACGTATATAGCTCTCTATGTCAAAACACTAGTTTTTTTTTGAATATTTTTATTCAGTTACTATTGGTTAACACTATTGTTCCATGCATAATAGAATTGTAGGACCAGAGTCTTTCTCTGTGTTTCCTAAGAGGCTACAGTGTGAATCTGGGACACATGGATGCAATTAGAAAACAAAACCTCTTGACGGTTAGGTGGGTCGGGGTCACAGATCAGCCAGGCAGTGCCATCCCAGAGGTTTCCTAATGAAAATACTCTCATCAGAAACTCTGAATGCAAAACTCAAGAAAACTATAATACAAAAAACTAAACAGAAGGAAAATTGAGACACATTTTGGAAACAATCAGTTTATGGTAATACCAGCTGCTCTTATTCTGGGTACCACTAGCAAGCATCTATTTCAACACTATACTCCCTCCAGGTCCTGGTCAGTCTGTGTCTGAGTTTGCAATGGTGAAGCCACCTCTGTACTCCAGTACTCTGCCTGGTATCTCACACATAGCAGGGATTGAAAAAATATTTGCATAATTAATAGATGAATATGCCTGATATGCCAGGGATATAACTAACAGAATTGTGATTATGACATGTAGTTAGGAGATAGTTATGAAAAGAGAAAGCCCTTCCCTCTAGTGAAGGATTCTGAACCCAGGCACTACTTGAGCTGCATTTCTACCTCATACTCCCCAAAGTCTGTGACATTAAAAATGTGTGGGGTTCTTTTGTTATAATTGTCTATAGCAGCAGCTTGTTTACTGATTCATTGAGTTCTGTCAACCCATCACAATCAGCATGAACAATTTTATGGAAACTTCCAGATGTCCTATGCATTTATATTAACACACTACTAGTTACTATAACTTTCAAATGAAAGTGAACATTCTATATACCGTTTTGAAATTAACTTTTTTCTACTTTACAATCTTATTCTTGTCAAACTTAAATGACTATATATTAAGATACGAAATCCAATAAGTTCTGAAATCCGAATTTCTAGAATATCATTTGTTTTTTAATATGATGATGATTTTAATATAAAGATCCTCCAAGTTGCCCTTCCCCCATACATGGTATCTATTTGCCCTCTCACCAAAAATGAATGAAGAGAAGGGATTACAGTTTAATTTGGAAATTGTTAGGGATTTCTTTTTATTTAAAGGTTAGAGCATTTCTAAATTTACAGAACAGATAAAACATTTTAAAAACAAATACTGGAAATCTTCCAAGCAGTTACAGAATTTATTTCCTATATATCACATAGGCTGCAACCTACCACGTCCAAAATTCTGTCTCAGGAGTACCTTTCTGTCCTTACTACTTCCCTTTTCTTGCTTCTGCTTCTACTCTGATAGTGTTAATTCATCTACTATCAGATGAATCAACATTTGTTTGATGTTGATAATTCTTCTAATAGCTCCTATTTCACATATGAATGAATCCTTGCCTGGCATCCATGTTTTGTAGGGAAGTATTTCCTCCTAAAACACCAGTGTCCAAGTGAGCATATCTCAACATCAGAGATCTAAGTAAATCCCTCTGCCTCAGTTCTATGTGATCTTCTGCAGCCAAATGGCTAAGTAGTTGGATTTGAGGTTATTCAAGACTTCGCAGTAGAATCATTTGTACATACTCCTCATTTCCCTAGTTTCCAAACTGTCGTTCAAGCCACAACTCCACTTGGCAATTTTTAAAGTCACTCTGCCTGTTTCTACATTCAGACACCTAACCTAAGTCATCCCTCCTTGTCATCCTAAGTCAACCCTCCTTGTCCCACTGAAGTCCCAGCTCCTCTGGCCTTCTCTCAACTGTGCTCCTGACCACTGAATTCTACTTTAACATTTTTTCTCCAGTGTGAAGATGTATCTTTAATGGTTTGAAAACACTCTCTTGTCTCTATGAGCCTTGAAGTCTGTTCTGAACAGGTCACTTGCCCACCAAAGTTTTCATTAGTTTATAATTTTCTCTTCCCTTTCCATATACCCACTTAGTTGGTGTAACAGCTCTTGGCTTATACTTTAAGCAGGAGAAAGATGATGGATACTAATACTCCCTTTGGCAGAAGACTTAATGTAATGCACTGGAGACTTTCTTTCTCAAAAAGGAAACCATACTAGAGAAGATAAAAATAGATACCATATTAGTATTCAAGTTAGGAGATACCAGAAGGAATGATCAGGGCCAGAAATGGTTGAGCATTCTTGAATTGCAGGTAGATAAGGAATATTCAGAGGTTGCTCAGAGTGACCTTTTCATGTAGGTTTTGATTTTATATCTGATTCACTATCTCCAATAGCAAAAAACTACATATCCCGTTTTATTATAAGCTACCTCAAACTATTTTGAAAATATAGTTTAAATGGTAGGTACAAAGTATAAATGGTAGGTACAAAGATAAATAAATAGCACCACTCAGATTAGCCCCAAAGAAGCCAGTGAGGAAAGAACACCCTTTTTTTCCCTAAGAATGAATTTATTATACACATATATGGTGAAGTCTTGGTTATGACTACTGGAGGATGTATGTATTAGTCCACTAAACTGAAAACTACTGCTTTTCCCCATGAGGCCTGAGTCATAGAGCACAGAGGCTGTATATTTTAGGATCCAGATGACCCACGGCCAAATAGCCCACCATCTGATTTTACCCATAAAGTTTCATGGAAACACAGTTACATTCATTTGCTTATGTGTCATCTATGACCGCTTCCATGCTACAACAGCATAACTGAGTGACTACCTACCTCAAAGACTGTGTAGCCCATTATCTTAAAGTTTTATTTTGTGGCCCTTTACAGAAAAATCCAGGCATCCCTAATGCTGAATTTCTGTCTTTCAACATGTCTGAAAACAATCTCTTAACAATAAACCAAACAAGCAATTACCCAATAAAATTCCTTGTAGCTTCTATACCCTCAATTAAGATAGTTCAAGAACCAATCATAACCTATCTCCTGAAATAACAGAATGAATGTGCCAGGCAACAAACAAACAAACAAAAATCCAAACAATTAGTTACTTTGCTTTGGGGATTTCACGTTATGTGCATTCTATGTTCAGAGAATATTATAAGTTGGTTTCTAGAGCATATAGAGATAGATATAGGACTTACAGAGCCTCCTGCATTCACATTATAACTGCTGATGACAGAAATTGAGAAGGAATGCTTTACTTACTTTTAGCACTAAAGTCAAATGCTTTCTGTACAATTAACTGAAGCCTAGCCACTATCACTAGCGAGCCAGTTTTTCACTTGTAGACAATGTTAAGAGTACAAAGCTACAAAACTTGTCGAGCCTTGCTATCAGCAGATTTAACTGAAACTAAAAGCTGAGCCAAAAATGAAATAATTAGGTATTTTCCTATTGCATCATAGAGTGTGTCTAAATTACCTCCCACTTTTTCGCCTGTTAAAACAAACATCTCAGTCATGCAACCACCTGTTAATTCTCCAAGGGTTTAAAAAGTAAACATGTTAAACAAGTTGTGTGATGAACTTATAACGAGGGTGGCCAAAGCATGGCAAGTGTGGCAAACATATCTCCCAGAACTGTTCAAGGTACCTTCAAGTAAACCTCATCATTAATCCCAAGGTAAAGTCCACAGAGATCAGAGGCTACAACAAAGGAACCACATGCTGAGTTCTGCAGTCCATGTGGGTTGCAGTTGGGGGTGAAAAGATGAGGTAGCAGGCAAACCCAGTAAAACTTCTGAATTTCTGAAAAGCTAAACATCTGCAGATCTCTATCCTATAGGTATTTCCTAAATTGCTTTTCTATTTCATGTTCCAAGGCCAGGAAACATTGATGATTTCTCTTATATACATGTTTAAACTTCCTTTCAGACAAAGCTAAAGGTCCCCAGGGGGTACTTTAAGCAGTACAACTTTCCAGACAATATAATTATTTCAGTTTTTATCAGAAGTATGCAACAGAGCTCAGGCTGAAAGAGGCTTCATGTCTGGTGAGAAGCTATATCTTGGTGTGAGGCTATATGATCGACTGAATTGTAACAACAGCCACTCATTTACCTTTCTTTGTCCCCCCAAACTAATTCAATGCTTCCTGTGTCCATTCTCTACTTGTAGATTAAAACTTTCTCAAATAAAAGTGTAAAACTGCAGTAACACCATGGGCTTCATATCTACACAAGGATTGTCAAAAATGATAAAGCCTACATGAATCTGCTAAACGTAAGGTACCTTGTAATTAAAAAAAAATATTAATGGTAACCTTCATCATATATCATGCAAGAAGCCAGAAAAGCAGGTTCACATTTCAATGTACTAACTTCTCATTTCTGGCTCCAAATGTAAGGAGTTTGAAAGCTGCCACTCTGTCCTAAAAACTAGACGCAAGTTAACAGACAAAAATTCAACAATTCTTCCTGCATCCAGAAAAAAGGACAAAAGGAAAACTGTTGCTCCTTTAAGTTAATAGACAAAAAGGAAGATACAGAGAACCCATCTTCCTAGAGCAGGGACTAAGGAACAAAGTTGCTATAGGAACCAGTGCCTGGCTAGGAAAATCTGCACCATAGTTGAAAGATTGCTGGAGGCTCTGCAAAACTGAAAGTTAGGAATTTCAGAAGGAAATATTGGAGTAAATATTGGAGAAAATCCTCCTGGACTTGTTAAGAAGGCCTGCCCTCAGGGGAAACTAGTTAATGAAAGCCTAATCTATAAGGGTATTATCAGAGACTAACCAAGCTAGGGAAGGGAAACACCCAACCAACCCACCTGGTCATCCTGTCCCATCTAAAGGGGTAAATTGTTAAACTGGCAGTCCAGAGGCACAGGATCACTGAGATTGAGATTTAATCACAGAAATACAGACCATGTCTTCTACATGCTCACACCTCAATACCACATAACTAAAGTCCTATTTATAGAAGTTCCTTTTAAATCAGTACAAGATATATCAAAAGGCAAAACATACAATTTGAAGAGAATAGCAAGTACTAGAACCAGATATGGCAAAGACCCTGAAACAATCAGACTGGTACAATATGAATAGAGAAATGGAAATTTTAAGAAAGAACCAAAGAGAAATTCTAGAGATCAAAAACACTGTAACAGAAATGAAGAATGTCTTTGATGGGGTTATTAGTAGACTAGACATGGCTGAGCTAGAAGATACAGCAATAGAATTTTTGAAAGCCATAAAGCAAAGAGAACAGGGGTTGAAAGAAAAAAAAAAAGTACAGGATGTTAAAGGACCGTGGGCAATTTCAAAAGTTATAGTATATAATGGTTTTACCTGAAGGAGCAGAAATATTTGAAACAATATATTGTTTTATATATAAATTCACCATATATACATAAAATATATATATATTTTTTTCAACAAATATATATATATATTCACCAAACCACAGATCCAGGAAGCTTGCAGTATACCACACAGGAAAAATGTCAAGAAAATTATACTGTGGCATAACACCTGCAAATAATGAATTCAAGATCAAAAAAACAAAATCATAAAAGGACTCAAAGGGGGAAAAATAGCTTACCTGTAGGGGAACAGAGAAAATAATTATATCTGACTTCTCAAAAACATGCAGACCAGAAAAGAGTGGAATCAAGTAAAGGGGTCCATCAACTAACTGTATGATGAAGGATAGAACCAAACTTTTAGTGGGTATAATACAGTATATATAAAGGTGGTTGCCTTTTTTTTTTTTTTTTAAGGATTTATTTATGCTCACAAGAGCTGGGTTATAGGGCAGAGATGAGGGGTGGGGATGGTGGTGAGAGGATTCAGCAGAGACAGAGTGGGGAACAGAACTGGCAGAATAACTGAAATACACTGCTGAGGGGAGTAGCTGGTGAGACAGGAGAGGCCTGCTGTGCCATATGGGTTTCTCTCTGGCCGGCCCGGGATCAAACTCGTGCGGCAGAGGCTGCAGGACTGCTTCATAGTACGGTGCTTAACCCCTTGCACCACCAGGGAGGCCATACATGTTACATTTTAATGATGCACACCTGAAACTATGATGGTATAATGCAATGTTACTTCAACTTTAAAAAAAAGTGCAAAGACATATATAAAGTGTTGAGAGAGAAAAAATTCACCAACCCAGAATTCTGTACTCTGCAAAATTATCTTCCAAAACAGAGAAATAAAGGCTCTCTAAGGCAAATGAAAATTGAAAGAATTTACTGCCAGTTATTTAGTGAGAAGGAAAATAACATAGGCGAGAAATTTGTATGTCCATACAAAGGAAAAGCACTAAAGAAGGAATAACTGAAGGCAAAATAAAAATTCAATATTAACTGATCTAAAACAATACAGATGCAATAATGTGAATGAATCTCAAAATAATTATGCTAAATAAAAGAAGTCAGAGGAAAAAAAATAAAACAATACAGACTGTTCAAAATAATGGCAGCCATGTATTTGAGCATGTATACTTATATGAAATGAATGACAGTGATGACACAGAGATGGGAGGAAGGAATTTTAAAGTTATTTTGCTATAGGGAACTCATACAAGCCATAAAGAAGTACTGTGTTACGTGAAAGTGGATTTTTCCAATTGAATTACTTGGAATGTCTGCTGCAAACTTGAAGACAACCACTAAAAAACTTAAAAAAAAAAGTAACTGATTTGGTAAGAAAGGGGAATTTCAATGCATTTACTTTTTGCTATCTCCTTTCTGGCAGACAGTCTAAGAAGTGGCTAATTGATCAACTGGCAGTAGCAGCAAAATGGTAAGAGTGAAGAGAGAGGTAATCAAGATAATGCATCAGTGGGGACAACCGGATACTTGACCTTTCTGTCACACAGGGGCATTTGAGACAACAATGCTAACAATGGCATGGTGGGAACTAGGAGAGGTAGACTCTGAATAATTCCAAAAGAGACTCGAGTCAAAATTCCAGGAAATAAAGGTAAAGATCAAGGAGCGGCCAGCTAGTATAGTCCAGGGATGACATTCATTCATAGAACCACACCCTGAAGCAAAGGGACCAAAATAACTAAGGGGTGCAAATGTCTGAGAGTCAATGGGTCCTTGGTGAAGAACTAGTTATGACAATCAGTGAGTCTTCCAAGAGTTTAGCAAGAAGCAATAAGAGACAATGAAGTCAGGCATAAGAAGAAAGTAGGCAGGATACCTTAAGAGGTGAGTGAAGGGGTTGACTGCCAAGGATGGGGTCTGATTCTAAGGTAGGTCTGATGTTTACCTTGGGACTTTTATTTCTTGCAGGAGCAGGTTCCAGTTGTCAGGGTCTGGCAAATGCCGGGCCCATTGAAATCACTCTGGAATGTGATTGCTTTGGGTTGAAGTTTTAATAAAAGAACTGGAGTAAAAGAACTGAGTCAATAGATTATGCCTTTCCCCTAAATTAAAAACTAGGTTGGGAACAGTCATACACAGACAGAGGGAAAAGGAGGCCATTTTGCTGAACCAAAGAATTGGCGAAGTGATTAAAACACATGATGCAAGAAATGTGACAAATGATGAAATCTGTGTTACAAAGAGCTTCCTAATAATATCAGGGAGTGAGGAAGCAAGGCTAGAGGTCAAAGGATGTTGTAATGTTTCAGAAAAAATAACATCCCAAATGAAACTAGGAGCAGGGAGAATAGGTGTGGTGGATCTGAGAAACGGCCAAGGGGCAGGACGGATGCACTTTGTGGCTGATTTAATAACAGCACAAAAGAGGTGGAAATGAGGAGGGTTCCAAGATTTCTGGCTCAGATAACTGAGAGGAGAGAAGTGGTCTGCACTGAGGAAAGGAATCTAGATGAGAAGTAGATCTGGGGGATTTGGAGGAGTGTTCAGTTTTGAATACAATGAGTTTGAAGTAACTGGCAGCAAGACAGTTGGAGATATAATGAGAAGGAAGTCTAGGACAAGGGTAAGGTGCTAGAAGAAAGAGGTGGGCAAAAATTCAGACAATGAGACGAGGCTGAGATTAAAATCCAAGAAAATATTCTCTGACCTTGGTCAGGTACCTGCTGTGGAATTCCTATGTTAAATGATTAGGCTAGTGGTTCTCTACCCTGGATTTAATAATTGAAATCCTTAATAATAATCCTTTAATAATTGAAATAGGTTTAATAATTAAAATCCTTTCAACTCTATCAGGGTGGGCCTTCCTGGTGGTGCAAGGGGTTAAGATGCAACCTATGCGGCTATCCGCAGCCACTGCAGCACGAGTTCAATCCCTGGCCAGGTGGCTGACCCACATGGCACAGCAGACCTCTCCTGACTCTTCCGCTGCTCCCCTCAGCAGTGTATTTCAGTCAGTCTGCCTGTTCTGTTCCCCACTCTGTCTCTTGTGAATCCTCTCACCCCCTGCACCTCTGGCCTGTAGCCCAGTTCTTGTGTGCACAGATAAATAAATCTTTAAAAAAAAAAAATAAACTCTATCAGTGTGCCAGTCCCAATCCCCAGTGATCATGACTGAACTAGCAGGTTGGGACCAAGGCAAATGTATCATTTAAAAGCCCTTGGATTTTCCAATGTGCAACCAAAGTTGAAAACCACTAGCCAGAAGACCTCTAAGGTCTCTTCCACCTGCCAATCTCTATTCTAGACTGACTGCTCACTGTCTTTCAGTTGCTGACATTCTGGGTTCTGAATTCTATCAAGTGTTTTCATGATTAATCTTCACTACATTATGACTGTAGCTTTGCCTTAGCCTGCAGCTTATGCCTGACCTCTCTTTCTTAAAAATTGACTCACAGAGGAATTCCTCTGGGGCACATTGATGTTTCGGCTGTAGAAAATAGGCTGTAGTATATATTTCTCTTCCTTCTTGGTGAGTACATCTGAAAAATAAATGGGAAGCTAATCTAATAAGTTTGAACCTTTATTACCAGTATATAAAACATCATAAACCTAAAATTAAAAGTACTTGACATCAGTAATCAATCACTATCTTACTTTTTATATTGTATGTAGTTGGAAGGTTCCCTTAACTTGACAATAATCATTCAGGATCAATAAGAAGAAGGAAAAAACAGATCCCTAGAATTTAAACAATGACTATCAAAATTCACAAATCAGTTTAAAAAAAATCAATCATAAACTCTTCAATATCTCATCTGCATTTCCTTTATCGGGCACATAAAATACTTTTGCATTCAGCAAGAAATAAGCCTGCTATGAAGATGGTAGACAAAACAAAGAAAAGTGAGGCCATGCTAGCATTGTGCATTTTTTCACCCCTTGCTTTCTGGTGAGATCTAAAAGCCACCTGAGATCACCATAAATGCTGCCTCTGATTTTACCTCTCTCCCTCCAGTTACTGCAAAGTCAAGGAGAGTTAGCAGGTTCTTTAGCTTCACAAATCTCCACAGTTGCAACCATTCCTTAAGGGATACCAAACAGCAGACCCAACCACAAGAGGATTCAAATAAAATAAACAGGCAAAAGTGGAAATGTGCCACTGATTCTAATGCACAGTAGGCATCAGTGGGAAACACTCTTTTTCAGCCTCAAGGCTTCTATAAGAACCTTAATGGAATAAAAGTGCAACATGCATCCTCTCATTTTCATACTACAGGAGCAAGGGCACCATTTACCCTGGCAGGTACTTAACCAGGCAATGAAATGCTGAAAGAAAACACAAATAAAGAATTCTGCATTAATTTTATGATATCTGATTTAAAAAAGTGTAAATAGCCATAGTTTCGTGTAAATAGCCATAGCTTTGCATACTGAGCTCACCCTGTTTGCTGAAGAAAAGATTTGGTTGCAAGGAAGGTTAATTCTTTGGCAACAAAGGCATGGCTGGCACAGAGGAAAAGAAAGAGACTTAACTATTACAAAATCATAGGTGTTGCCAAAAATGGGGAGCCATTACAAGTAGAAAAGAAACAGCCTTTCAACACAAAACAAATCCTTTCTAAGTAAAAAGACAAAGGCAAAGGGTACTATACACTCCACACCACACAAAATTTCAAAATTCTGTCATAGGGTACCTTTCAAGTGCTTATAAGCAGCACATGATAACATGAGTTACACATATTAATGCCCTATCTTCACTCCACCCTTTCTATCCAACCACAAACGAAAATTAACATTTCCTCTTGTCTGAATTATTGTAGGAATACTTTCTTTCTTGGACTACCTGGGTCTAATTTTCACCCTCTAAATCAAAAGTTGGCAAAATCGGTTTGGGGTTAAATATGGTTAGCTGCCTATTTTTGTAGTATCTGCAATTTGTATTTTACAGTTTTACTCTTATTGATAAGCTTTTATTGAGGTAACATGGTTTATAATTTTATGTAGGTTGCAGATATACAGCATTATAACCCCACATCTATGTACTCCACATCAGGAACACAACCAAAAATCTAGTTTCCATCCACCGGCACCCAGTTGACCAACTTTACCCAGTTTTTTTTTTTTTTCCACCCACCTCCAAACTCTACCTCCCATCCCAGGTAACCACCAATCTGTCCTATATATCTAAGAGTTTGGTTTTGTTAGCTTATTTGCTTTGTTTTACATTTTTAAATGACTTGAAAAAAATTCCCAAAGAGCAAGAATATCGGTGATGTGAAATTTATTAGAGATTCATGATTCCATAAAGTTTTGTTGGGACAGTCATACTCATTTATTTATAATCTGTGGCTGCTTTTGTACTACAATGGCAGGCTTGAATGGCTGCGACAGAAACAGGATGGTCCCATAAAACCAAAAATATTTACTCTCTGGCCTTTACAGAAAAGTGTAAAAGCTCCAGCATTTGAAACTTCTTCCATGGGATTCTGCTGTTGAGTCAATTTATATATATATATATTTTTATATTTTAAGATTTATTTATTTATTTATTTATACAAGCACTGGGTACAGTCAGAAGCACGGGAGGGTGAGAGAACTCACCAGAGCCAGAACAGGGAGCAGAGCAGGCAGAAGGACCAAAGTACACTGCTGAGGGGAGCAGCGGGCGGCAGGAGAGGTCTGCGCGCCATGTGGGACCCTCCTCTGGTGGCCGGGGAGCAGCCGGGGATTGAACCGGTGCTGCAGAGGCTGCGGCCAGCTTTGCAACCCAGCGCTCAACCGCTGCACCACCGGGGAGGCCCGAGTCAATTTATATTTTATGCACTTTTCAAAAGTATATCTGCACTCTCATAAACCTTGCTCATTTCTCTGATAAGTTATATATAGGATAAGGGGGTGAAAGTATTCGATATATGTTGCCAGGAAGAAGAATATTTGTAAAGGACAAAATCAACAGCTTTATGTCATGGATTATCCTGATGTTACAAATAAATAAGGAAAACATGAATAAAAGGCTGAATGTGGTCAGAAAACTGATTTTCTGTCCATACATAAGACATTAGTTTTGATAACATACTCAAAACACTTGGTAGCCCAAGAACAAACACTATATACCCATCAAAGCCCTTCTTCCTTTAGTTAGTCTGCAGCTCAGGAGTTTGACAAAACAGAGAAAATATTTAATGTAACTGCTGTATTTAATGCAACTGTCAAATTTTCTTCCGTACACTTTTGGAATTTGTAGGTGATTCACAGATGCAAATATTACTTGTACACAAAGAGGATAAACTGCTATTTCTAAACCTTAAAACACTACTTTAACATAAGACAACAGTCCCATATAGTCCTGTTTTAGGATTAGCAATTAGAGTGCTAAAGCTCTCCAAATTTATGTCATCCTCAGAATCCAGTAAATAGTCAGGGGCAATAAATTAATTTTTGTCTGTTAAGTGCACTGCTTTTGCTTCTGTCTTCGAAGCTTCACCATGTGATAAATTATCTATCATAAGTGAGAGTGGGACAAGGGACTCTAATCTTTCTCTACTTGCTTAATAATGTCTGATACTTGGGAATTCTATATATTTTTTTAAAGATTTATTTATTTATACAAGCAGTGGGTATAGTCAGAAGCACGGGAGGGTGAGAGAATTGACCCTGAGGGGAGCAGAACAGGCAGACTAACGAAATACACTGCTGAGGGGAGCAGCGGGCATGGCAGGAGAGGTCTGCGCGCCATGTGGGACCCTCGCCAGTGGCCGGGGATTGAACCAGCGCTGCAGAGGCTGTGGGCAGCTTTGCAGCCCAGTGCTCAACCGCTGCACCACCGGGGAGGCCCAAATACTTGGGAATTCTTTAGTAAAGACAAATGAAACAAACAAAAAGTAAAACTAGGAAGTCACATCAGAACTGCAATTATGAGAGAGAAACATTTCACAAGCAGATAAAATAAATCCAGTGTGGGTTTTTTCTCATTAGCACCCTGGAGTTCTACATATTTCTGACTGTCATTAAATATTTCTCTTCCTTTTATTTACAGAGAGATGGTAACGTGGCTTTAAGTGAATCTAACATGCGCTGAGGACGAGCTTGGGAGCCCAGTGTGGTAACTGGAGTCATATATCTGGAGCTGCACAAACTCCATTAATGCTGAGAGCCTCATACCAGCTTCCAGAGGCTAATCCACATAGCACCCAAGGGGAAAAATGATGAAAAAAGAATGGAGAAAACTAAATTTCTCTGACCCACAGATAAGCTGCTATACAGTTCTAAAAACTGATCAAAACCAATGCATCTCCTTCATGACCCTGAATAACCCCTGGTGTCACCCCATTTGAAGAGAGACTCGAAAATTGTTCTGTGCCAGTTATTGCTGCATCTCTAGATAAGCCCACAACTCGTTTTTATTATGATTCCACAACTGGGACCTGGAAGGTCAGACATGACAATGTAGGTTTGATAACTCTCCTACTTTCTACATCTAATTTAGCACCTACTGTAGAAAACCATTTCTATCAGCACTGTACCCATCACAGATCTCTCTCCCTCTCTGCCCCATCACACCAATAATAAGAGTCTAAAATTCATTTCAGGGTTGGCTGGACTTTTTGACCTATCTTCTACTCAAGGACTACGTCAAAAATAGGCTTATTTTTGTTCCATATATTAAACATACACATTTTCTTTTTTATCTTTGGCCTTTATGACAAAGAAGTTTTTATTCGATAACCAGAAGACAATCTAATATACAGCTCAATCTTCTCCAGTCTCATCTTCATGTCACTTCAGAAATCAGTTGCTTCTTTTTTTAGGGTGTACAGCAAGGTTACTACACAGATAGCCAGTAGAAGGAAAATTCTGAGGTTGGCTCTAAGCCAAGCAATATTTTCAGTCACTGGCAGGAAGGGAAGAGGTATGTATGCGTGTGTGTGTAGGGGGGAGGTGGTGGTGGGAGAGTTGAGGGCCTAGGGATTAAAAAAAGGGCAAATACCATGTAGCTGAGGTTTCACCTCTGTCCATTCTAACACCTCAAAGGGCTCTACAACTCAAACCACTTCTCCTTTTATGTAATTCACGTTAAATGTTCACACAATTTGGAAAAAAAAAAAAAAGATGCCACGTTTCGTCCCATCAGATGGGCCTGATCATTTTAAGTAAAGAGAAATTAAGCAGAGCTGATCTTTCAACTAAGTCTATCACTGCCGTTCTCCTGGGGGCTAAAGGACTAAAATCCCATCAGTCAGTGCTCCATTCCGGGGGGCCTGCGCCCTTCACATCAAGCATGATGTCAGGATGTAGTTTTGGCCTCTCCACTCAGCCTTGGGCCCTGCCCTTACATCCCATAGGCTTTTACCTCTTTCCTCTCTATTCTTCCCTCTTCAGAAACAACTTAGAAGTAAGAGGAGCCTGCCATCTACCTATTATGCATATTCTGTACTGTCAAGTTTTTCACTGGGAGAAGAATTTAAAATGTCAAAAACAACAACAACACGCATCTATGTGGCGATGCAAAATCTCAGAGAAAGCTCAATAAACTATAATGATTTTAAAGGAGCTATGCTTAAAGTAACTTTAATTAATGTCGAAGTCCAAATATATTTTTTTTGACATTTATATAGTGCTTTATATTTTCAAAGTGCTCACAACTCTATTTAAACATTCACACCAAGATTTATTGAGTGTCTGTTCCGCTCATTTTATTGATATGGCATTAACCCCTTCTTTTTTCCCAGTCACTGGATCTATTGGCTTCATCCATCAATGATTATAAATGTATTTTAAACAGAGCAATGTTGAAATTTCTTTAAAACCTATTATTTGTAGAGGGACGAGATATGTTCCTTTTATCTACTTTTCTTTTTCAGTGCCAGCATTTCATGCTCATTTGCACATGAACAAGTCGCTAAGTTAAAGAATTTGCCTCACCATAGTTTTTAAATGTACATGTTCATTAACTTTTAAAGGATTTGTACAAGTTATTTCCCTAGATTCTTTACCTAGTTGTTCCCTAGAATCTTTACCAAGTTCACATATATACTGTGGATTTTATAAATTTATAGATTTCTCTCTCAAAAGAATCAATACAAAGAACAAACTAAATTATAATCTGACATCAGTATGCCCTGTATAAAAATAAAATTTGGGATAATGTGAGAAATCCTTTATATATTTTCCATTATATAGCTTTAATGCACGTGCACGCACACGTAGCATTCCTTTGTTCAAGAGGCTGGGTAAGAGTAAGTAATCCCATAACTCTTCAGCTCAGTCTCTGTAAGCAAAAGGCATTGTGAAAGTGGCATACTACAATTCCCTTTTTTGTTTTTCCCAAACACAACAGATTCTGTGTTTTCTGAAGATAGTGTTCAAAGACAGAAGACACTGTGTGTTCTACCCATGAAAAGCAATTCAAGGTGTTAAAGTTGTGCTTACTCTTTTAGCCCAGGCAGGCTCAACCTACAGCCTTTCTATAAAGGCCATCCCTGTCAGACTGAAATATAGATGAAATGTCAATAAAATGATTGGCACTGTGTCTGCATACAGTAATCACTCAATAAATGTTAACACCTAATAAAAACCTACAAGCTTCCTAATTAGTGTTTCAATTAACATAACTCTATAATAATTCAATATCATCACCTGTACTCATTATTTTATCAGAGTTTAATACATGTCTACTTATACAGTTAAAAGATGTGACCCTCATAAGCCTCGCTTAGAAATGACTGGATTTGTAACTCCAAAAAGCACAAATATGTTGATGACTTTTCCATGCTGGCATGTTGTACAGCAACACCAGAAAACAACATTAAGTTGTTGCTCCCAACCATTATGTCAGCTCATGGAAATGGAAATTTCCATTTCAACTGTTTTTATCTATTTATTGTCAATTTTGTAAAAGCAAAAAAGAATTCCCTCACCTGGAATCTTAGGCTACAGAATTCATATTACATTTCTGGTTTCACCTGCTCCATATACATTACCCTCCCTTTGAAAGTTTAACATGCTTAGACCCTCATCCATCTAGCCTACTTTTTATCCCTTTACCCATGACACTTCAGCCTGACACCTCCCCTGTTTCTCCACACATTCCCTTGTAAAGGGCTTTGTGTAAGTTATTTATTCTCCCCAAAAACCTCCTTCCTAGATCTTCACAAGGGGCTCATTATTCTGCTCTAAACGCTTATCACCTCCACCAAGAGGCCTTCACAAATCAAACAAAGGCTCCACCCAGCCAGTACTTACCACTAAGGGATTTTAATGGGCTGCATACATACACTCTGTATTTTGCCAGGCTTTATATTGTTGTTCCCTTCCTTGCTGTTAGAGCACAAGCTCCTTGAGAGGAAAGCCCTTGACTGTGTGCCAGGCACATGGTAACACTCAATGAATATTTGCTGAATGAATAGAAAATTACCAGAAGATCATAAAGGCAGTCCATGACTACAAGTAAGGGTTGGCAAAACCCTTTAATCTCACAATTAAAAAGTACAAGGGAACATTCAGCATCTTAGTCCTTACTCATGGTTTCTTGGATTCCTTATATAAGAGTTGGAGAATTCTTTAATTCTGGAAATATGACTGGGTCTGAAAACATATTTTTAAGGCATGGGGAATTCATTTGTTCACCCAATTATTCATTTTGGCCAGACAACAGAAGTTAATTTTGTTGTGTTTTAAGCTTTTTAAACTATTCATTTTTCAGGCTTTCGGGATTAAAAGACTAAGCATTCTTTAGTGAAAATTAAATGAATATATATATATATATGTATGTATATATAAAGTACCAACCGTGCCTGGCACATGGTGAGCATATAAATAAGGTGGGAGCAACCAGCATCATCCAGTTTACAAGTCACAGTGATCTTTTCTTCAAATCTCTCATTCATTCCCTTCTGCCTGCTCTCACATTTGCCACCAAAGCTTAGACTTCTTTGACCTTAAGCCAACACTATTTCTTTACCCGCTTTGTTCCTGTCTGTAGCTTCTTTCCATTAAAGACAGCCTGCTTATAGCTCCTAATTTCATTTTCCTACTCAAATTGTGTGAGTTCTCTGCTGCAAAACATCTAAACAGTGGATGTTGCCTGCAGAGTACAGATGAGGTAGTTCTCATGGTTCCAGCTGTGATCATGATTTGGAAACACTTCCAAGGGTTAACGAGTCTTAGTGTGGTTATGGAGTCAAAATTCCCTTCATTGTCCCAGACCACCTTTAAAAAAAAAAATTAACAACATATTTAATTTAGTACAACCCAAATATCAACACATAAAAATAATCAGATACTTTTACATAGTTTTTGGATCAAGTCTTTGAAATATGATGTGTATATTACACTAATACACTTTGATTCAGACTAGCTACATTCCAATAGCTCAACAGACACGTGTGTTAAGTAGCTATATGTATATTATATTGAGAACCATGGACCACCAAGAAAGAGAAGGGAGAGACTCAGTTCAAAAACAGGAATCACACATTCAAATCCTCCCTGCGTTGATTACTTAGGAACCAAAGGGGTAGGGGATTCATCAAGAAACGGCAAAGCTGAATGGGAAACCCCAAACACAAGAGTGAACTCAACTAAAGCTTTAAGCTATGAGTAGAGAAAAGAAAGTTTACATGGGAGAAGTTGGATCATGGAGACCCACTTGCAAATAACTCTTTATTCCTTGGGGAGCACCAGATCCTAATAAACCAGAGCCCAGGACTAAAGAGAAAGCAAAGTGAGCCATTTTCTTCTTTGTACCAGAAAATAATGGTAGACTAACTGCAGCTGAGTTTAGTGACTACTTGTAGATACCCAAACCACTTTCTAAAAGGTCTTTCTCATTAATCACCATAAATCCCACAGCTGGGAAGAGCTAAACTTCTTATTTTCTGGAAACATCTTATACATCATTCCTAGTATATGAAAGGTACTAGGAATATACTAAAAAACTAAGCATCAACGTTTTTTCAGCTGATAGTGATCTTGGTCATCTTGCTCACCAGCCTACAAGTTTTTACAGCCCTCTGAATCACTTTTACAGTAGATGAGACACACTGTCTTGTCCTACCGTCAGTATCACCATCTTCCTTTCTGGATTATATGCTACTTGAGAGTATGAACACCTAAGTCATCTTGACATATGGTGTAGCACCCATTCCAGACCCTTACACATAGTAAGAGTGTATTTTATATTAAATGGATTGTTACCTTAACTTACATTTTACAGTTTTAAAAATAGCAGTAGTTCTGATTACCCACATTATTAAGGACTTAACTCACTCCCAAAGCTATGGTTTTGGTCATTATGGGCAATATGAGTGCTGAGGTCACTGCACGCTGGCAAGAAGTGCCAGCAGACTGTCTTTGTCCAACTTCCAATTTGCCCCTCTATAACACTGGCTGCTAATAGAAGATAAAAATCAAATTAAACTCTCTTGCAGTTGCAGTTAGATTCCTATTATCAAGGTAGAATTTCAGATACCTAACAAATTATCCATTTGGATAACCTTTTAAACCTATGGAGGACTCACTGATTTTCATTTTAATAGCATTTGACTGATTCTAGGTTAACTTGGAAAGAAGAATGAAGAGGGCTGCTCCCTGGAGACCTCAGGGCCCCTGGGGCTCTCTACTAAGAGTTAATATCTAGTTACCTTGGAAGGCATCCATCAATTACTGCTGCGCATTAACTTTGCAGTGATCCCAAGGATATCAATCACATATTTTTGTGCCAGATTTCAGAGCCAACTGAAATTTATATGAGAAATTATTTTCTCCCTTTTCATATTTGCTTGTCCTAAAATAACAAGTTCAAAGCATCCAGAAAGGAGTTTGAGAAGATACTTAATGATTTTGCATATGATACAGGTCAAGAGGAAAGGCAGCAGAATATAGGCTACATGGAAAATATTTTTGACTTCAAGAGTCTGTCTTTGGCACTGAGTAACAGACACATAGAATCAGTGAGTCAGTGTCACAGTATTTTCAGAAAAATATTGCACTCATAACCTATGAATTCCCCCTAAAAAAAAAGCTATCTCATCCATGAATTCATCTGCTTTTCCTGACCCACACTACTTTTGGATCTGTAGAGTTTTGGAGGCTTTAAGTATTACATGTATTATTGACCTACTGCATGTAGATGAGCACTTCAATGAAATCAGTTTCTGCCTATCAAAAGTTAGTTTTCTCACTCTGTCACTGCTCACCCGGTGTATCTTGTTTCAAAATACAAAGTCTGAGCATTAAAAACCATCAGAAATAATTCAAAGACTTAGAATATATTAAAATGCAGAAATGTTTTAGACTGTGTAATTGTAGCAGTTCAAGTCATCATAAAATCTAAAGTGTGGGGCCTCCCAGGTGGCGCAGTGGGTTGAGTGCAGTGCTGTGAGGCTGTCCGCAGCCACTGCAGTGCAGGTTTGATTCCTGGCCGGCCAGGGAGTGACCACATGGTGCGGCAGACCTCTCCTATCTCGCCCACTGCTCCCCTCAGCATTGTTTTTGGTCCCTCTGCCTGTTCTGCTCCCCGCTCTGTCTCTGGTGAATCCTCTCACCCTCCTGTACCTTTGGCCTGTACCCCAGTTCTTGTATAAATAAATAAATCTTAAAAAAAAAATCAAAAGTGTGAACTCAACCACTAATCTAATTTGGGTTTTCAATGTCTTCTTTTTCTTTCATCTATGATTCTACTAAAAACATGGAATAAAAAGTTCTTATGGTAAAATATATACTATATAGTTGAGAAGTCAGACATCACCTTAATCAACTGATCAAAATTAACATCACCAATTTGAGGCAAAGAATATGGTGTGCCTCCAGATCCAATATCCTCAGAAGCACAAAACATCACGTATTGAAAAACTTATCAGGGCAAAACGTATAACCTGCATCGAATCATGAGGAAAAATGAAACCCAAACTGAGGGATGTTCTATAATAGAACAGGCCGGTATTTTAAAATGCCAATATCAAGAAAAGCTTAGGAAGTATCTAGAAGAGACTAACAAGATATGAAAACTAAATGCCAGACCTGATCCTGAACCGAATCCTGTATTAGAAAAATGACCGCTATAAAGGACACTGTTGGGACTCTCCACAAAACTAGAATATCAACTGCAGACCAGACTAAATATTGTATCGATGTTAAATTTCCTGAAATTGCTAATATCATGGCCACATAAGATCTCTGCTTTGGGGAAATACACATTAAATATTAAAGGTAAAAGGGCATGATGTCTGTAATCTACTCTGAAATTGTTCTGGGGAAAAGTATATATGTCTAAGTCAGTCACCCAGACTGTGCGTCTCTCTCTTCAGAGAAAGCAAATTGAGCAAAATGTTAAAAACCAGTGAATCTTGGTAAAGGGTATAGTGGAGGAGTTGTACTATTTTGACAACTTTTTAAAGTTTAAAATAATTTTTAGGAATTAAAAAAATGCTGAGGGCCAGTAAATGAAAAATATCACTGCTAAAAGAGAAAAACAACTTGGAGACCAATACTTTTTTTGGTTAAAATGTTCTAAAATTATTTTGAATTTCTGGGGTAAATATTTATTTTACTGTTTATAAGAACATGGAGCAGAGAGTGAGGAAGAATGAAGTCTAAGTCTTAGGCATTTCATGTAATACTTACGTAGCCTGGGGCAAGTTTATTTATCTCTGAGCTTCAGCTAACTCGTCCGTAATATAAAAAATAATAAAAGATACCTAAAAGTATTATTGGAGGAATAACATGAGATAAACAGCACAGACTAGATTATGGCACATGCTAACACCCCAAAATAGAAGTTTTTTTTCCTTGCTCTTATAACTTACATACTATTTATGTAAAGAGACCTTTATTATGAGGGGCAAAAATACAAGATCAGGACATTCACCTTAGATTATAAGACTCAAAGAGAATCTAATTTGTGGAATATATTTGTACCCACTTGACTGCTTAACTCCTCCTATTTGATTTGTGAGTCTTTAATTTTAAAGTAAACATGGTACCAAGGGAAAGTTACAGAAAAGTGTCATGTCAAATTACAGAATATATTCTGTTGACCTAAATGCAAATTTAACATAAGCTCTAATGCCTGAAAACACTCTTAAAGGTCCCTTGAAATATTATAAATGTGGAGTTATTAATGAGCCAGTGTTATCACAGAAAAAAAAATAAGTTCAAAAAATAATAAGGTTCTTTATCTTTCAAAGCTACACCAGAGTCCACTCACTTCTAAAGTTGTTAGTAAGGTAATAAAAAGTGAATTCAAATTGAATATTACAATTTTAATAACCAAGTTCATAAAAAAGGCATAAAAGAATTATGCAGATCCTTTCAATTTTTTGGAAATGCCTATAAAACAATATAACTGAAAAAAGTTAGATTGAAATATAATAAAGATGACTTTCCAAAGGATAGAATTTATATTCTCTTATTTAAAATAAATTCACTGGGTCCTTCTCAACCCTGATAATCTTCAGCATCTAAGAAAAAAAGTTATAACCGCCTATCTTCCTACCATTTTGATAATTATAAATTAATTTTAAAAAGAGGGATAAAAATAAATGCCAAAAGAAAAGCAAGATACCAAACAATTGGAAGAAACACGGTCAGTATTTTGTACACTGAAGGTTTTTTTAAAAAAATCATTTTCTGCTGGATTACTAGGAAATACAATTTACAACTGCCATCATTTAGCTCAAGGCTCTCGAATCATGAGTCTTCATTATCTTAAGCTTGGGTTATTCTTGAAAACCTAAGATATGAAGATTCCCATGACCCACTTGGCTCCAAAGTATAGCAATGTCTGATTTTTTTTCTTGCTGTGATTGGTAATTAACAGAACAGTCATTAAAAGGCTTAGGTATCAACCCAAATCTGTTACTCTTTTCTTTTCTTATCTTTACCATCCTGAACAAAAATCAATCCCACTGAATCACGACTCCATTCTGGAATTACAGTCTGTAGTTATATGTCTACTGCAAGTCGTGTCCTGTGGGTCAGACTACACAAAGCTGATTTACAGGATAATGGAATTCAGTTCATCAATGTCACATCAGAACTTGGTAAAAAGTCAGGTAGTGTTCTGTGGCAGGCAGGCCAGAGGTCAGATTCAGAGGGCAGAAAATTAGGGGGAGTACTGAGGGGACAGAAGAGAGAAAGCTGGGATTTTCTGAGAGAATGATTCAGGCTGAGAGGAATCTGAAGCATGCTCTTAAAAAAAAAATCACCTGTGGTAGTAAAAACTAATAGAGGTCTCGATGGTGGCACTGCTCCCTGTGGTGTTTCACTGGGCCCCTTGTAAAGGTTTCCAAGCAGTGAGGAATGTATCAGTCCACGTCCAAATACACTGTTTATATCTCAAGAACAAGTACTTCCTCCCTCCAAATAGCACTTACTTTCTTTCATGAGATCCTGACAAGACACTCTTTACATGTACTCCAAATTAATGAAATGTGTTAAATTTTCTAATATTTCAGATTCAACACGGGAGACCTCCAAAGGACTTGGTACTACTAGCAAGGACAAACCATTATCAACATTGACAGGTTTCCCTCTCTACAGCCGAGGCTTAACAATTCTTGTTATTTTCACATTCTTCTGGAGCTTCTTTTTTTTTTTTTTTAAAGTTGCCAAGAGGGAAATTTATTTTTTTCACATCATATGGTAGTTTACAAGAAATACATTCCTGAATGAGAATAGACTTTTTTTTTTTACATTTTCTTGGATTTTATTTATTTTTGTGTGTGTGTGTTTTATTTTATTTTTTTTAATTAATAATAAATTTTATTTTTATATTCCCCATACAATTTCAACCCCCCCATTCTGGAGCTTCTTTTTTTTAAAAGATTTATTTATACAAGCACTGGGTACAGTCAGAAGCGCAGGAGGGTGAGAGAATTCACCAGAGCCAGAGCGGGGAGCAGAACAGGCTGACTGACGAAGTACACTGCTGAGGGGAGCAGCGGGCTAGACAAGAGAGGTCTGTGGGCCATGTGGGACCCTTGCCGGTGGCCAGGGATGGAACCGGTGCTGTAGAGGCTGCAGGCAGCTTTGCAACCCAGCGCTCAGCTGCTGCGCCACCAGGGGAGGCCCTACAGTCTGCTTTTAAGGTCAGTCTTACAGTTTGTCTTTGCCTGGTCCTTTGTTTGGTTTCTCTAGATTCCACGTATAAGTGAAACCATGCAGGTAACTTTACACAGACACATGCATGTGTGTGCGCACACACATACGCATGTACAATAAGCTTACCTGCTACATTTAGAATAATAAAAGCACAAAGGTAGATAAACTACAGGAAAAAAGTCAATCCTGTAACTTCCATATGGAAATAGTTTGGGAAGAGATAAAATCACGTGTGTGGGGGAGGGGAACAAAAGGGAATAGACAAGGGCAGGCCTGGAGGGGCTGGTATGCCCCCTTTGGAGTAGAAGATGCACAGGCCTACTTCAGGGAGCAATCTCATGACCGTTAGGAAACAGAATATGTAAGTACCAGCAGAAGCAAAAGGCAGAAACAAGTAAAAACGGCCTAAATTTCAGGCATGTTCAAGGGTTCTCATTAAACGTTCTGGCTTCCCCACATCTCATCTGTGAACCCAGGGTCAGTGGAAAGCCAGCTAAGTGACCAAGAGTACAGCCAATACAGCCAATCAATATTCTCCATAGCAGACTAAACAACTTTGCTGACAAGCAGTTAAATCTGACTAGAATGATTAAGTCCAAAGGAAGACTATTCATTAAAGTCTTAGGAACAAGTCAGAAAGTTTTCTTCAAGCCACCTAGTAGTCTCCAAACCCATCTGATACAATCTTGTCATTGGGCTTTAGGGCTCTTTTATTCCACTGCACCAAGATTGAACTTTCAGAAGCAAACTTATGATCACTGCTATTCAGTAACTCCCTACAGTCCACAGGACAGTCTAAAGCTATTTACCAAGGCGCATGAGGTCACCTTAGTTTAAGTCTTACCTAGAATTCCCCACTCATTCATTGATCACCTATGCCTGTAGTCTGGCCTCCACTGCAGGTACAGCAACTGTACACACCTGACTGCCGATGAATCATCACAAATTTATGCTCATTAACTGCCCCGTGTTGTTGTGTTCATTCTCAGGTCTATTCACAGGCTGCTCCCTCTAGGGAAACTGTGGCAGTGGAGATGAACAGAGGCATGTTGGGAATAGCAGCCAGGTGCTGTGGGACCACAGAGTGTGTTGGTAGGAATGGTAAGACATGAACGGAGAGGAAGGCTGAAGAGTCACAATGTGATCTGGGGCAAGTTAATTCATTACTCTGCCTCATTCATGACTTTGCTGGGCAGTGAAAATGAAATTAGATAACACATACAAAGTGCTCAGAACAATGACTGACATATACTGATGGACAGTTCTTATGGTTATTTTTGCTATGTCCTTAGTATGATTAGGCCTAAAGATCACTGTGTTTGCTGAGTAGCATCAAGTACAAGTTTTCACAGGTTCAGGAACAAACGTGTCATCCAAGGGCAGAGGGAGCACAAAGGCCTGGAATAGCAATTAATGTAGCTCAAAGGCCATGCAAAGCTCTCAAATCAAAATATTCTATAGTTGACGTATCAGTTTCCTACTGTTGCAGTAACAACTTGTCACATACTGAGAGGTTTAAACAAAATAATCACTACTATATTATCTTAGTTGTAGTTCATACATCTCACCTCTACAATGTGATGTATGAAATGAGTGTGATTAGCTAATCTCTATATTATCAAAGTGTTGGCAGTGCTGTGTTTCTTTTCTTTTTTTTGTTTTTTAGATTTATTTATTTATTTATATAAGCACTGGGTACAGTCAGAAGCGAGGGAGGGTGAGAGAATTCACCAGAGCCAGAGCAGAGAACAGAGCAGGCAGAAGGACCGAAGTACACTGCTGAGGGGAGCAGCGGGCGGCAGGAGAGGTCTGCGCGCCATGTGGGACCCTCCTCCAGTGGCTGGGGAGCAGCCGGGAATTGAACTGGCGCTGCAGAGGCTGCGGGCAGCGTCGCAACCCAGCGCTCAACCGCTGCGCCACCGGAGAGGCCCCGGCAGTGCTGTGTTTCTTTTGGAGACTCTGGGGCATAATCTGTGCCTGCCTTCTAGAAGTCACTTGCATTCCGTAGCTCATGGTCCCACCCTGATCTTTCAAGGCCATCACTCTAATTTTTGCTCTGTCTTCTTAATCTTACCTCTCTCTTCTACCAAACCCTTGTAATTATGTTTAATCTAAAGTAATGTTTCTTTGTCAAGTTTCAATTTAATTTTAATCATACCTGCAACAAGGTAACATATTCACAGGTTTTGGGATTAGGACATGGACATCTTTAGGGGGCCCATTATTGTCTCGACCGCAGTGGGTCTCACTGATACCATTTTATACCCCCATTGACAAATAATTTAGTAATTTTGTTTTGGTATAATTCACATGTGAGAAAAAGTCAATTGATTTTACAAATGAAAAGTCATCAGATCCATAATAATACAGAAGGGGGAAAATTAATAATGGAGACAACATATTTAGGTCAATGATCTAGGGAAAAGAAACATCTAAACCCTTTGAACATATGGTTTGAAAGGTAGCCTTAAAACCATGTGATAGAGAATCAAAGATTACTGACGGTTTCAAGAATCCTGAGAGATCTTGAAGTTCAAACTCCATTTGATAAGCAAATGCTATCTATACAAGAAACTTGCATAAGGTAGGAATCTCCCAGCCACTCCTCTGGGTTAAAATCTAGCACCTATTTCCCTACAGTTACCATATAGACATTATGCAAGAATCTAGTTAAGCGATCCACTGAAACCTAAATACAAAACCATGGCCAAGATAAAAACTCTACCAAAAGTAGAAATGATTAGAGATGTGTCCAGAAAAGAGGGATTTAAAAGACTTCAGGGGAGGGATCAACTGCACAGAACTATGTAAGAATTTCAAAATATTACTTCTAAAATGAGAAGTCAAAATGATAAGGTTCTGGATAAAAGGGGCTTGGGAATCAATTTAAAATAATGTACTTCACAATCTACGTGATAAAAACTTTGGAAAATATTTTTCTCCTCCCCCCACAAAGAAAAAAGTTTATTTAGAAAACATGAGATGGGGTGGAAATAATATAATTCTGTTATGACATAAACTAATGTGTCAGGATTCCTTACATGAAGGGGATTTGATGTTTTACAAAATAGTGTGGGCCTCCCCGGTGGCGTAGCGGTTGAGCGCTGGGTTGTGAAGCTGCCCGTGGCCTCCGCGGCGCCGGTTCGATCCCCGGCTGCTCCCCGGCCACCAGAGGAGGGTCCCACATGGTGCGCAGACCTCTCCTGCCGCCCGCTGCTCCCCTCAGCAGTGTACTTCGGTCCTTCTGCCTGCTCTGCTCCCTGCTCTGGCTCTGGTGAATGCTCTCACCCTCCCGCGCTTCTGACTGTACCCAGTGCATGTATAAACAAAACAAACAAACAAATAAATAAATAAAACATGCCTCTATTAAAAAAAAAAGTGAGTTGTTCAAATTTTGGACCATTTTCAGAAACAACAAAAAGTTTCAAAAACATTTAGAGAAAGTGACAGAGCTCTTTCCATATGCTTTATTTTTATGTTTTGTTTTTGAAATAAAGTATGTTCTGGACTCACAGGCAGCTGAATTGGGGCAGCCAATATAGGTCATTGAACATGGTGGAAGGTGGAGTGCAAGGGACTGAGGTGATGGACTAGGGCGGTCTGGTAGTGGGAGACCATACCCAAGGGGAGGAATCATCTATGCTCAAAAATTAACAAAAATGTACAAAAATATGTTTTATTATGTACTTCATAATAAAAATAATATTCAGTATCTAGTCTAAGTGGTCACCTTGAATACCTCCAGCAATAATTCACACCCTCATAGGGAAAGGCAGACAACTTCAGTGAAGCTGCCTTTATGTACCCAGGGAAACCCTCCAAAGCTCTTGTGAACATGAACTCACACTACTCAGGGCTGAGGCAGGAAGTTTCTACTATGACTTTGTTGCCTTAGGGTAAATACCCTAAAAACTATGGGTAAGTGATATATGATTTTTTTATGCTTGATAGATATGTAAGGACATTATCTCCATAATTTAAGATACACAACAGCAAGGAGGTGAATTTTAATTCAATTTAGCATTTTAAACTAATGGGAATATTCCAATAGCCACTCTCATCACCTAAAGATTTATTTTTCAAGCCCTGGGCCTCTTAAAATAATGATTTCATCAAATTTTTTTAAAAAGAAATTGACAACAATTGACAACTTTAAGTTTTTAAACTTAAGTAATCTTTTGTAAGCACATTAAGAGTCTCTTCCAAAATTTTAAAATAGTATTAGAATTATCTATGATTAATGAAGACTAATGAAGGAAGACTCAATGGAATAGAAAACATAAACATGTAAATTTGACTTTTCATTTAAAAGTCTAAGGTCATTCTCATTTGGCTACTTCACATTAATACACTGAAAAAACTAAGAGAAAATAAATTTTAGTTTATCCTATTCATGAAAATATATTGCCTAATTTATTCTCATTACAAATTTAAGAGGGTTATACCCTTTTACTATTGGCAAGCAATGAAGGATAGGCAAAAATTTCACTCCTCTTATTCACTCAAATAATTCCCTGTAGTTAAACTTCTGAATATTATAAAGAAAAATATTTCAGGTGGCAATTTTGATCTAAAGCATAATTACAGAAATGTAGAGAAGTGTTGTAGATACAGTTGTTTCTCCCCACTCCCCAAAGACATGAAGTCCTAATGCCCAGCCCTTCAGAGTTTGACTTTATTTGGAAACAGGGTCATTGTTGATGTAACTGGTTAGGAAGAGGAGTAGGGTGGGGATCAATGATCACATATGCCTGAGGTTCTCAGAGGAAGACAGCGAAGTGAGGAAAGGGACACAATGTGACAATGCAGACAAGAGAATGGAATTAGGAAATAGGAGGTGAAGAACACTGAAGATAACCAGCAAACTTCCCAAAGCTAGAGGGAAGCAAGGAAAGACTCCTATACATGGTCCAGAGGGAGCAGGGATCTGTTTTTGGCTTGCTAGTCTCCTGAAGAGACAGTACTTTGGTGGAACAATGAAAGTATCCTCCTAAAACTCGGAGACTGAAGCAGCAGGACTGAACAATGATACACTCAAATGAAGAGTTTCACAAATGACCTAGGATAACACTAGGTCAATGACCCTCAGGTTAATATTTCAGATGGGCGTGCAGTGGAAAGTTGATAATTTTTCTACTAAGTGTTAAATAATAAAGAATGATTCTGCTTTGAGAGAATGAGAAGGCAAGTCACAGACTAGATATTTGCAAAATAACTATATAATAAAGGATTTCAATTAAATTACGTGTATTTTTAAAATTCTCTTAAAACTTGGCAATAAGAAATTAGAGAGCACAATTTAAAACTAGGCAAAAGACTCGGTCAGATACCTCACCGAAGAAGATACACAGATGACAATTAAGCCAACGAAAAGATGGTCAACATCTTGTCAGTAGGAATTCCAAGTTGAAACAACAATGAGATACCACTACACACTTACTGGAAAGATGAAAATCAAAAACAGTGACAACATTAAGTGCTGATGAAGCTATGGATCCATAGGAACTCTTGTTCACTGCTGGTAGGAATGCAGTGTGATACAGCCTCTTTGGAAGATAGTGTGGTAGTGTTCTACAAAACTACACATACTGTTATCAAAGGATTGAGCAACCAAGCTCCTTGGTATTTGTTCAAATGAAATGAAAAGTTTGTCTACACAAAAACTTGTGTACAGACATTTATAGCATCTTTAACCATAACTTGGAGGCAGCCAAGATGTCTTTTAGTAGGTTAAACTGTGGTATACCAGATAATGGAAAACTATCTAGAAGTAAAATGAAATGAGCTATCAGGTCATGAAAAGACATTGAGGGATTTTAAATATAAATTATTAAGTGAAATAAGCCAATCTCAAAAGGTTACAAACTGAATGATTCCAAATATATGACATTCTGATAAAGGCAGAACTACGTATGTAGTAAAAAGATCAGCGGTCACCAGGTGTTATCAGGGAAGGAGGGGTGAATAGGGGGAGCACAGATTTTTGAAACCATATGATACTATGATGGTGGCTACATGTCATGACACATTTATCAAAACCTATAGAATGTACAACACTAAAAGTGAAATGTAATGTAAATGAAGAATTTGGGTGTTAATGTATCAGTGTAAGGTTGTGGATGTAACAAATGTGCCACCCTGGTGTGGGACCTTGATAGAGGGGGAAGAAGTATTGTGGGCGGGGCATAAGGGGACAATATGTACTTTCCACTCAATTCTGTGAGCCTAAAATTGTTCGAAATTTAGGAAATCTTAAAAAAAGAAAAGATTATGCTTTTCTAGTAGACAGGTAGACAACTCAAAATATAAGGAAAATTTTAAGGGATTATGTTAAGAAGACAAAAGACAAAAGGGGGAGAAGTATCTGAGAGCTGATTTTACACAATGAATTCTGCTTCTGGCTAAATAGCTTGTATCAAACCAATGCTGTTGCCATGGACAATTAGAAAAGGTGAATGAAATGTATACATACATACTGTTTGAACATCAAAAAGCAACCATGGTAGTGAGGACCTGAGAGACTAAGAACCCTCAGAGAGAAGAGAAGTCTTTAAGCTTAATATTTAAAGTCACTTTTCTCTTCTAGGAATTTATCAATTATTAAACCAAAACTGGGAGGTTTAGCAGCCAAGCAGAACCTAGAAAGTTGAAACTATGCAAAACCCTATGTATTCTCATGAGCCACGGAAACAAAAATGGGAGTTTAGCGCCTGCCAAAAAGAAAAGGTCCTGGTAACCACCATAGAATTTGTATTCTCTGCCTTAAATATTTGATAAATTACCTTATGTGGACAGTGGAATTCTAAGATGGACTGAACGATTCCCTCAGCCCCTCCTTCAACATGGTACACACTCTACATAATCCCTGGGCTTTGAGAACTATAAGGAAGTTAGTAATGTAGCCACAGACAAGTAATTAAATAAATTCATATATTTTAGTTTCATTTTTTCATAACTGAATAGATTAAAAAATTTTAGAAATTATATTAAAGTATAATAATGAATGAATACATTTTGTTATTGAATACAATGTAATGAAAACATAAAATAAGAGGAAATCTTATTCACAAGACATGGTTGTGTTCCTTTTTTCCAAATCTTTGTTCAAAGACGTTACAGTAATAGTTTGAAACAGGCAAGAATGGAAATACACACACTACGGAAATCAGCAAATAAGCTGTCAGCCCATATTGGGAGGATACAAAAGGTACAGTAAACCAGAAATAAGTCAATCCTCAGAAAGACTCAAACAGTACATCCTCCCTGAGGGAACTACATTATAGGCTAGAACCTATAGCTTTTTAAAAAAAAAATAAAAATAAACAATAGTCATCATTTAGTAAAAATGATCAGGTACAATAAAAGAAGAGACAACTGATCAAATTCAGGGGAACAATAAGACAAAAGAAACGAACCAATATTGGATTCAGCTTCTGAAGAATTCAGAAGGGGTTTTAAGATAATTTAAAATACATATAAAGGAAAATGTGAGGAATTTCACCAGGACATGAAATATATACAACATAATCAAGTTATAATTCTACAAGTAAAAATAAAATACATTAACCAAAACTAGAGATTCCATAGATGACTTGTCTAGCAGGTTCAAAACAGATAAAGAGAGGCTTTATCTTTAGTGAGCTAGAACAGCATTCTACAAACATTTTTTTTTGTTATTATAGTAAATTTATTATAAATATATATGGAAGCATGGGAGAGGAAGAAAAATTTAGAAGTAGGCATATCATTGTTTTCAGAAGCCATGTATTTTTGCCTGGTATACGCAAGAAAATCTAGCAGAAAGAAAACTTCTAGAACTGTAAGGAAGTTAGTAATGTAGCCAGAGACAAGTAATTAAATAAATTCATATATTTTAGTTTCATTTTTTCATAACTGAATAGATTAAAAAATTTTAGAAATTATATTAAAGTATAATAATGAATGAATACATTTTGTTATTGAATGCAATGTAATGAAAACATAAGAGTAAATCTAAGTCAATAGAACAGTAAAGTTTCTTTCCAAATATTAATCTCCAAAATTTGAAGTTTTCCTTTCTTAACAAAGCCTAAGTTAATATAAATTGATAAAATATACTTCAGTGAATAAACACAACAGATATTTAAATATTCTCTAAAAAAATTCAAATCTTATCGCTGTATTTTTTTAAATCACCTGTAGATGCACACTGAGGTGAGCTGGGCTGGGGCTGAGAGTCTGCCTTTCTAGATTACTGGAAAGTAGGGGTGACAACTTCTCCAGGGTTGTCACATCAAGCCACTGCAGTGTCCCAGCCACAACTTTGAACAGAAAGAAACTAGGAAATAGGTGGAAAGGATAACCAAAAATAAACACAGACACCAAAGAAAGGAATACATGATGAAAATATTTAACACGCATAACTGAAATCCCAGAAGAAATGAGATAAGAAGTATCTGAAGAAAATGGATGACACTGTCCAAAGCTCACGAAAGATCAGGGCAGAGAAAAGAAGCCCAAAGAATTCCAAGCAGGATGAAGTATTTAGCATGAAGCTAAGGTAGAGAAGGGATCTTATCATAAATATCTGATAATGTGCTTTTGTCTAATGGAATAAAATTCACTGAAATCCAGGAAAAGAGTCACAAAGTTACTGAGAAAAGTGACTACCTTTTATGGCAAAGGAAGGATAACACAGAGGTAGAAGCACAAAGCCCAGTAATACACAAGCCCAGGGATTATGCAGAGTGTGTACCATGGTGGAGGAGGGACTGAGGGAATTACTCAGGCCATCTTAGAATTCCACTTTCCACAAGCTGTGTGGAGATTCCTCAGCCTACTAAAGATAGAGCTTCCATATGATCCAGCAATTCCACTCCTAGGTATTTACCCAAAGGACACAGAAACATCAATTCCAAAGAGCACCTGCACCCCTATGTTTACAGCAGCACTATTTACAATAGCTAAGCTTTGGAAACAACCCAAATGCCCAAAAATAGATGACTGGATCAAGAAGATGTGGTACATATACACCATGGAATATTACTCAGCATTCAAAAAAGATAAACACATGCAATTTGCAGCAACATGGATGGCGCTGGAAGGGATCATGCTCAGCGAAATAAGCCAGAAAGAAAAAGAAAAACACCGGATGGTCTCAATCATAGCAGGAATCTAGAAAACCAAAATAAGGGACCAGGAAAAAGAATAACTATGAGAAAGAAAAAATCAAAATCAACAAACAACTATGAACCAGAAA
>NW_023602073.1:9816266-9946266 GCF_014898055.3 Talpa occidentalis | reverse complement strand
TGGGTACAGTCAGAAGCATGGGAGGGTGAGAGAATTTACCAGAACCAGAGTGGGGAACAGAACAGGCAGACCGATGAAATACACTGCTGAGGGGAGCAGCGGGCACGGCAGGAGAGGTCTGTCGTGCCATGTGGGACTCTCACTGGTGGCCGGGGATTGAACCAGCGCTGCAGAGGCTGTGGGCAGCTTCGCAGCCCAGCACTCAACCGCTGCACCACCAGGGGAGGCCCAATAAATAAATCTTAAAAAAAAAAAAAAACAAAAAACTATCCATGCATCCCAAGCAAGCCTTTTAATATGGTGGTAATTAACTGGTGTTTGTAAAATGAAGAAGGCTGTTAAATGGACAGGCTACTTGTAAGCACACCGCGTTTGGGATAGTATGGAAAAAGTCCTGCCAATCTCATCAGGGTTTTTGCCATCCATCTGCAGGGGGTTGGAGGGGGGTGGAAATCAAGTGCTATCTATTTTAGTTTTTTAAATTTAATTACATATGTAAGTTTTAATGAAAACGTCCCAATTCTGTGATTTTGGGGTATAAAGTATATTCAAAGTGAGGGTAGTCGGCAGCTCTTCACACAAGGCACGGTGCTATCTTTTCCATACCTTTGTTGGAGTTTCTAAGGTTGAGGACAGGATGGGAATTGCACTGACAGCTGTGGAGTGGGGCCACTGTGCTCGGCTCCAGGCTGGATGCCTCCCCACCATCTCTCATTCACTCCCCACCACAGCTTTCAATACCCATATTACCAGACACATAAGGAGAGCAACTTTATTTCCCGATAATCCTTGTACATCTGGCTGGCAATTTGGCCATAGATATAAAGATTTTTAATGGTGCCAGATGAAAGGATGATTAAAAGAGAAGGAATTAAAAGGAAAATAATTGCCAAGCAAACATGTCAAAAGTCTCTGGAGAATAGGGAGGGAAGCAGCTTCCTCGTTCATGGGATGAGGAAGCACGCCAGGAAGGTTAAGAATTTGTTACTGGGCCTCCCTGGTGGCGCAGCGGTTGAGCGCTGGGTTGCAAAGCTGCCGGCAGCCTCTGCAGTGCTGGTTCAATCCCCTGCTGCTCCCCGGCCACCAGAGGAGGGTCCCGCATGGCGCACAGACCTCTCCTGCCACCCGCTGCTCCCTTCAGCAGTGTACTTCGTCCTTCTGCTTGCTCTGCTCCCCGCTCTGGCTCTGGTGAATTCTCTCGCCCTCCCGCGCTTCTGACTGTGCCTTGTGCTTGTATAAATAAATAAATAAATCTTTAAAAAAAAAAAAAAATTTGTTACTGAGTTCTGTGCCCTGGTGCTCAAGACCCTCACAAGATCCTCTGATTTCAAGGGACCCGGGCCCAGACAGTTTTGAGCTGTGTCTACACCTAGGACTGCTTTTGCAAGCTCTGCTCTTATTAGAATTGTACTATCATAGTCCCCCTTTTTCTGAGTTTTCCCTTTCTGGGGTTTCAGTTACCTGCAATGAATAGTGGTTTGAAAATATTACCTATAATATGGTATTTGGAGAGGTGGAGAGACCCCACTCATATAACATCCATTGCAGTACTGTATTATAATTATTCTGGATTGCTGTTCATCTCTTGCTGTGCCAAATTTATCATAGGTAGGTGTATGTAGGAAAAATCACCGTGGATATAAGGTTCAGTCCTCTCTGCTTTTAGGCATCCACCGGGGGTCCTGGATCACATCCCCCACAGGTAAGGCACAACTACTGTATGTCAGCAGCACCTGTTTGGACAGCACCACACTCCTGAGCTTCCCCCATGTCCACTGGTGAGGAGGTATCTTTTCTCAAACAGGGCCTCTCAAACTTGTAGTTCTAGGGCAAGACTGGAAAACTTGCACTGCTAGTAGCCCCAACGGCAGCTATGTCCTGCACCACACAGAGGAACCTACACTGAGACAAACAGACCAGAAACCATCAAAGCTGGGAGGCCAGGTCTTTATGATGTGGCAAAAGCTTCACCAGCAACGACACAAGCCACACAAAAGCAGATGTTGTCCTTCTTGGCCCTGCCGTATTCCCAGTGCCTAGAACTGGGGCTGGCACCAATACATCTGTGGCTGACACTGTGGCCACATGGAGATGGGATGAGCAAGCAAAGTGGACAGGGAAGCACCAGCAGCAAAGGGAGCAGCTCTAACTTGAACTGTCCTGAGGGGGTACGCGTGACTTAGTGACAGTGATGCCAACAGCCGTTTCAGCGTGCTTTAGTCTGAGACAGGCGCGGGGGCCAGCATTTCATACATATTGCTGCATTCAATCTTCACAACCACGCTCTCAAGCAGGAATCCTGATTCTCCTCATTTACCAGGCGAGGAAACAGGCTCGAGATCAACTAACAGGTGAACTGGTGAACCTGGGACCAAGAACTGTGTTGAGAAGTTGATCCCGACCAGGTCTCTCTTAATGCTGAGTAAATGATAAATGCAAAACTTCCTTGACCTTCCCTGAACTGCGGACTTTGATCCTTCCTTTCCCAAGTTGCAAAGCGGCTGGGCCAATCTATATTATGACTATCATAAAACAGACGCGGGGCTCCCGCTGGCTCCACAGGCTGTGTTTTCTGTTCCCTCTACCCAGGGTGGGAGCTATGAATGACAGCGCCGGGGTTCCAGGGCTCGGCACACTAAGCTAAAACCCAGTTATGAGAAATCCTTTGCTTTGAAAATGTATTCCATATTTTAAAACGGAAATGAAGGCTGTACACAAAGCATATATATGTTCCTGTTCCTGCCCATTCTTTTTTTTTTTTAACGATTTATTTATTTATACAAGAACCGGGGTACAGGCCAGATGCGCAGGTGGGTGAGAGAAGACAGGGACAGAGACAGAGCGGGGAGCAGAACAGGCAGAGTGACGAAATACACTGCTGAGGGGAGCAGCGAGCGAGACAGGAGAGGTCTGCCGCGCCATGTGGGACCCTCGCCAGCCAGCCGGTATCGAACCAGCACTGAAGAGGCTGCAGACAGCTTCACATTGCGGCGCTTAACTGCCTGCGCCACCAGGGGAGGCCCTGTTTCTGCCCATTCTTCAAGAGCTTATTCAATGGCTCACCAGTGAGCCTGGGCGAGGGGTGAGTAGATGGGGGTCGATGTCGCCCCTAGCAGACATTTGGCAAAGTCAGAAGACAGTTTTCATTGTAACTGGAGGGTGCTGAGGGCATCCATGAGTGGAGGTCAGGGTGGCTGCTGACCACCCTCCAATGCATGGGGCATTCCCACGGCCAAGATGTCATTGGTGCTGAAACCTGTTCCAGTTTCAACTTCTCTGTCCTTCCCCTCCAGTTGGCCTAAGAAACATCATTAATGTTTCCTTACACTTGCTGTCTTTGCTCTTGTCTTAGTTGTTGAAGAACATGGTCTGTCTCTCCCAGCACCCGAGGAACTCCTTGAGGGCAAGGAGAGCGTGTCAGTCCCCTCTGAAACACCCAGGACACGCAAGCTGCAGAAACGGGTGTTCAGTTTATGGCCACGAGTCTGCTCTTGCTGAAGTAGTAAAAATGCTGTGAGTTCAGAATCAACCTACACTTGAGGCTTCCTACCAAGGAAGGCGAGAGACACTAAGTTAGGAGCGCACAAATCGTTTCCTATGAACACTTTCTCACTGAATTTTTCCAGGCACCACTGAGGGAGACAACATTATTTCAGGTAACTACACCGCAGATGATTTGTAAGAGGTCACATGCTGGTATGTGACAGAGCACGTTTCTGGAGTCAGGTCTTTTAAGTTCTGTATTCCTGAACCAAACCACCAACTCATGAGTCTCTGTGGTTGAAAACCCAGCCCTCTGAAGACCAGCCCCAGGGCCTCCCCTGGTGGCGCAACAGTTGAGCACTGGGCTGTGAAGCTGTCTGCAGCCTCTGTAGCGCCAGTTCGATCCCCGGCTGCCAGCGAGGGTCCCACATGGCGCACGGACCTCTCCTGCCGAGTCTGCCGCTCCCTTCAGCAGTGTATTTCGTCAGTCTACCTGTCCTGTTCCCCTCTCTGGCTCTGGTGAATTCTCTCATCTTCCCGTGCTTCTGACTGTACCCAGTGCTTGAATAAATAAATAAATATTAAAAAAATAAAATAAAGACCAGCCCCAGAATTGGGGTATGTGGGTTGTTAACAAGGAAAATAGCAACATGAAAGGCTGAAAACCTTATCACATTATTAGTATGACTGTCACAAACTGGCCAATTCCGTGTGCTGCCAATAGGCTCTAAACACCAGTTACATGTTTAAAAGTCAATTATAAAGACACTTAGAATTTACATGACTCTTCCAGAGTATTCAAAGGCTTTCTTAAACTTTAATACTTTAGAGCTTTAGAAAATAAATTCAGGATTTTCCCCTCCCAAATAGCAAAATCAGAGAGCGTAGGATATAATGGTCAAAAGAGCCATCTTAGCTCAAGACATAATTACTTGACCTTTCCTTATGCACAGCCATCTCCAGCTGGCTCTTTTGAGAGACTGCAAACTGTGGGTTTTCTCAGAACAGCCAGGAGCCAGACCCAGACCTGGAAAAGCACATAATAAACACCATCTGATGGCTGGTCTCTGGGAGCCCCGACAGTACTGTTCCCCCAAAACTAACCTGATGAATCTGTCTCGTTTGCATATTACATAGGGAAAAGCGAAAACGATGTAAGGTTTTCTTGGCACGTTAATTTTTTTTTTTTTTTTTTTAAGCTAGGGAGGCCAGCTCTTGGTTTACAATCATTCATCAAGACTTCCATCATGACCTCTCTGCCAAAGCCACATTTCCAGTGCCCGGCCGCAGTTGGACTGCCCTCTGTCCCACAACCAGCACAGCGCACACCCCAATAGGGGAAAACTTCAGTCTCATCCATTCCTTCAGTCCTGGGAGTTAAATATTGTGGAGTCAAAAAGCCTTTCTCTTCCTCATGGGTCGCTCACTTCCTTCCTGTCTTTCACACTATCATTACTGTCAACTTCAGAGGACCCATACTCTTAAATGCTGTGCCCCGGTTCTTCCCCAGGGAAATTTCTGGCTTTCTGTCCACTTGGCTACCTGTCCCAGGCAGGCTCACCTGCCCAGACCCAACAGAAAGGAAAAGCCTTCCAGCTACAAGGTAAAATAACCCCTTCAAGGTTATTTATTGGGTGTTCAGCTCTTGCTCTGGCCTTCGAGTCCCTGGCACTGAGCAGAGTGCTCACTTTGACCTCCTGACCAGATTCTCAACCCCTTGGGAGCCCATTCTTGCTTCATCTCCTTTGGATTTTGGGTAACCCACTCAGATGGTTTGCCTTGACAGTGACCCGGAAATCCGGAAGTTGGTACCACAAGGGTAAGATTGGAGTACCGAGGCACCTGCCTCAGGCCCCTGGAGTGCACAGGGCTTTCCTCTCCAGCTGCAGAAGGTTTAAGACAAACAGACTATGCACTGATTGAGGCGGGTTGGGGGGCGGGGGGCGGATCCTACTTTTGCCAGGGCATTCCAGTTATAAGAACCTTTCTTTGCTCATGTTCATCCACCTGTAACAGTTTCCCAAATGTTCCAGAAGATCAGAACATCTTGGTGCTTTTCTCTTTAAGGAGGGGAGAAGTGGAGCCTTGGGATCTCCCAACTGGAATAGATGCTACAGGTAATAATTGTTCTCAGGTAAACTGGGGAAAAAAACATTAATTGTTTCTTTTTGGTAGGTACTTTGGGTCCCCACAACAATAATTAATGCAATGCCAGAGGCCATAGAGGATAAAAACCAGAAAGAAGCTGAGGGTTTGGAGCTGAACTCTCTGGTTCAATTTTAGTTGTCCCACTCATTAGTGGGGCCCAGAGCCAACTCCTTAACCCTTCACTCTCTTACTTCTTCCTGTGTGGATAAAACATGATAATAACACCACTTCATAGGCTGTTATGTGGATAATGTGCTAATGTGTGTAAAGCACTTAGTTTAGTGCCCTCCATACACACGGGCACTCGATAAACATTAGCTATTATTATTCCACAGACCAGAGACTGTTGAGTGGCAGCCCTTAAGCCAAATCTGGCCTAGAGACCTATTTTGTTTGGCCTGCACATTTTCCTTTTTAATTGTGCCAACATTTGAAAACTGGTTGATTCCTGGCATTTTCAGGAGGTTGAAGACCGGGCACACACGGGGCCTGCCTTCCCCTCTGGCAGCCAGCACCTGCGGAGGGTCCCATGCCCTCTTTGGATAGGGCATTTCTCTTTCGTTCAAGCCTAATCCCTCCACCACTTATTACACCTATCTATGCTCCCAACCCCACTCCCGTAAACTCCCTGCCAGTGCTTACAGGAAGGGGCTCTCTATCCTAGACCACATTTAGCAACAAATCCAATGTGAGGTCCTACTACTCCCCTACAGACTTCAGTCCAACTGGTCTCTCCTTGTGCTAACCTCTTTTTAACCCCCCCCTACTTCTGCCTTATGTTTCTTCACCAGTCTGCTGTCCCAGGCTGCCCCCTGCACCTAGCCCAGCGATTCTCATTAAAGTGACCAGGGACACTTTTAATACCCAAGTCTGGACTCCATACCTGAGTTTCTGATTACTCTGGGTGGGGCACAGGCATTAGGGGTATTTTTCAAAAGTGCCCAAAAGGTTCCAGTGTGCACCCCACTGTGCTCCCAAGACTGGTGACCTGGGCAGTCATGGGCCTTCTTTCTCACGGCTCAGCCGGCACTTCCTCTGGACACGTCCAACCAAGGACTAGATGAGTCTTGTTTTGCTCCTGACTCCTGTTTAGTCTTGCTTGCGAATCAACCTGTGTTTAAAGCCTGCCTCCCCAAACAGACTGTAAACTCAAAGAGTGGGTGGATCACACCTCATACTTCTTTTGCATCCCCAACAGGACAACTGGGGTGCCAAGCATACCGTAGGTGTCTAATAAAAATGCCTCTAATCAAATACTTGAGTGCAAATATATAAGGTGTTGCAGGGACTATACCATGAAAAAAAAATCAGACTGATTTCTCAGCACCGACAGGTTTGGCGGAGGATTGACGCAGAGAACACCAAAGATGAGGCTGCAAGGCTGATGGAGGTGCCCCTGGAAAGCAGCAGTACCCTCAGGGCAGGGTGGGTGCCCGAGTCCCCAGGGACTGAGGCAAGGCTCTGTACAGGTGCCCACTGGAGGCAAACTTGCCCCCACCTTAAACCCTGCGCCATGCCAGCATCCTAGTTGGGAGGAATAGGAAGCAAAACGGGAAAGGCAAGATTTCACCATACCTCAAATGCTAGGGAAAAGGTTGTAATTAATTTGATAAGTCACAGAAGCAGTCAGTGAAGGCTGCAATTCTGGTATCCTAAAAGCCAAGCAGAGGGAGAGGTGAGGGGCGAGGGTGAAAACCGACACAACAAATACTAAGGGGTGAAATGAGAAGAGGAACAGGAGGTCTAGAGGCAGCTTCTGCCTTCCTCGCCCCCTGGGATGAGGCCTCCAAGTTAGCCAGGGCCCAGGCATCGCCAGACACCCTGCTTTTTGCCATTCAGTCTTCAGCCATATTTACTATGAAGAAGTGAAATCATTAATAGTGCAATTCATTCTCAGTACAACTGTATTAACATATTTAATCAGAAAGAAAGATTTTAATCCTGACACTATGCTTCTGCTCCTTCTCCCCAGTCAATGGACAGCCTATGAAGAGACACAAAGACCCTAAAGACTATGTCAGAAGAAAACGTACCATGGTCCATCCCCCCATCACCATTTCCAGAGGTGTACTTGGGTTTGAACGGACAGCAGGGCTAGTTATGAAAATAAGCCACAAAAGGACAGCCCTAGGCTGGCTGAGCAAGGGAAGGGCCATCTGTTTGCTATTCATATGGTCCTGCTCACGTCAGGTACTGGTCTCACCACTTTACAAACATGAACTCATTTAATTTTCCTAAACCTATAAAGTAGGTACAACTATTTTCCCATTTTACAGGTGAGGAAATTAAGCCAAGAGATCAAGCGATTTACCCAAAGTCACAAAGCTAATAAGTGGTAGCAGAAGAACCCAGGCACCCTGGCGCCAGGATTTGGGGGTGCAGGTTATGTACTCAAGTCTCCTCCTCCCTTATATGGGCTGCCATACCCAAAAGGCTGAAAAGGGACAGAGTGAGTCCTCAGAGCTGCTGCTCAGGTCCCAGATAGCTCGAGTCCCAAGGATTCAGTGAGAATAGGGCAAAGGAGAGGCGAAAACTGTAGGCTGCAAGTTTACTTCCCATGAGCCTATGTCCAGAGTCACCCATTCCGACTGATGAAAACTGGAATTTGGAGAAGCCCTTTGAGCAGTCAGTCAAGAGCATGTTGGAGGAGCCAAGAAGAACAGGCAAGTGTGGGCTGGAAGAATCAGGGCATTTATCAAATCTACTCCTTTAAAGATAGACACCATCCACCCCCCCAAAAAAAAAAAAAAAAAATCTCCTGGGGGAAACCAGCATCATCCATGGCTACTCGCCGCTCACTGGCTATAAAGCCATTATTTCCACAAGGCATCTTTCTGGTTGGTGGATTCTAGACCAGCCATCTAGCCCTGCCCCTAAGGAGTTGATGAACGACAGCCAATACGGCCACATTGGATTATGTTTCACTTTTAGGCTTCAGGGCTAGAAGTGATTCTATTTTTAAGCTTTCTCAGTTCCACAAGTAAAAGAAGACATTTTAAGTAAATTGGTTCTGGTTTGTAGGGGGATGATCACTTCCTCTGAAAGAGTTAACTGATCAGTTGCTTGGCTAAACCAGCCATCTCCCTGGAGTTAAGCACGGAGGAAGCAGCACCTGGTCTAGTGTTGCCGGGGATCTGTGGAGAGGACAAAACCTCCAATACTGGAGCTCCACCGGCTCTCTCTGGAAGAAAGCTCACGAAATCCTTTCTGGTCCTATTCTTTGCGAAGGATACAGTTAATTTCTTTGCGCCCCAGAAATGTGACAATCCGATGTGCAATAGCAAAGCTTTAAAATACTACCACGTTTTTGGAAGAGTCCATCATCTCCTTTGACATCTAAAGTAGTTCCACTTATTTTCTGTCTCCGAGAGTTGTTCACGATGAGTTGTTCTGTGAATACCAACCGTTCAAAGGATACTGCTGCCTGCACACATCTGCAGAGAATGTAAACACTCCCGAAGGCAACCTAAAATGCACCCTACACAGCCCCTATGGGGTGCATGAGACAGATGTTCTCTTGGTGAATGAGGCTTCTTAGAAATCCAATCTCTACTTGCGCCTCTGGCTTTGTCACTAGTTAGCTTGTGAACTCGGGCAAGTAATTTGACTGCCTGGTCTTAATTTCCTCACTGGCAAAATGAAGAGGATCGGGTCAGCAGATGACTCTCTTGCTGGACAGCTGTCAAATGTCATGATGCGAAGCGCACAGTAAACATCGATTACCGTCTATGCTAACCTCAACTATTGTTCTTAGTCAATACTCAGTCAATACAATAACTTACTGTCAAGTTTTAAGGATGTTGCCTGCACACTACGAATGGCCCCAGACAGTAGGGTTACAGCAGTCGAAAGAAGACTAAAATCAATTATTTTTTTACCCATGCCGTATTCCATCAGCTGTCAGTACTCACTACTACCAACTTCCTGCTAACAAGGACGTGGGCCTTGGTTTACAAAGCTGAACAGGTTCAGTTTGGGTCAGTCAAGCGCATGGGTTTTGCAATACCAACCAGTGGCCCGATCACCTCTCCTTCTAAGAAAGGCCATGGCCAAAAGGCTGAACCCCATTAACGACTGAGGGTCGATGGATGCATTCTTATAACTTACACAATTCTTTGTGTTCTAAAATCCTATTGCCCGGGGAGCACACGTGAAGCAAAAGTGTGAGCAGAAAGTACCCAATTTTCTCACTATTGAAGCAAAAGCAACATGAATTATCCCTCTATATTAATCCCTGCTCCCACCCTGTAAGTTTCCGGTTCCCAACTCAGTTATTTTGTACCTTCTGTTGTACAGCTTTTCTTCTTGAACATACATTTTCCAAGTCATTCTTTGAAGCCAAAGTGAGCATCAGAGTAGGAGGAAGGCGATACCGTTAGTGGTTTCCTCTATTCACCACTTTCCCAGTTATCGGCCCTTAGTCCCATGAAAAACGATTAGTAGGGAAAAAATGCTTTTCAGTAACAGTAAATACAGTCTCCAAAACCCTATTTTAAGCTGCTAACAAGCATGAAAATATGCATTAAACTACATGCCTAGTACCTCAAAGAATTCAGGAAAGTTCCCCTTTAGAAACCAAGATGAAGCAGAGAATGTGGTAAGAATTGAAATCCATCTTCTTGGTCTTGCATGATGTGGGGCTGTTTCCTGGGGGACTAGGAGGGACGTGATTCGATGAGCATAGGCAATTGTTGATTTGCACTCATCCACATGAAAAATGTTAGAAAGCAGGTTGGGACTTGGTGAGCTTGGGAAAGCGAATATAAACTGGATACACAAATGGATTATTTGTAAATCGTGTTACGTTAGAAAACCAGCCAGAAAGTTAACTGTGAATAAGTGAAGCTTTGCCAAATGGGCCCAAGTCCTTTGGAAAGGGGTTAAAGGTGTGGATAGCAGAGCTCTGGAAGGCAGCTTTGCTCACCACTCTACCAGCATGTCCTTGGAATGGCAGTAAAAGATGGAAGAGTTAAAAGAAAAGGGACCGCTTTCTCTCTGAGCATTGAGAAGCAAAGCAACTTTCTTCCAGTCTTTCAATTTCCAGGTGCTGTTATTTATTCATGTCTAAGCTTAGAGTATTATTTTCTGTTTTCAAGTTAGCTTTATACAGCACATTAATCTCAGAATCTACTCTTCCAAGTATTACACAAGGTGACGATTTATAAAGAAACAAAAAAACTCCCTTCCTGTTCTCGAGCTTGGGTTCCTTAGCTCATCGGGCCACATTTAAGGGTGCTTTGTTTCAGAGGTTGATTAGAATGGCGCCCTTGGTTCTGATTATAGTGGAGCTATTTGTACTGCCCGAGTCTGGGCACTGCATTAGATTAAAACTTCCATTTTGGGATATGTAGGGACTAAAAATTCTCTCCTAGCTTCAAGTTGGCACTAAGCAGTATCTCAGCAGAAGCAAGATTATTGAGGACTGAACCACAGGGACCCGACATTTCTCTTTATACTTGCGCAGGAGGGGAAAAAATAAAAAGAGACCCAACCACAGCATCTATGGCTTCTCCAGTCTTACGTGGAAATTTCAAGCATCGTGAGTTCCTTCCCAAAGTATAATCAGTGGGTTGCTGTGACTGGATTAAGTTAAATCGGATGTGACAGGCCATTGTCTCCTGCATTAATGGATCCCAAGGATTCTAGATGGAGAATGAAATCATTTCAGCTTCTTTTCCAAAGAGGCAGAACATGATGAGCCCTTTTGACCCCAGAAAACAGCACTTCTGAACCCTGGTTTCTCTAGTACTCTTTCATTTCCAGCCGTTCCCCACCTAGAAGTCAATGTCTGGTGCACCTGTCTGACTTGGTGACGAATCAGCGTTCTGTTCTACAAAGGTCAACAAGCCTAGACCGTATCCCAAAGTTGGTAGGCCCATGGAGGGGAACTCAAGACAAAAAAGTGAGGATAAGTTGACAATAAAGTTATCACAACTCAAGGCATAAGCCCCTCTCAGGCAGCTCACCACCGCCATCTATATAGGCCCGGCACCCCCTGCCCCCAGTTTATAACATCGCCAGGATGGCCATGTTTTGGAGATTTGAAAAACCAAATTAATTAATTAGGTACCAATGTCTAGTTGCATTTCACTTTCCAAAACTTTCAACCATTTTACTCATATATATAAACAAGGTGACAATGTGCACCTCCTGGTCTTATACTGTTTCTCTAATTTACTTAAAAAAAAAAAAAAACACATTTCTGAATCCCTTTATTGGCTGGGCACTATGCTGGTATACATGCATTCTCATATTTGACCCTTATAAAGAACCTTCTAGTGAGCAGTGTTATTGCCTCTCTCTTACAGAAAGGGAAACTGTCTTGAAGGATGAAGTTATTTGTCTGAGGCCACAGAATCTGTAAATGATAGCAGCAGCACAGCTAGCAAGGTGTCACTCATATACATAACTCTCTCCCATTTAAAAAAAAAAAGTGAAGAATATGCTCCTGGGTAAGGTCTTAGATGTTCTTGAGACAGAACTAGAATAGGAGCCAGGTAGGCCTGCAGCTCTGGCTGAACTCAAGTTCTCAAACCTCTTCTCAGACCGTGTTTAAATGGTCTCCTTAGCTTGACTCTTGCTCTGCCCATCACTGAGCTATCCCCATCCTCTGGCTCCTGCTTCAGGAGAAAATATCCACAAAAAATTTAAGCCTGTTAAGGAACTTTAACAACATCCTGATAAAGAAAAATAAATCAAACTCTACATTCAGTGTCCATGACGGTGGCATAATAACCTCATGGGAAGGAGGTTCAAATTTTGAAATAACTTGGAAGGTAGCGAGGGTCATTGTTTTTAGACTTAAAATACCTCAATACAATGAACTGCACATAAACTTGGCTAGACGGTTTTGGAGACCTGGCCCCACAAGCTGGCGGAGGTTCAAAAAAAGGGAAGCAATCTGGTGGTCTCACAATTTCCCATTACCAAAACTTCCCTCCCATAAATCTGAACCGGGTCCAAGAAGTATGTCAAGAGCGGGTAGTTCCAGATTGGGTTGCAGATACAGCAGAGAACGGTGCAGGGGGCAGCTAAGCTTCAAATATGTGCAAGCCTGCTTCGGTCAAGTCGGTAGCAGCAGTTAATGATAATGAAAGCACAGAATATTCCTGCCACTCAGACGGCAGCCCACTGCATCCTGGCGGGGAAGGACCGCACAGTTTCCCCCCTGCTGGCAGCCCCTGGTCACTAAAGCCTGGAGCAGCTTGGAGACTCCGGGCCACCTTCCCAGCGCGTGTCTCCGGGGCTGGCAGATCGAGCGGTGGGGGGAGAAGCTGGGCACAGGTAAGGTCCTCCAAAATCTCCTGTCCCCCCAAACCCCTCTCCTTTTTTCTCAAAGTGCTGCCGCCTCCGAGCTGACTGCCTCCAAGGCCCCCTGCAAAAAACCTGGATTCTCCAAAAGAGAAACCCATGTGGCGCCCGAGACAAGGTGAGGTCACCCGCTGAGAGTCTCCCCCAAACGCTGCCCCGGGGCTGGCCGGCCGCTGGCCTCGTGGGGGGCCGAGCCTCACCACGCGGGTGCAGGCAGGAGGCATGGAGGAGGCAGGGAATGGAGGAGGCGCGAGGAGGAGCAGCGGGGAGGACCTGCGGGCCACACTTCTTTCTACTCCCAACAAAAAGAGAAGCCGCACACTGACCTCGATCCTCGCTCCGAGGCGCTTTATAAATTCCAGGGACAAAGAGAGGGGGTGGCGGGGGGCCTGGGCACCCCACAGACACGCTCCCCTCTGACCCGCCCCCTCCCCCTCCAGCACAAGGAGAGGCAGACAGAAAACAGCTCAACTCGGCCCTGGGCGCGGAGCCCCCCTCCGGTTTTCCCTCGCCCATCCACCGGGCCCCCTCCAAAAGAGGCACGTAAACACCACCCCCACCCCCGGGGCAGACACTCGGGGGGCCCGGGGCTCCCAGCCCCGGAGGCCGGGGCATTTACTTACTTGGATTTTTCTTGCTTACTCATTTCCCTCGCGCACCCAACCCCCCGTTCCCACTCCGAAGCCCCGCGCGACCGCCTCCCCTCCGGCCCCCGAACCCCGCGCCCCCGGCGGCGCCCCGGCCCCCCCAGCCGCGCGGCCACTAACCTGCTGCTGTAAGGGCATTTCCGAAACCCGCCCGGCTCCGGGGAGACGTGGGGGCCGGCGGCGGGGGCCGAGGGCCGAGCAGACCGGCGGCGCCGGCGCGGGCGCGGGCGGGCGGGGGCCGGGGTCGGGCGCGGCGGGAGGCGGCCGAGCCGGGGCGCAGCGCGGGCGCCGGACCGTCCCAGGCCAGGGAGCCGGCAGCAGGAGGAAGTGGGTGCCCCCCGCTCCCCGCCAGCGCCCCCTCCCGCCGCCTCGTCCCCAGTCACAGGCGCGTCCTCCGCGCACGTGTGCGAGACGTCACGGCGGGTCCCGGGGAGAGGGACAGCCCGGGCGGCGGGACGGGCGCAGCCCCCGCCCTCCTCCGCCGTCGCGGGGGGCGGGGGGCAGGGCGGGGAAGGGGGGCCCGGGGAGAGGCGGGTCAAGGGCAGGCCCGGGGCGCGGCGGGGCAGGCCCGGGCGCTCGGGCCACGCCGCGGCCCCCCGCGGGGTTCGCCCCCGCGCGCCCCTGCGCGCCCCCGCCCCGGCCCGCGCGCAGCTGCACCCCCGGCGCCCCTCCGCCGCCCCGCGCCCCTTTGTTGCCGGGCTCGCAGCGCCCCGACTGTGGCAAGCGCCGCCCGAGCCCGCCCGAGCCCCTGCGCGCCGCGCACGCCTGGGGGACCCCCGGCCGCAGCCCGCCGCGGAGGCCGAGCACCCCAACAGGGCCCGGGGGGCCCCCCGAGGGTCCCCCCCTCCCCGGCTCTCCCCGCCCTCCCCCACCCCTTCTCCATCCGGGGCGTGACCCCTTCCTACGCCCGAGAAAGAGGAAGCTTCGAGTTGGAGGGGAGGGAGCGTGGGGGTAGGGAAAGTGCAGGAAAAGAAGGGGGGCCGCGAAAAGTTTCGGAGCGTGCGAGGGGGTGAGCCCGACGCGCGCCCCGCGGCCCCGCCGAGCACCCCGGCCCCCGGGGGCGCCCCGCCAGCCTCCCTCGCGGGGAGCGTCTGAGGAGGGGCGGCCGCCGGGTGCCGGGGGGACCCCAACATCCTCCCAGGGAGCGCCTGAGGGGCAGCCCCGGAGGACCCCCCAAGCCTCCCAGGGAGCGCCTGAGGAGGGGCAGCCGCCGAGCCCCGGGGGCCCCCCAAGCCTCCCAGGGAGCGTCTGAGGAGGGGCAGCCCCGGGGGCGCCGGAGGACCCCCCAAGCCTCGCAGGGAGCGCCTGAGGAGAGGCACCCGCCGATCCTCGGGGGCTCCAGGGGGCCCCCCAAGCCTCCCAGGGGGCGCCTGAGGAGGGGCAGCCACCGAGCCCCGGGGGTCCCCCAAGCCTCCCAGGGAGCGTCTGAGGAGGGGCAGCCACCGAGCCCCGGGGGCCCCCAAGCCTCCCAGGGAGCGTCAGAGGCGGGCAACCGCCGACCCCGGGGGGCGCCCGCCAGCCTCCCTCCCGGGGGGCGCCTGAGGCGGGGCAGCCGCCGCGCCCCGGGGTTCGGGGGTCCCCAATCCTCCCGGGGAGCGCCTGAGGAGGGGCGGCCGCCGCGCCCCGGGGGCTCCCCCCGGCCTCCCGGGGAGCGCCTGAGGGGGCGCGCGCCAGCCCCCCTCCCCGGGCGCGCCTGAGGGGGGGCGGCCGCCGCGCCCCGGCCCCCCGCGCGGCCGCCGCGGAACGGGCATTACCGGAGGGCCGCCCTCGCGGCCGGGCGCCGGGGGCTGCAGCAGCGCGGCTCGGCTGGAGGGTCCGTGCGGCGTGGAGTCGAGCAGGCTGCCGGCGGCCGGCTCCGCGCCGGGGACACTGGGGAGGAGGGGGCCGGCGGCCGGCGCGCCGCTCCGCGGGGCGGAGGAGGAGCAGCCGGCGCCGGCGGCCGGGCCCGCGCGCAGGAGCTGGAGGAACGCGCCGGGGCCGGCGGCGGGGAGGCCGGGGCCGGCCAGCAGCGCCCTTTTGTCCATGGAGGCTGCGGCGGCGACGGCGACGGCGGCCGCCCCCTGCCCGCCCCCGGCGGTCAGCGGGTGCTGCTCCGGGGCGGGCCGGATCCCCCTCCGCATGGCTCGCGGCGGCGCGCGCGGTGGGGAGCGTGTGTGCACGTTTTGCTTTCAAGCGCTTTATTATGTGCAGCCGGAGTTTCCAAGTCTCTCCTCGCGCCGGCCTCCCCGCCCGGCGCCTCCGAGCCCCTTCTCTCTCTCTCTCTCTCGGTTCTTTTTATTTTTCCGCAGCGCCCGGGCCCCGGGGCCCAAAAATAATCGGGGCTCTGGAGAGAGGAGGGTCCCGGCCGCACGGATATCGGGCCCCGAGGGGGGATGGAGGCGTCGGGGGCGGCCGATGCAACGGATTGCGGAGCGGCGGCGGCAGCCCGGGTGCTGCGGCCGGCAGCTGAAAAATGGCTCCAGGAAGCTGCCGCTGACAATGAATGAAGGGATACGGTTTACGCGCCAAGGTCCTCCCGCGAAACTCGGATTTCCCGCCGGCTTTTCAAACCATATTTGCATAGCCCCGCCCCGCAACCCGCCGAGGCCCGTTCCCGCAGCCCATTGGGCCGCTCTCGCCTGCCTTCGGTTCCAATCGTGCCCCGGGGCCGCGACTTGCTGGTTGCCATTGGCTGCCGGGCATCACGGTTACCCGGGCGACAGGGTCGCTATTTGCATAGGCCGCCGATTGGCTGGGGGGTTGAGGGGGCGGGCCAGGTCCGTGCTTCGCTCCCACGGAAGGCCACGCCTCGTCCCGGCTCCGCCCACGTCCCCGCCCCCCAGCCGGGCGGGCGCTGCTGACCTGGGCAGGGACTAGGCGCCCCGCAGGCTCAGTCTGCAGCGCAAGTTTCGCTTTTGCAAATTGTCAAGGTGACCACGGGGACACTCGGAGAAGTCGTTTTGCTTTGGCCAGGCGCTGGAGCAGATGAAGTGCAGCGGCGGATTCTCCCAGATACGTTGCAAAGGCAGGTTGGACCGTGCAGGCGATGCCTGGCAGGTGCAAACTGAGCTCTTTAAATCGTGGGTCTCCCCCACCCGACCCCCCCCCCCGAAATCCAGCCAATGCGGCGGCGAGGGCTGAGCCCGAGGCCCAGGCTGATAGACAGAAGCATGTGGGCAGACGGGATCGTGGGGGCAGAAAGCTCCACTGACGTGATTGCGGGCACCATTTAGTGCACATTCCAGATCTTTCCTGGTAGCTTCAGTATTCGCCTGCGCCGGGTTGCATGCAAAAATGCACTGTTGCTGTTCTCTCCAGGGAAATCTCCAGTGAAATCAGCCACGAGTGGTCGTTGGAGTTCAGCAGACACCCCCACCCGCCCTGGCCCACAGGCACCCAGGCCAGTTAATCAGGGCCAACCTACGTCTGAGCTGGGGTTCCTAATCCGCCAAGCTGTAATCCGAAGAAGCACACACTTCCCACCATGACGTATTGCTCCCAACTCCCCAGCAAAGCCGCTCGCCTGAGCAGCAGCACTTGGCAGTTTCAGTTTCCTAGCAAGTTTTCAGGCTCAAAGCAAACACGACGACTCAAACCTACTCTAAAATATTTTTAATTTTGTGTGTGTGTGTTTGTGTGTGTGTGCATGGTGACAAGAAATGGTCAAGAGATATATTACTAGGGGCCTCCCTGGTGGTGCAAGGGGGTAAGCACCGCACTGTGAAGCAATCCAAAGCCTCTGCAGCACGAGTTGGATCCCTGGCCGGCCAGGGAGCTACCCACATGGCGCCAGCAGACCTCTCCTGCCTCAACCGCTGCTCCCCTCAGCAGTGTGAAAGATCCTTTTCAGTGGATCTCCCTGTTCTGCTCCCCACTCTGTCTCTGGTGAATCCTCTAACACCCCCTCTCCCCCATCTCTGGCCTGTGCCCCAGCTCTTGTATGCACAAATAAATAAATCTTTAAAAAAAAAAAAAGAAAAATATATTACTAAATTACTGTCAAACTGACATCTATATTGGTGCAACTGTTTTTGGGTCCTCAGAACTGATGATTTCTCCCAAGAGAGACAGCAGGAAAAGGGTCCCCCCACCAAGAATGTGGGGAAATATGTGTGTGTGTGTTTGGTGCTATCATTTGCAGCTCCAGTCGCAGAGAATTGTACAGAATAACTGCTGGAGGGGCCTCCCTGGGGGCACAAGGGATTAAGCACCACACTATGAAGCAATCTGCAGCCTCTGCAGCACAAGTTCCATCCCTGGCCGACCAGGGAGCAACCCACATGGCGAAGCAGACCTCTCCTGTCTCGCCTGCTGCTCCCCTCAGCAGTGTCTTTGGTCCGTCTGCCTGTTCTGCTCCCCACTCTGTCTCTGGTGAATTCTCTCACACACCCCCATCTCTGGCCTGTACCTCAGCTCTTGTATGCATAAATAAATAAATCTTTAAAAAAATAAAATAAAATAACTGCTGGACCAGTGCTTAGTGCGTGGTGGGGATTACTATACCTCAAGTCCTTTTGGAAAATGTTATTAATATTTAATATCAGGCCCAATGTAGTAATCATTTCCAAAAACTTGTATAGTCAATACTAGGAAAGGTCAGATTCAGCCATGTTACCTTGTGTGACACAGGGTGAGCTAAAAGTACTGTTAAACCTTACACCAGGCTCAGAAATATTTCGATTTTGCATTGAAGCTAGTTAAGGCTCCATGACCTGGTTCCCAAACATTTATTGAAGCTCTATAATAGAACTCTATCATTAGGGCAGATTAGGTGGTACTCAAAAGATGTCAGTTCCTGGCTGGGTTAGAGGCATACCGTATTAGCAGCTTCCTTGATCTTGGTCCATGTTGTGAATCAATATGGTAGAAACTAGTACCGTAATTTCTTGTCTATCACCACCTGTAGAACCTCACTGGCAGCATGCATGGCAGGGAGGGTTGTGGGGGAAGGGAGATGCAACACACATAGTCATTGCAGACTTGCATCTTAATTAGAGATGAGCCAAGAACTTGGGTCTGGGCACAAAATGTCTGCTAAAGCTCCCTGTTTGAGTGATTAGAATAAGATGAACACAGCACAGCCACAAGGAGCAAGTATTCACAATCTGGATCCACACCTGTGATTCTGTTTTAGAAAACTTTGCAATATTTATCATTTCTACCATAGCCAAATTACATATTTTTAGCATCGGGTATTTGGTAGAGAAACAAATGTTTTATCATTCTGACGTTGACTAGACAAGGTCTAATGAATCTCAGAATAAGGAGGTGGAGGGAAAGTTCCAAAGAAAGAAGAGGAGGAGATTTTGGAAGATAAAATGCTAAAATTTGAGGAGAGGCAGCACGTTTTAACAGAAAGACAATAGGCTTTGGAGTCAGAGTAATCTGGGTTGAAACCAGATCAACTCTGCCACTTCCTAGCTATATAATGTTAATATTTAAAAGCCCATTTTCCCGGATGGGAAACCTTGTAATACCTGTCGTGCAAGGTTATGATGAAAAGAGGCAATAATAAATGTGAAGTGCAGGCATGTAGTAGGCACTCAATAAGTGGTAACTATTGGTGATTGTGCTTCCCTGTGTGACTGTGTTTTGCAGTTTTTTGTAGTTTTAACCTCTAAACTTCCTACCACCCCCGGATGTCTACTTGTGGCAACTTCACTTTGTTCCAGAGTAGCCTGGTTAGCAGGGATTGTAGAATTTTGACTCAGAAGTTCAGGGTAATAAAGTCAGCTCTGCTGCTCATCCCACCCTTACGCGCTCCTTTGTTAGTGACAAATATCTGCCTGGTTCCTAAGTCAGTGCCCTCCTGACCTTGGCTTGAAGATGGGCACTAGAATTCTCTCTAGCACTCGAACCAATCACTATCCACTTTCCCTTGCTCTGACAGTGGCATAAGGCAATTAATTGTTCCAGAATAGTTGGTTGAATGGTGGCACACAAAATACAGCTCTTTGTCCTAATCTCCAGAACCTGTGATTGTGGCCTTATTTGGAAAAGGGTCTTTGAAACTTGAAATGTGATCTTTCTGGATTGTCTGGGTAGGCAGTAAATCCAATGACCCGTGTCCTTAGAGACACCCAACAAAGAGGAAAAGCCCACATGAAGACAGAGGCAAAGGTTGGAATGAGCAAGCCAAGGAATGCAGACAGCCACTGGAATCTGGCAGAGACAAGAAACAAAATCTCCCCCTCTAGAGCCTCTGGAGGAAGCAAAGCCCTACTATCACCTTGTAGAATAAATTTCTATTGTTTTCAGCTACCTGGCTTGTGGTAATTTATTATAGCAGTCTTTCAGCCTGCTTACCTGAACCCTGAAACCTCCTGGCTGCTCTCACCTTGTTTTGGATAGCTGTCCAAATACCACTCCTTGCTGGACCCCAGGATGCTAATTGCCAGTGTGCACGTGAGTCCCATAGAAGATTTTTCCATGTCTGACTTACTGTCGGCCTGGGGCAGACTTACCTAAGGAGCTTGTAAAAAATGCAGATTCCTGAGCTCCACCCCAACCTAATGAATCAGAATCCTTTGAGGTAGGGCCCAAGAATCTCATTTATCAAGTCCCTCCAAATAATTCCTTTCAGCACTAGAGACTGAGGGCCAGAGGCAACTGTATCACTCTGGACTTCATCCAATTATTTCCCGTTGCTACAGCTAGAATTGCCACTACTGTACCTAATGCCTGCATGGGGGGTTCTTATCTTCCGGTGCTGTCTCATCCTGGCAGTTCACAGAACAAGCTCTGAATTTCTATTCATTCATACACACACACGCACACGCACACACACAGTGTGTGTGTATAAGTTTGGCACTACGATCTTCTCTAAAAGTCTTCATTTTCAATTTCAAAATACAATTTTGCCAACATCCGTAAAATTACATAACTCCCAATATTGTTAAGCAGTTTCGTGGAAATTCAATATTAAAATATGGAAAAATTGTAGGTGTAGTGAGATTAAGGACACTTCTCATAAGCCCAGAAGGCCTTTGGAACATTTGAAGTTTAATTGTGCCTCTAATTTACGTGGGCCAAATCTGGTTGCTACACTGGATTTAGAGAATTTATAAGCTTTAAATTTTAGGGTTTGGAAAAGCCTTTAAATTCAAGGCTTTTATATTGTAATTCAGGACTTGCCTACGTAGAAATAACATTCTCTGTTTTATCTTCCTGGTTAGGAAGAAAGAGGAGCATATCCTAAAGCCATTACCACATCAAACACTAATAACAAAATTTCTAGGCACTTATCCTTGAAAATGGGACCATTATAGTTATTGCAGATAGTGGTTTAGATACCAGCGTAGTTTCTTATCTTCAGTTTTTTGACCAGGAAGGCACAGCTAGAATTGCCACTTCTGTATACACTGCCTCGATAGATAGGGCTTCTGCGTCCTTAAATAAATCAAAGATGGACTTCTGGCATCTCTCAAACACATCTGCTGAACCCAAATCTCTGGTCGGGACCCAGGGATCTTCACTGTAAGCAGGATAATTGTGAGTCAGGGTGTCTAAAGAATACACTTGGGAAATACTGCCATCCAGGCATCTGTAAACTGGCAGATTTTGCCCCAGAAATTGGCTTCGTGGGCATCTGTGACACAAAAAATTCCTTATAGTATCTTTTGAGCAACTAATGTTACCATTGTTTGCATAACTATTTATTTAGACTGTGCTGTGATTGCAAATTGCTTCTTTTACGAAAGCTCTTCCTGCTCAGTTAATAAGTAATATGATTCAGACAAACTATACTGGGTGGAAAAGAACGGTTTTATCTCAGAAGTGTGTGTTTCTTTTCTTTTTTGAGATAGATTTTTATTGTAATAAAAAAATACAGATACTGGGCCTCCCTGGTGGTGCAAGGGGTTAAGACGCAACCTATGAGGCTATCTGCAGCTACTGTAGCACCAGTTCCATCCCCAGCCAGAGAGCTAAAACACATGGCCCAGCAGACCTCACCTGATTCGCCCGCTGCTCTCCTCAGTAGTATATGTCAGTCAAATCCACCTGTTCTGTTCCCCACTCTGTCTCTGGTGAATCCTCTCACCCCCTCACCCCTCTGGCCTGTACCCCAGTTCTTGTATGCATGATAAAAGATAAATCTTTAAAAAATAATAAAAAATAAAGCTGTCCGCAGCCTCTGCAGCATGAGTTCAAACCCCCGGCTGGCCAGGGAGAAACCCACATGGAGCAGGCAGACCTCTCCTGACTCACCCGCTGCTCCCCTCAAAAGTAAGTGTACTTCAGTCAGTCTGCCTGTTCTGTTCCCCACTCTGTCTCTGGTGAATCCTCTCACCCCCCACACCTCTGGCCTGTACCCCAGCTTTTGTATGCATAAATAAATAAATATTTAAAAAAAATACAGATGCCAAAAAAAACAGGGAAACAAATGTATAGATGAGTGCATTCTTACAAGGTGAACGGCCTGGCATCTACCACGCAGATTAAGCAATAGACCTGGATCAGCACCCATGAAGTCCCTGATTATAACCTTTTCACTCCCACCAAGCGTAACCACCAGCTTCATATTTTAAAATCTTCACTTCCTTGTGTTTCAAAAAAATTTATGATCCAAATATACATCTCCGGGAACTATAGTTTAGTTTTGTCCTGTGAGGAAAGGCTCATGTCTTTTCAGCGTCTTTTAATTTATGGCTCCTCATTCATCCCTTTTATAGAACTTACAATTTACCCTGAAAACCATGGTGGGAAAAACAATGGCCGTTCCTAAAAGATGTGTCCATGGGAGCCTGTGAATTTGACCTTATTTAGAAAAGGGCTCTTTACAGAATAACTAAGGTAAGGATCAGAGAAGAGATTGGACTGGGGTGCACCCTAAATCCATTGTCAGTTATCTTAGAAGTGGAGAGGAGCAACGCAGAGGAGAGCATATAAAAACAGAGGCAGAAAATGAACCAAAGTATCTACAAACCCAGGAACTCCCAAGATCACCTACAGCCGCCAGAGACTAGCGGAGAGCCATGCACCAAATTCTCCCTCAGGAGCTTTCAGAAGTAGCCAACCTTGTGGATTTCAGACTTCTGGCTTCCAGATTGAAATTACCATGTGTGTAGTTATTTGTTACAGCAGCTCCAGGAAACTCAAAGAACCCAGCCACTTAACCCGAAGGCCTGAATTGTGCAGACTGTACACACCTGGTGCAATTAACCATGTCCCGCTGCCCCCTGCATTTGTGCAGATTTGCAGAGGGACCCACAGACTGGATCAGACTCAAATTTGATTCCTTTGGCAAATCTGAGGTTTGTAATATCTGCTTGTCCCACGTTCTGTGAGCTCAGCAATCATTTCATGCTCTTTTTCTATTTTTTCCTTATAATTTTATATATTTGTAATATCTTTCTGTTGCACATTTGTATATGAAATTCATTTTCTTGTACTTTTTCAGTGGGAAGAGTTCAGCTAAGCCTGTTGACTTTCACAGAACTCCATCATCATGAATATGGAGGCTGACTTTCTGCGTTTTCTGCTTGCATGCCCCCCGTACTCCCTCATTCCAGCCCCCCTTGTAGCCTAGCTACAAGTTCCCTTTCCTTCTCTCTTGTCCCTGACCTGATAAGTTTTGATTCCACTGAAAATGTTATAGGGCAGGGAGAGGGGCACCCCAGAACCCCCAAACCTGCCTGCTCTAAATAGTTTCTGCCATGTGCCACATCAAGACAGAACATATAGACCTTTATTTTTATTTATTTATTTTTTAAAGATCTATCCATTCATCTACACAAGCACGGGCACAGCCAGAAGCACGGGAGGGTGAGAGAATTCACCAGAGCCAGAGCGGGGAGCAGAGCAGGCAGAAGGACCGAAGGACACTGCTGAGGGGAGCAGCGGGCGGCAGGAGAGGTCTGCGCGCCATGTGGGACCCTCCTCAGGTGGCCGGGGAGCAGCCGGGGATTGAACCGGCACCGCAGAGGCTGCAGGCAGCTTCGCAACCGAGCGCTCAACCGCTGCGCCACCAGGGAGGCCCCAGAACATATAGACCTTTAATAGAAAGAACTTAAATAGAAAATTAATGTGCAATACAGATAAGACAAAGAATATAGTTTCCAAATCTAGCACCCAAAGTTACCCAACCCCTCGTGGGTAAAAGTCCACCCAAATAGGATTGGCCCAGAGCAAGGCCCCAAAGCCTGCCTCAAATCTAAAGCACCTTTCAGTGGGGACCACAGAAAAGGATCAGAAACCACCAGACAAGTCTGGGAGGAAAAGAGCAAAATCAAGATAAAAGCTGCCATTGTCACCTCCCCACGGGTCTCACCCACATCTGTGTCACGCAGTCCACCACCAAGAAGCAAGCGCAGTTTCTTCATGTGTCTCTGCTCCATGCGCCTCCTCCAGGTCTCCTTCTGGCTCCCCATCCTGCTTCCTTCCTTCTCAGACTCTTCTGCAGCTTCTTCTCTCCCTGCTCAGCTCCACCCTCCTTTGGTGGCGGGGGGGGGGGTGGTTAGGGAACCTGGAACCTCCCCTTTTTCTGGGGACCACCCTGTTACAAAAATACTTCCTCTTTGATGCCTGTCTTAAAAGGGTGCCCTGGGGTTTCCAAAATGGCAGAGGATACTCTGGTGACTCCAGTAACTGTGTGGAAGTGAAAGAGTGGGCCTAGAATATTGTGGTTGATAACTGTGGCATCTGTGGGAGTCACATTCTGGATCTTTGCATGGAGTGTCAAGTTAACCAGGTGTCTGCTACTTCTGCAGAGTGACACTTGCTTGGGGTGTCTGTAACAGTGCTTCTCACTTTCATTGAAAATCTCACTGATTTGACTCAAAGCACAGCAGATGTGTCTGTTGGACAGCTAAGAATGGGAATTCCAAAAGTAGGGGCACTAGAAAAAGAATTCTTGCTTCAGTCTAACTTTTGTTATTCAAGTAATGACTTGCCCTTCTCTTACTAAATTATAAATTAAATAGAAAGGTGTGTTCTGTTGTGTCTCTTCAGTTTGCTATTCTCACAGCTATTTGTATTCTCTGTCAAAGAAAGTCCAGTGGGATGTTAGAAAAGATGTGTGGGGGGACCCTGAATGTCAGATTTGAAAGGGAGACTGAGGCTAGCCAGCTGAAGCCCCACAACACCTGCCTGCTGCAACCCCTTGCTCTTACTTGGACTAGATGACTAACCCCTTCTCTGTTTCACCAGTGAAGATCTGTTGCCACTTCAGGCTCCTTCTGTTCTTCGTCCATCAGGCACCATCAGACACCATCCAGTTCTTTCCTTCTTCCTCAGACACAGGTGCTGATACCACACGACTTGTAGACGGTTGGTGGTTTGTCCCCACTGATCTGTACCCTGGAATTCATGGGGTTACTTTGTCACTAAGTTTTGCCCGTGGGTTTTGGTTTTCCTCTCTACATGTCCTTTCTGTTTTCATGGGTAAGGAGAGAGTGAAGTACAATGTGGCCTGATCGCCATCTTCAAATATACATTTCTTTTCCTTTTAAACTTTTATTTTGTGGGCCTCCCTCGTGGTGCAAGGGGTTGGGCACAGCACTGTGAAGTTATCCACAGCCTCTGCACCACGAGTTCGATCCCCGGCCAGCCAGTGAGCTACCCACATGGCAAGGCAGACCTCTCCTGTCTCACCTGCTGCTCCCCTCAGCAGTGTATTTCAGTCAATCTGCCAGTTCTGCTCCCCACCCTGTCTCTGGTGAATCCTCTCCCCACACCCCGCACCTTTGGCTTATCCTCCTGTTCTTATAATGCACAAGTAAATAAATCTTAAAAAAAAAATATCTATTTTGAACCCACCACAATGCACTGTGATTGAAATGATGTCACAGAGGCAGACACTGCCACAAACATGAAGAGAAAGGAACGTGGTGAGTAGTGTTTTTAGTAGTTCCTTAGAAAGTGATATGGGGAGCTGAAGGAGAAAAGTGTGGTGAAAATATTTAGTTCTTGGGCGTTGATGACAAGGAGAGCTGGAAGAAGAAGCAGATACCTTGTCTTACTTTGGTGTTCTGGTTGTGCCTCTCCCTTGTGGGTTTATATAGGGAACATTGCAGGGTCTGTGGGTAGAAAATTACTTTTCCCCTCCCACCTTGGCTTTGTTGATAGCACGCCTTTTATTTTTCACTTGCCTTCTGACTTTCTGAATCTTCTCTAGCTTTCTTTCTTTTTTAAATTTAGGAATCATTTATTATTGTTTTTTATTTCTGTTTAGTAGGACTTTAGGATAACATAAAGTGGTACCTGTGCACTCCCCAGACCAAGGTCATTGATCATAAGACTTCATATTTTTATTATTCTGTCATTTCTATTCAAGAACTCTTTTTGATGGCTTCATTTTCTACTTCTTTCCCTGAAAATTCTTTTCTCAACTTTATCCTGTTCCTGTTTTGTACATTCTCCCGGGGCAATCTTTTTCTTTATCATAAAAGCATATGTAATGAAATATTTCTCATGTTAACAATTTACAAGTGTGCAATTCAATGGCATTAAATGCATTCACAATATCGTATAACCATCACCACTATCAAACACCCAAAACATTTTTATTATTCCTAACAGAACTTTTGAACCCATTAAACAATAAATCCCTTTCCCTTTCTTCACGCAGTCCCTGGTGATTGACTTTCTGCCTCTATAAATTTGTGGAATCATAAGGCATTTGTCCTTGTACATCTGACTTATTTCACTTGTTTTCAAGTGAAAATGGACATGTTTTCATGGTCCATTGATGTTATAACAGATATCAAAATTCCATTCCTTTTTTACGACTGAATAATATTCCATTTATGTTTACATCACATTTTATTGATTCATTCATTCACCTGTTGATGGGCTGTTAGGTTGTTTCCACATTTTGGCTATTGTGCCTAATGCTGCTATGAATATCAGTATACAAATGTCTGTTCTTTTTTTTAAAAAAAAAATCTAGTTCCTTTCTTCTCAACCCTGTTCCCCCCAATCTATTATAAACTTGTTCCCTTTCTTTTTTTTTTTTTTAAGATTTATTTATTTATACAAGCACTGGAGTTCAGGCCAGAGGTGCCCGAGGGTGAGAGAATTCACCAGAGACAGAGCAGGGAGCAGAATAGGCAGCAGGACTGAAGTACACTGCTGAGGGGAGCAGCAGGCGAGACAGGAGAGGTCTGCCTCACCATGTGGGACTCTCCCAGGCCAGTCGGGAATTGAACCGGTGTTGCAGAGGCTGCGGACAGCTTCACAGCTCTGTGCTCAACCTGCTGCGCCACCGGGGAGGCCCTACAAATGTGTGTTCTAGTCCTTGCTTTCAGTTCTTATGAATATATACCAAGCAGTGGAAATTCTGGGTCCTATAGTAGTTCTATGTTTAATTTTCTTGGGAACTGGCTGGACAATCTTGACCTTAGCTGCAACTTCAATTATAGTCTACATAGTGTTGTTCAATAGAACTTTCTACAGTGAGGGAAATGTTCTAAAGTTCTACATTGCCCAGTGCAGTAACATTTCACACATGAAATGAACTGAATTTTAAATTTTAATTAATTTAAATCCAAATTTAAATAGACACCAGTGGACTAGTAAATCAGACTATGTATACATAGGCTTGACTTCTGATAATGTGTTTCAAACCTGGCCATTTTCCCTGAGTTTCAAATATGTACTTCTACCAAGTTTCCACTAACATCTCCTTAATTTATGTGGTCCTTATTTCTCATATGCATTGTTCCTGCAGACTCCAAACTTATTTCCTAATGTGAGCTTGGCATCACACTCCAGTCAACTCTACTGCCAATGTGATATTGTCTACTTTTGCCCAGACACTTTAATTACATCTAGAGGAACTACATGAGCTATGAGCTCTAAGTGAACTTTCAAAAATGTGAACCCAACAAACTATGTCTTTCTGAGGCTCCCTCTTACCTGAAGAGTTAAGACTAAATTCCTGTCTTAGCCTACAGGCTCTCAGGTTATCTCTCTGGCCTCGTTTCACATCATTTCCCAGCAGGGACAAGTGCTCCAGTCATACCACATACCTGGAGTTCCTTACACTCTCCCACTTCCATGTCAGCTTGAAAATGCCTATCATGCAAAATTATAAGCTTTTAAGACTCAGCTTGTTACAGAGCAAGGTAAGGGGTACTCCAGGAACCCCAAATCTGCCTTCTGTGGCATCAAGGTTCTGCCATCTGTGGCATCAAGACAAAACATACACTAGTGCATAAGACCTTTAATGGAAAGGAACTCTAATACCATTAGGTTGCAATTAAGAAAAGAGAAGGGAAATAGTAGATAAAATAGTTTCCAAATCAGGCACTGAAGTCACCCGTCCCCTAGTGGGTAAATGTCCAGCAGAACAGGGTTTGCCCAAAGCAGGGCCCCTGAGGCCGAAAGCCTGCCATACATCTAAGGCACCTCTGGTGGGGACCCACAGGAAAAGGGCAGAAGGAGCCCAGCACATCTGGGACAGAAGGAGCAAAATCAAAATCTAGATACAAGCTGTCATTGTTAACCTCCCGATGAGTCTCTCCCCCACTTCTGTGTCACCCAGTTCAGGACCAAGAAGCAAGTGTAGTTTCTTCACGTCTTTCTGCACCATGTGCCTCCTTCAGGTCTCTTTCTGGCTCCATCCTGCTTCCTTCTCCAGTCTCCTCTGCAGCTTCTCCTCCTCTCACCTCAGCTCCACCCTCCCTTGAGTGGGGCAGGAAACCTGGAACCTTCCCTTTCCCTGGGGACCACCCTGTTACAAGTTCATGGAGCACCTCCAGATCATCCCCCCATATTATTAATTTATATTTACAGAGTATCCCCTTTGTGCCAGAGTCCAAATTAGAAAGTAGATATAAGTGAGAAACAGATGTAAGGGTGTGCTCATCAAGCTCAGAGATATAGGCTAGCAAACAGAGAATCAAAATAATAATTATAATGGTATAAAATTATAATACATAGTAAGAGGTGTGATGTGAAGCAATACCTGATGACATCAAAACTCAACAGAAAGACACCTACCCCGGGCGTGGGAGAGAGTTTAGGGAGGGCTTCCTGGAGGAGGAAGTAGAAGGATGCATAGAAATTATTTAGGTAAAGTAGCATGGGGGCAGGGAATAGGAGTGTGTGACTCGGAGGAGGAAATGAAATGGTTCAGCAGGGAATTGCGAAGAATCTTGTGAATATATCCCAAAGTCAAAGAAAAGTCATTTAGACAGATGTGTGACATAAGATTTAGTCTTACAAGGCTTCCTCTGGCTGCAGTGTGAAGAATGTATGAGAAGGGCTAGGGCTATGGCAATACCCTAGGTCAGGGATAGGCAAACTGCGGCCTCGGGCCAAGGTGGGTCCTCCACCTGTTTTTGTACAGCCTGCAACCTAAGAATGATTTTGATACTTGCTCCACTTGTGAATGGTTGAAGAAGATCGAAAGAAGGATGGATTCTGTGACACACAGCAATTAAACGAAATTCCACATGTGGTTTCCATGAATAAAGTTTTATTAGGGTACGGCCAGGCACATGTGTTTACGCACTGTCTGTGACTGTTGTCAGACTACGAGGGCACAGATGAGCCTTTGTGACAGAGACAGTGTAACCCACAAAGCTGAAAATATTTACTATCTGGTCCTTTGTGGAAAAAGTTTGCCAGCCTCTGGTGGAGTGCTGAGATACTGTAGTGCCTTAGACTAGACAACCTGGGCTGACTTAAGTATCGTCTTTCCTTTTTTTAAGATTTATTTACTTATGCGTGCAAGAGCTGGGGTGTAGGCCAGAGGTGTGGGGGTGAGGGTGAGAGGATTCACCAGAGACGAAGTGGGGAGAAGAACAGGTGGATTTGTAACAGGTGGTCCCCAGGAAGGGGGGAGGTTCCAGGTTTCCTGCTCCACCCAAAGGAGGAATGATTCATGTAGTAAGGCTTAGGGAGCAAAAGTGCTGGATGCTATCTTAGTTTGGGTTCCAGAGCCTGAGATAACTCCTGGAGTCTGGTTAGCTTATCTGGGAGAAGTCATCAGAAAGCAAGACTGTCAGTTAAAGGGGTTTGCTGATGAGCTGTTGACTACTATGGGCATCTGGGGCTCGGTCCTGCTGGGGACCCTCTGCGTGGAAGGTCTCAGAGTTGTCCTTGTGTAACAGGGTGGTCCCCAGGAAAGGGGGAGGTTCCAGGTTCCCTGCCCCACCCAAGGGAGGGTGGAGCTGAGCAGGGAGAGAAGAAGCTGCAGAGGAGACTGAGGAAGGAAGGAAGCAGAATGGAGCCAGAAGGAGACCTGGAGGAGGTGCATGGAGCAGAGAGACACGAGAAGAAACTGCACTTGCCTTTTGGTCATGGACTGGGTGATACAGATGTGGGTGAGACCCGTGGGGAGGTGACAATGGTGGGTTTTGTCCTGATTTTGATTTTGCTTTTCTCCTCCCAGACTTGTCTAACTGTTTCTGACCCTTTTCGGGGGGTCCCCACTGAAAGATACTTTAGACTTGTGGCAGGTTTTGGGGCCTTGCTCTGGGCCGTTTGGGTGGACTTTTACCCACTATGGGACGGGTAACCTTGGGTGCTTGATTTAGAACTATATTCTTTGCTTTTCCTGTATTGTTTCCTAATTGTATTAAAGTTCTTTTTCATTAAAGTCTCATATGTTTTGCGTTGATGTGGTGGATGGCAGAACCTATTTAGAGTAGGCAGATTTGCGGGGTCTGGGGTGCCTTTATCCCTGCCCTGTAACGTTGCAAAGCCAGAGAATCAGGGGTGTGTACCAGGTAACTCTGCCTCCTCTTTGGCTGGTGTTAACTCTGGAGCATTCTCCTTTCTCGTGACAGCCTAGTTGAGGGAACCTCTTCAGCATTCGAGAAAACTCCAGGCAGCATCATGGAGGGATGCTGCATGTATACCCAGGGGAAACAGCTGCCAGGCACTTGGATCCCCTCCAGCAAAGCTGCTCTGATGTCAAGGTGGGTGGGGACTGAGTGTAACGGGTCACCGAGAGGGTGGGTTACCAGTGTTATCTATTCTGTGAGTCCTCAGCAGCCTCTTAATCCTGGGTGGTCTCGGGAATGCCCTTGGGTGGAGAAGGAGCACTGAGGGAAACAATAGAGAATTAAAAGAAGAACAAGTGGGAAATTTGAAAGGCCAAATGAAGAATAGGAGGTGGAATATAGAATTACTTCAAATGCCATTTATTTTGTAGGTCATGGGGTATGGCCCCTTAAATATGATAGTTCAATTTATGAGCACCTAATGGATTGCATCTACTTTTTTTTATATTCAAATATTTAATTTTATAAGCAATATCTTTGGTTTAAATAATTAAAAAATATACTCACATTAAACAACTATGCTAGATACTTTTATACTCCATAATACATGGAGGTTCTAAGTTACTGAAAAAGCAAGCATTTTTTACCTTCCTTGATACCAAGAGTCACAAATACTAAATGCTTAGCCCAAAGTCACACACCTGCTAGATGGCAAAGCTGAATTTCAGCTTCAGAATGTCCATATTCTTGATTCAGTGACCCATCTACCTCTCATGACACCTTAATTAAGAGCTCAGTGGACTGTTGTAGGTAACCCAGCTCTGAAAATGGAACATGGGTTTAAACCAAGTACCCAACCTCTCCTAAAAACAAGATCTGCTTTTCAAGACACAAGCAAATGAAATTGCAGATCCCAGATATTTTGGGTTGAGCTGTGTTCCTGCAAAAATATATATATGGAAGTCCTAATTCTCAGGACCTAGGAATGTGAGCTTGTTTGCCAAAAGGGTCATTGGTGAGATCATTAGTTATGTTAAACAAGTTCTTATGGAATAGGGTGGCCCTGAATCCTATATAACAGGGCACTGTGAGACATGGGGGAACATCATGGGGTGACGAAGGCCGAGATCAGAATGTGTAGCTACAAGGTGGGGATTGTCAAAAATTGCCAGCAAACTCCCAAAAGCTAGAACAGGCAAAAAAAGATTCCCCTACAGGTTTCAAAGGTAGCATGGTCCTACCAACAACTTAATTTTAGATTGCTAGCCTCCAGAATTATGAGAAAATAGTTTCTTTTAAGCCACAGAGTTAGAGCAACCGTAATAGAACTGCTAATAGGTTACTAATACACTGGCTAAATTCTTTCCTGATAATTCTACATAACAAAGGTCCACCCTGTGCTAACAACTTATTTATAAAACAAAAATCACATTCTTTTGGTCATGATAATATTTTCTGTTTCTATCTTAAATGGCTCAGAACAAAATCTCTTATAAAAAGACAGAAATATGCTTTTTTTTTTTAATCTTTATTACTCGATGATGGTTTAAGAATTTAAAGAAAAATTATGTTTTCTTGGTTTAAAAGCAAACAGTTGATATTTAATCCATAAGATTATTTCCCCCAATATTTTCTTGCAATTTTTTTTAAAACTCTGAGGTTATTTTATTGGAAACATATAGAGAAGCATTTTGGCATGCTTATCAACTTAAATCACGGCGGAATGTTTGCAATGCATAAATGCTACTTGATGTATGTATTAATTTTTTATCTTTTGCAGGAGAAGGCTTGTGAGAAAGTCACTGATTTTATTGTTATTGAGCTAGTTTTCTGTTGAGGATCATTGATAATCAATAGTAATAGGTGAATTTCTCTCCACTTCTAACATAGCTCCCACCTTCTTACTCTGGCCTGACATTCCTTCCCAAGAGAGTCATCCTCTGGACTAGAGGACAAGGGTTGGGACATTATCTTTAGAGGCTGTGCTGGTTCATACAGGACACCTGAGAGAGTAAAAGATGAGAGTTTAGATACACCATAGCTCTTTTCCCATTGGTCAATTCTCAACCTAGCAGTTTCTTGAATAATGTCATTTCATTCAATGTCATCTTGTTATAACATTGGTGGAAAAAAGAAACTATGCAAGCTGAAAGTGAACAAAGTGCTATTACTTGGGAACTTGCTTTCACTATATGTCACTTCACTTAAAGCTGCAGTTTCCAAGAACCTATCCGGTCAAGTGAGGACTTACTGTAATTTATCTGATCTGCTTAAAGTCACCATCAATGCCAAAGGATCTGAGTCAGAGAAGAGGCTAAATTTGGTAGTGGCCAAAGCACAATAGTAGGAGCTTGGAGGTGTCTCCTTTCACACTCCCCAAGTCCCTGGTGCAAGTCCAAAGCTGAGAAGCAAGCAAGGCCTTGTTCTCCACCTGTTTCTCTGTGTCTCTCTGCTGTGTGTCCCCCATGAGCCCACATACCTTCTCTGTTTTATAGTTTACCTGGCCTCTTTGTTCCACCCATACTTTAATGGGGTGGGGAAAATGGTACCTCCCCTTTTATGGCAATCCCTCTGTTACAGAAAGACTGGTAGGTCCCTTAGATTATGGTCCTTGCTTATCTGGGAAGGACATCCTCTGACTTTGAGTAGCCAGTTTTAGGAAGATGGTCTGGAGCAGAGAAGAACGAAGCCCCCTCACCAAGGAGTAGCTGGTCTAGTGGAGCCTTAGGTAACAGTGCTGATGAGGTGATAAAAGCAAGACGCTCACTTCAAGAGGAAGAGGAACAAAGGAGGAAAGGACTTTCAGAGAGCCACCCTCTCTGTAGTGATGTCTAGGGTTGGCCTTATTTTTACCCTGTTCAAAACTAGTGAGATTTCCACCAGGAAAAGTTTCTTTAGGTACCTGCTAGTCCTGTTCTTGCAACTCTCTCTCCACCACCCCACCCCGCCCCCGACACATACACAAACACTACAGTGTGAAACTATTCACTATTGATTTTGACTTTGGACTAGTTTGAAAAGAGAAATAGGCCCAAAATGGAGTTGCTCATGCCAAGTCCCATCAAAACTTAATATCTAACCTAATTACAAATTCAGCTTCTGCCAAAATTGGAAATTTAAACTAATCAATCTGGAGTTCCCTGGTCAGGACCAGGGAGGCAATCTGCATGATAAGATCCGCCCGCTTTCTCCTAGTGGAAGGTATTTTTTTTTTTCCTGCAATAATCTTTCTTTCCTTTTGCTAATAACCTTGTCCCACCCTCTTTCTGACTATAAAAACCTTCTGTTTGGTACAACTTCTTGGAACTCCTTTCTACTTGCTAGATGCAATGCTGCCCCAATTCATGAATTGTTTAATAAACCAATGTGATCTTCAAAATGAACTCAATTGGACTTTTGTAATTTTAACAGATTACTAGAAGAGATAATCTTCCTGTCCTTGAAAAGCTTTCCTTTTCTTCTTGGATTACTGAAAGGAGAAGCTAGGCCTCTGATATCTTCCCTAAGTTACCCCTCACAGGAAGCTTCTTGAGAACAAGGACATTGTTTTATAAGTTCAGGAATGTCTCCATAAATATTTGTCGAGTGATTGATTATGTCTACATTGCCCATCAAATCATATCTACCCAAGGTATATACATATAAACATCCTGCTCCAAGACATATTTCCTGCATGTCATGCTGAATATAAAACAGAAGAAAATGAAGCAAGCACATGTTACACAGACTTGCATGTTCTGTTGCAACCAATGGCAGAAATATGTGGGGGCCTAATGTACTTCAGATGAACAAACGTTAAAATCTGTTTGCAAATAAATAGAAATGACTTTCTGCAGGGAAGAAAGGGTGGCAGAAAGGGGGTTGGGGTAAGAAAGAATGTGTGGAATTATGGGAAGAACATCTGGATCCATTCAAGAATAAAACCTTACAAAAAAAGCTAGGGTCTGGGTGTCCAGTTTAGGTTGATGAAAGCTTCAGAAGAGCTGGGACTTTGTTCTTTTGACTGCCGAGACCTGCTGATTTAATCAATCATGCTCTAGACTAAGAAATATATATTTATTTGGTCTTCACCCTTGTTTCTGGCACAGAACTAAAGCCCACTTCAAACTTAGGAATTTCCTAAATTTGCATTTCAAGTTACAAAGGTGTGTTTTGTTATGTTAATAAGGTGACTTTTGGACCTCTCTGAAGGAGGGGGGGTGGTTGCTAGGAGAACCAACCTCAAGATTAGTGGGTTGGAACTTTCGGTTCCACCCTCCCCTGACCTCCAGAGAGGGGAGGGGAGCTGAAGGGCGAATGAATTACCAGTGGTCAATAATCTAGTCAATCATGCCTAGGTAATAAAGCCTCCTTAGGCAATAAAGTCTCCCAAAGGATGGGGCTCAGAGATCTTTGGGTTTGCTTAACATGTAGAGATTTGGAGAGACCATCACTCTTGAGGAGGGTACAGAAGCTCCCCACCTTTTCCCCACCGAAGAAAGGGGCCTGTGAAACCTCCAATATATACCTGGTTTGGCAGATGCACAGGTGATAACCTGGACTGCTGATTGACATCTGAGGTCAGGGTGAGGGGACAGTCTTGTGAGACTGAACCTGTAACCCGTGAAATCTGATCTCTCTAGGAAGGTAGAGTTAGGATTGAGTTGAATTGTTGGACCATTCTGTAGGTGAACAGCGCATTGCTTGTTAGTGGGGAAAACCCCTGTCCCCCTACAGTGGAGTAGGGTGTAGAGTCTTTTACAGCCTAGTGCCACATCAGGCATACTTATTTTTAACTTATAATAATTACAATACAATAGTTATTTTTAAAAAATATTTATTTATTTTTATACAAGAGCTGGGGGACAGGCCAGAGGTGCAGGAGGGTGAGAGGATTCACCAGAGCAGAACAGGCAGACTGTCTGAAATACACTGCTGAGGGGAGCAGAGGGCAGGATGGCAGACGTCTGCTGCTTCATGTGGGTATCTCCCTGGCTGGCTGGGAATTGAACCCGCACTGCAGAGGCTGCAGACAGCTTCACAGCGCTGCGCTCTACCTGCTGCGCTATCAGGGTGGCCCCAATAATTATTTTTAACTGAATAAATGAATTGAAACTCGAGAAACAATTTCCTGCCTATGAGACAACCCTTTATGTTACCAGGTTTTGGGGGTTCTAATGTTGCTGGATTTGGGGATGGTCAAGGATGGTCCTTGACTATGGCATGAGAAGAATTCAGAGCCATGTCTTAGCAGAAGCAAAAGCAACGCTGGTTTAGTGACAATGAAATCACATTCACAAAGAGGTCTTGGAGACAGTCTTGGGCAGAGTCTTGGAAAGAACAACTATGAGGGAAGATGAGGGGTGACGGGGGTGAGAGGCTCTTGTCTTGAATGGGGGACAGAAACAGTCCACTCCATCTCTTCCTGGGATGAACTGTGCAGGAAGTACTGGTTTATCAGTCCCGACAGCAGTTTCTAAGTCACCCCTCCTTCTGCTGTGCTCCCGGAGTGTAGTTTTATCAACCCTAGCAGCAGAATGGGGCAGGAGAGAACATTAAACCTTAGTTACCATGCTTCAGGCAGCTCGCCCCTTCCTTTGGGAAGAGAGAGCATTTGGTGTCTTTCCAGGGACTTGCCTGACTCCTTTAGTAAATCTTTAAAACAAACAAACATCTAGAAGCTGGCCCGTTCTGAGGAAATCTGCCCTCTGTGGGTTTGGGGTGGGGAGATACCCTTTCTTCCCTCTGGGCATTTCTTTCTTTTTTTGAAAGATTGACTTATTTAATCATACAAGAACTGGGGTACAGGTCAGAGGTGCAGCAGGTGAGCGAAATCACCAGAGACAGAGTGGGGAGCAGAACAGGCAGACTTACTGAAATACACTGCTGAGGGGAGCAGCGGGAGAGACAGGAGAGGTCTGCTGTGCCATGTGGGTAAGTCCCTGGCCGGGGATTGAACTCCTGCTTCAGAGGCTGCGGATAGCTTCATAGGTTGTGTCTTAACCCCTTGGGCCACCATGGAAGACCCCTCTGGGCATTTCTTGTCTTCCCTTGGCTTTATTGGCTCTGACAAATGTTTTTTAGGGTCCTGGATATAGTTGGTTGTTTAGTTTTCTCTAGGCATTGTCCTCCCAGCCCCAAGTGTCTAACACCTAGACTCATGGTTTTCAAAATCAGAGGTTTTTTTTTTAAGATTTTATTTATTTATTTATTCATTTATTTATTTATTTATGCAAGAACTGGGGTACAGACCTGATGCATGGGAGGGTGAGAGGATTCACCAGAGACACAGCAGAGACTAGAACAAGCAGACTGACTGAAATACACTGCTGAGAGGAGCAGCGGGCAAGACAGGAGAGGTCTGCCCTACCATGTGGGACCCTCGCCAACCAGCTGGGATGGAACCTGCGCTGCAGAGGCTGCGCACAGCTTCACAGCACTGTGCTCAACCACCTGCGCCCCCAGGGGAGGCCCCAGAGGTTTTTTTTTTAAGATTTATTTTATTTATGCATACAAGAGCTGGGGTGTAGGCCAGAGGTGCAGGGAGGAGGTGAGAGGATTTGCCAGAGACAGAGTGGGGAGCAAAACAGGCAGATCTACCGAAATACACTGCTGAGGGGAGCAGTGGATGAGATAGGAGAGGTCTGCTGCACCATGTGGGTCACCTCCCTGGTTGGGGCTCGAACTTGTGCTGCAGTGGCTTCTGACAGCTTCATAGTGATGAGACTTAACCCCTTGAGGCAACAGGGATGCCCTCCCCCTTTTTTTGGTTTTGTTGGAGACATAGAATTCTCTGTTCAAACAAAATCTTGCTGAACATAAATAAGGGCAGAACCACACCGTTGCATATTCAAACTGGAATTTGGGTGACTTCACTCAATCTCCACCAATTACATCCTTCTTCATTCCAAGGGCTCTAATTCAATGGATCTGGGGAAAATCCCCTGCAGTGTGTTCTTAGCACGCATCTCAGGTGATGCAGAGCCAGACCTGGAACTTGGGGCTCTGGAACACCCCAAGCACTAGTCTGGATGCTCCATGAAGGTAGAGAGTATACACATTGGCCCCTCACTACTAGAGGGTGCTGCTCATCCCAACCCCCAATATCGTTTCTCCCTACTTTTATTACTGCAGTGCACGTTTGTGGTCTTCCTGGGTATCCCTCAGAGCTGATCTTGAGTTACAAGGATTCTCAGAGTTATAGTAAACATTCAATGAATGTCTGTTGGTTAAGTCTAGCTTTCTCAGAAAAGCTGCGGGTAGGGTAAAAAAATTTTTCTTTCTTTCTCTTCATCTGAGACAGATCTTCCTCCCTATGAAACATTCCTGACACTGATCTTTGCAATATCCCAGTGGGTGAGTAAAGAGAGGCATTTAAACTTTTATTTTATAGATGGGGAAACTGAGGACTAGAAATACTTACTCAGGGCCTCCTTGGTGGTACGAGGGGTTAAGTCTCATCACAGAGTTTAATCCCCGGCCAGGGAGCTACCCACATGGTGCAGCAGACCTCTCCTGCCTCGCCTGCTGCTCCCCTCAGCAGTGGATTTTAGTCAGTCTGCCTGTTCTGTTCCCCACTCTGTCTCTGGTGAATCCTCTCACCCCCCACACCTCTGCCTCTACCCCAGTTCTTGTATGCGTAGATAAATAAATCTTTAAAAAAAAAAAGGAAATACTTATTCATTTGCTTCTTGCCAAAAAAGACAATTTAAAATAGAGCTAGGAGTGGACTTCCGTGGACATCTTTACAGCGATTGTCTCTCCTTAAGTGACAAAGAGGAAGATATTTTCTCAGGATAGTACATTAGAGCAAGTCCTTATATGAATGGCTTTAGTGGAAAATTTGTAACATATGATCACAACACAATCCCATGATTTTATTGAGCAAAACAAAATCTTATATTGTATTTCAAAGATTATAAACTTTAGAGTCAGTTAATTTTATTTATAAACTTATGGGCCCTCGGCCCCTTTCAAAGTACTACTTAGAATCTTCCTCATCAGCAGTATTTATCCACTGCATTTCCTATAAATTTTCATCAAGCCTGTTCTCTTGAAGATTCTGCATAAGTACCTCAGCACTAATTAATTGTATCACTGGAGCTTTTGTTTCCTTGAAGATTCTAATAAGCTTCCTATGCAACTGAATTCCACTTCCCATTCAAGATAGACCTCTTCTGAAAGGCACAATAGTTAATATTGTACCTTAGACTTTGGTTCTCAAACTTTTAGAGATAACCTTTTAAGCACATCAGCTCTGGAGTGCTTTCTAGTGACTATACTGGGAACAAACACGTCTTCACCCAAAGCATAAGGGGAGTTCCTCTGGAAGTGATCCCAGATTTGGGTCCGCAGATCATAACAATGGATTTATTTATGGGCAGTGATTATGTGAAATTTTCTGTAGAAATACAGAGAATTCTGAACATTGCCCCAGTCTGGTGCATCTCTCAATCTAAGCATAATTTGATCAGGATGTGTAACGCATAAATAATGGGCTTCTCCCTGCCATCTGGCTGTGTGAGTCCACATCTCACACATGGCAGAAGCAAGGCCTCAAATGAAATTATAGTAAAAGTGGACTAAGGACAGTCGAACCGGTGAGAATGAATTCTCATTCAGTTCCTTAAATTCTTTTGGGTGCAATCACCACCTTTAATAATTTATAGATCTCTGTAGCCTTTCGGATCAGGGACCTTTACCTGCAAGGTAAAGGTAAACATTCAGTGAATGTCAATTAGTTTCCAAATTGCTTTGTTACCAAAGAAAAGTTTGCTTGTTTGTGGAGTGTCAATGCTTTCTTTGATTTGAATTATTCTTTTTTTTTAAAAAAAAGATTTATTTATTTATGCATACAAGAACTGGGGTACTGGCCGGGGCTGGGGTGAGAGGATTCACCAGAGACAGAGTGGGGAACAGAACAGACAGGTGGACTGAAATACACTGCTGAGGGGAGCAATGGGTGAGACAGGAGAGGTCTGCTGTGCCATGTGGGTAGCTCCCTGGGCGGGGATCAAATTCATGCTGCAGTGGCTGAGGATAGCTTCATAGGTTGTTTCTTAACCCCTTGTGCCACCAGGGAGGCCCTGATTTGCATTATTCTTTCATTGTTAATTGTAAGAATACAATTTCATGATATGAGGAGAAGAGATTCTGAGGACTTTCTTACCCTTGAGAAATTGCTCATGTATATTAACTAATACCCAAAATTGTGTTTGTGGTCAATGATTATAGGAAAACATCTTAATTGACTTGCTTGGAATTCTTGTTACCGTCATTATGCCTTCACCTCCACATCATGACTAGAATGCTTCCAAGTAACACTGGAGCAAATGAGGACACTGACAATCACAATTACTTCCAGGGCAATTTATGGTCTTTATAACTCCTTGTATGAAATAATTTTTCCCTTAAGAAATACTTACTGCTGTGTTTTTCCACATTATCCTATTCCCAGGTCAGAACTTTTCTCTACATTATATCCACATATGCAAGTTCCATAATATATCAGTTCTTCTTGGGATTGTAATGCACAGCAAGCCAACTTGTATTTGCTTCGACTCCAAGGAAGAACTGAATAATTATTTCATTGATTCTAAAATCTGCATACAATTAAAAAAATCTCTGAGACGAGTCTAGCCATTGATAGCATGTTATAGTTTCATTGTCCAGAGTGTTTACATAAAATACTTCCATAATATAATGATGCATCTTTTAATTGATGGTACCTTAAACTTGGCATGATTAGTCACAAAAGCTTGTGATATCACTGGGCCTTGTGTGCTACTTAAATCAGCAGTTCAGACACTTTGTCTATGACCATGGTGTCCCTCCTTTGGGTGGGCTTAATTTCTTCCATTGCGAACTGGTTTCCTCTGCATTTTGACTCAGGTGCAAAGAGCTTTTTGGGGGTTCACAAACTCAAAATGATGAGGGAGGTAATTATTGTCTTAGCTGGACTCAATCAGGCACCCACCGTAGGTTGGTGACTTTTGGTTGGGAAGATGTAGCTGTAGTTGTGCAAGAATTACAAAGAGCATAAATGAATCAGACAGGTTTTGCAGTGGCCATGTTGATGGAAATGCTCTAGAGAAGACACTTTTCAGCGACCGAGAAGTCAAAGCTGGGTGGGTGATGCCATTGATACTCTCTGACACTGCTGTTTTGCCCCTACTAACAACCATCTGACTGTTTGGGCATATCCGATCTGGTTTCTGATTCTGTGCTTTGCTCTTATGTCTGGGGTCACACAATTCTCACTCCCAGCGTGGCCCTCAGATATAGGACAAATTGCTTGAGGGCCAGTTCAGTAAAAATAAACATATTTATAGCTCACATCTTTTCTTTTTCCTCACTCACGGTGGAGAAAGCTTTATGGAATCCTTAGGGAGGAAAAAATATGTGTTTACTTGTAGCAGAATCTGCTGGTTGTGTAGAACTCACTCTAAACTCTTCTGGGGGTGTACCTCAGAGGCTAGAAAGCTAAAAATACATTTCTCAGACTCCTTTGCAAGTAGCTTCTACCAGTAACTTGGAAGGTGGAGAGAACAATATGAGCTGGCAGCCTTTGGGGAGACTGAGATTTTTTTAGGCAGCAGGATGGAGGACCTGTGTCTGGTGTCCAGTGGTAAGTGGGAGGTTTCCTGATGTCACATGAGCTCCTGGTGGTCTTGTTCCTGGCTGTGTGGCCCCCACCCTTGGTTCTGACCCACTGGGAAATTCCATGAGCTTTTACAGCAACCATAAATCCACTTTTGTTGGAACCAGAGTGGATTCTGCTACTGCAACTCTGATCCCTGATATTCTCACACTGTCAGCAAGAGCATTAGAACATTTTATTTAGTCACAAAATATTTAAAACTGGGTCAACTGGAAAAGGAGCTACATGGATTCCACTTTGTATTCTTTTTTCCTTTACATCCACTTTAGAGCTCATCCCGCATGTTCCTCTACAAAAATGCACCAATCCCTACTGTAAGTGAAGGCACAGGGGATTAGATACCCTCTCCTGGAGGGGCACTTGGTTCAGAAAATAACCCTGGAGTCCGATTTATTTATCCATGACTTTGGCCAAATTATTTGGCTTGGCTCTGCTTCAGTTTCTAAATATATAAAATGAGATAAAAATACTCATTTTAAAGGACTGTTCTAAGGAACAAACAAATCAATTCATGCAGAATGTTTGGAAAGGTGCCTTGGGTAGAATAAACTCTCAGTCAACATCAGCTATCATATCATTTACTTTTGCTGTAAGAACAAACTGGCATATCCTTTTTGGAGGAGAATTTGGGGGTATCTATCAAAATGTCTATATACGTGGCTCAACAATTGCACTTTGTATCTAGTTTACAGAAATACATTTGTTGAAATGTCCATTACTAAGGAAATAGTTAAATCCATTGCATCATAGGATAGCGTACTATACAGCCAATTCAAGGATAATTAGTCTATGTGTTTTGCATGGAAAGATATATTTATTCAACAAACATTTACTGAGGACTTGTTTGTATTTAAAGTTGCAGATACTGGAACTTTTCTGGTGGCGCAGGGGTTAAGTCTCAGCTCTATCAAGCTATTACCAGCCACTGTGGCATGAGTTCGATCCCTGGCCAGGATGCTAACCCGCATGGCATAGCAGACCTCTCCTGTCTCATCTGCTGCTCCCTCAGCAGTGTATTTCAGCAGATCCACCTGCTCTACTTCTTATTCTGTCTCTGATGAATCCTCTCACCCCCCGCACCTCTGGCCTACACCCCAGTTCTTGTATGCATAAATAAATAAAATACATCTTGAAAAAAGTTGCACATATTAAAAATTAAAAATATTAATTTATAGAATAATATATGCAGTTACATCAACAAGTGTTAAGTAATCTGCCCCTGTGTACTGGGTTGTGGTTCCCTCTGTCTGTCCAGTCAGTAAAGAGGTTGCAAATTGGCTTTCCTCTCTTATTTTTTTATATCCTGCCTCTGCTTGCCATCTTCAGACATGCAAATGACTGGAACTTTGAAAAAGCCTTTGAAAATTCTGAAATAAGCAGGAATCATATCTGCTTGACAAAGATGACTGTCCTGCTAGCTACTGTTCATAGGAAGCCCTCACCAGGAGGCAACCAGGAGACAGCTAAAGTGTTCCTTGTCTTCTCTGCTCATCCAAAAGGCCGTGGCACCCCTGTGGATGCTGCCTTGGCTCCCTGGTCGGCACACAGAACCCTCTCCCAAGTCCTGCTTCTTCCATTGCTCCACCGCTCTCCAGTCCCTGCCCCCAAGAATGTTGGTCTTTTCACCCACTCAGTTTCTAAACTTTTGGGAAGCTGCCTTGGGTACAATAAACTTTCAGTCAACATTGGCTATTGTATCCTTTGCCTCTGTTAAGACTATAAATTGGGGGCCTCCACGGTGGCACAAGGGGTTAAGACGCAACCTATGAAGCTGTCCACAGCCACTGCAGCATGAGTTCGATCCCAGCCAGGGAGCTGACTCACATGGCGCAGCAGACCTCTCCTGTCTCGCCCGCTGCTCCCCTCAGCAGTGTATTTCAGTCAGTCTGCCTGTTCTGTTCCCCACTCTGTCTCTGGCGAATCCTCTCATCCCCCACACCTCTGGCCTGTACCCTAATTCTTGTATGCATAAATAAAGAAATTTAAATAAAAGAGAGTATGAATTGGCGTGTCATTTTTTTTGGAGAAGACTTTGGCAATTATCTATCAAAATTCCACATACTTGATTGTTCATGCCATGAGCTTTTAGCCCCAAATATTTTAGGGCTTTGATTTTGTTACATAATATCAAGATCTGGGAGCTGAAAATATTTTTATTTCAAGTCTTTGGAATTTAAAGCTTTGGCAACGAGAGGTTTTGATTCCTGCCTTGCTTGTGGCCCTGCTTTACTGGTGTGTGTGTGTGTGTGTGTGTGTGTGTGTGTGTGTGTGTGTGTAGGGATGGGGCAGGGAGTATGATTAAAAGAATAAAAAATAAACAAGAATTACCAGGAAAAAAAATCAGAAGCTAAACTAACAAATATTGACAACAAACCCACATTGATTATACATCAAAATATTATCTCACTACACATAGAAGAAAATCTGGGAAACCTGCCTAACTATTAGCAGGGTTTGCATCTGTGGAATGGAGGGAGATGGAAAACGAAGTGAAAACAGACTTTCTATTTTGACTCTGAAAACCTCTTTTGGTTTCTTTGAATTATTTATAAACATGTTTTAATGATGTCTTTGATAATTAAAACTAGTGATTAAAAACCAAGAGTTTTCCAAGCAGGTCTTAGTGTGTGGATCTCGGACCTGGAATTGGTTATGTATGGGTCCTGAGCTTTTTTTTTACCTTCTCCTCTGCTTATTGCACTGACCCTCCACGCCCCACCCCATTCTAATCTCCCCTTCTTTGTCTCTCTGACTCTCTTAGGACACTACTCAGAGTTCACCTCCTTGAGAAATCTTTCTGGACTTCTCTCTCATTTTCTCTTCCAAGATGGTTGGATACTTTTTCTGAGTCTGTTGGCTGCTGCCATATACGTACTCACCATGTGGCCTTGAGATGATCTTTTTATGTCTTTTTCTTCATCTCGACTGTAAACTTTTTCAAGGTAGAAATTTTGGCTCGTTCATTCCTATGCCTGCAGGTTCTCCTACAATGCCCACACACAGGAGCGTGCGATAAAATGTTTACTTCAGGCAATTGCCTCTTTGACATACTAGACATATGTGCAAAAGCGTTCAGATCAACTCAACTTTCTCTGCTAATTGACAGTTCTTTTTTTTTAAAGATTAATTTATTTATGCATACAAAAGCTGGGGTATAGGCCAGAGGTGTGGAGGGTGAGAGGATTCACCAGAGACAGAGTGGGGAGCAGAACAGGCAGACTGACTGAAATACACTGCTGAGGGGAGCAGCGGGCAAGTCAGGAGAGGTCTGCTCTGCCATGTGGGCTGCTCCCTGGCCAGCTAGGGATCTAACTCGTGCTGCAGTGGCTGTGGATAGCTTCATAGGTTGCGTCTTAACCCCTTGTGCCACCAGGGAGGCCCAGTTCCTTTTTCTACATCTTCCACATCTCATGTTTTCACCTCATTTGTCCCAGCCCTAGAATGTTCTTCACATTCCAAAGGTAAACGTCTTTGCTCTTGACTTTGCCAGGAAGATTCAGACCACCCCCTTTTCCTCTAATCCTGTACTAATAGGAGTACCCCTGTTGGGGTTAATCCCCTACTTCTGCTTTGTTTTTTTGGTTTTTTAAAGATTTTATTTATTTTTGCACAGAAGAACTGGGATGTAGGCCAGAGGTGCAAGGGGTGAGAGCATTCACCAGAGACAGAGTGGGGAGCAGAACTGACAGATCTGGGCCTCCCCGGTGGCGCAGCGGTTGAGCGCTGGGTTGCGAAGCTGCGCGCGGCCTCTGCGGCGCCGGTTCGATCCCCGGCTGCTCCCCGGCCACCGGAGGAGGGTCCCACATGGCGCGCAGACCTCTCCTGCCGCCCGCTGCTCCCCTCAGCAGTGTACTTCGGTCCTTCTGCCTGCTCTGCTCCCCGCTCTGGCTCTGGTGAATTCTCTCACCCTCCCGCGCTTCTGACTGTACCCAGTGCATGTATAAACAAAACAAACAAAGAAACCAGCAAACAAATAAATAAAGCATGCCTCCATTAAAAAAAAAAAAAAAAAAAGAACTGACAGATCTACTGAAATACACTGCTGAGGGGAGCAGCAGGCAAGACAGGAGAGTTCTGCTGAGCCATATGCGGGTTAGCTTCCTGGCTGGGCATTGAACTCAGGCCATAGCGGTGATAGTGCTGAGACTTACCCCTACGCCATGAGGAAGACCCCTCACTACTGCTTTTGGAAGGAACTCCTATCTCCTTTTGAACCAAAAGTTCAATTAGTTCATTAATTACCACCACTTTAATGATCTCCAACTGTTGTGTATGACACCTGCCTCAGGATGACGCTCTTGTCTTTCTACCATTGTTGAGCACTAGCACTCTACCAGGTGCTGGTTGCATTTGAGGCCACTGTGATAAATAAGAGCAAACCCGTACTGACATCAGTGAGGATCCCAGTGGAAAACAGGTGGCACTTCAAGTTGGGTAACCTGAGGAGACTGTTGACAGCATTTTAGAGACATGTGGAACGGTATAGTCTGGTGTGAATCCATTCCTTTCCTTAGGCTTGAAATGGAGGGAGACATGACTACTGTAACATGGGAGGCGAAAAGTGCTATGTAGGGAAAGGAGCTATGCAGAGAAGCTTCCTGATAGGGCGTGGCTTTCAGCCAAGAGCGCATTTAGCCAAAGGCAAACTAGAAAGGAGGGACTAAATTCTCCTTACCCTGTGGTGCCACTTCCAAGCCAATGGGTAGCCAGTAGGGAGGATATCAGTTGATGCATCTATGCACCAGTTTCCTGGAGCAGAGCTGGGGGAAGGGGAAGAGTAGAGCGGATGGGGTCTGGATGAGCACATGAAAAGTATCCAGCAAACCCTTAAGGAAATTGGTATGTAACAAAAATAACAAGTTATTTATAATGCAATGGGGTAGATGATGGAGTAGCTTTATAACTAACACAGTAGGGATTACCGTATGACAAGCATTATTCTGTATGCTTTATCTGCATGGACTAAAATATTCTAGAGTGTACAAGGTTTTTTTTGGGGAGGGTGAAGGGGAGGATCAGATAAGCTTTTTTTTTTAATTTATATATTTATGCATACAAGAACTGGGGTACAGGCCAGAGATGTGGGGGGTGAGAGGATTCACCAGAGACAGAGTGGGGAACAGAACAGGCAGATTGGCTGAAATACACTGCTGAGGGGAGCAGTGGGCAAGACAGAAGAAGTCAGCTGCATCATGTGGGCTGCTCCCTGGTCGGCCGGGGATCGAACTCATGCTGCAGCGGTTGCGGCAAGCTGCATAGGTTGCATCTAAACCCCTTGTGCCACCAGGAAGACCCCAGGTAAGCTTTTTGGGAAAGCATAGTGGAGATGACTCTTGCAGTATGAGCATGAGATGGTAAAGCTAGCGGCCTTAGGGAGGGGCCATTAACAGAAACACACAAAATAGCAAAATAGTATCTCGGAATAGGCAACCCTACTTTTTCAGTTTGGGGAAAGCAGAACATAGCGGTGGCAGAGGACAGAAGATGTGACTGTGGAACTGATACTGGAAAAGGGTGATAACTTGAGAAATGTTTAGGGTACAAAAGAGACAAGTCTCAGAGACTGAAATTGAGAACAGAAGGAGAAGGTGTTATAGAGCAACCCCGATATGGAACGGGTTCCTGGCTGTGGGTCCTCACCCACTCGCTTAAAAGGGACTTATGAATACTCTACTACAGACACACGCAAAAGGGTTAATAAAAGGTTTATTTACAAGAGAAATGGAAATAAGGAAAATGTACAACTCAGGGAGAAAATAGGGAAATAAAGTCTTTAATGCGTCCTACCCGATCCGACGACCTGGAAACCCAAAGTCACTCTCAGAGCTGGCCGGACCCTGCTAGCTGGTGGAGAGCCAAAATGGGGGAGCCCCCCAAAGCCCACGTGTCTGCCTTTTGTATCCACCTGGCTGCTTAACCCCACCCTCAGGTCCCAGCCACCTTCCCTTTGGTGGTGATGGGATTTGGAGTTCCCAGTGTCTTTGGCTTTGACCTGGGGTGGGGGTGGAGTCCACAAAGCCTGTATGGAATTTGCTTTGGGACATCCTTTTCCCCCTAACAAAGGGACTATCAAGGATAACTCACAAGCTTCCAACTCAGGTAATGGTCAGATGGGGCGATTCCAGCTGAGCATTGCAAAGTAAAGAGAAGAATGAAGACTTCAGTTGGGTTTGTGGGACACCCAAGTAGTTGAAAAGCCCCCACCTAATAGATTTGGGAGATTTCAGTGTGTAGGTAGGAGGTGGTTGAAACCATGACAGTAAATTGAGTCACTTGGTGGTGGCTGAGAGTAAGGAAAGGACTGAGGACACCTTGATGAAGAGCGTGGTTGGGCAGTAATTGGGGAAGATTAGGGGGTATTTAGGAGTCAAAAAAAATCCAAGAAACCTAATATTTGACACTTTTAACTTTCCCCTTCCTTCTTGTAACTCTACTTTCTCGGCTTCTGTGAGTTGTTTACCCCTGGTCCGTCTCTTGTCACTCTTCCTAATTCTTCCACTGGTGGACTTCTTTCTTCTGTCCCTTGACACGTGCATACCCAAGCACCCGTGACATTAAATATTAACTCCCCCAAATATAAAAAACCTATGAGATTTAAATAGTGGCCATTCTTGGGCCTCCCCGGTGGCGCAGCGGGTTGAGCTCAGCGCTGTGAAGCTGTCTGCAGCCTCAACAGTGCGGGTTCGATACTGGCTGGCTGGCGACAATCTCACATGGTGCCACAGACCCCTCCTGTCGTGCCTGCTGCTCCCCTCAGCAGTGTTCTTCTGTCATCTGCCTGTTCTGCTCCCCACTCTGTCTCTGGTGAATCCTCTCACCTTCCCGCACCTCTGGTCTGTACCCCAGCTCTTGTATAAAAATAAATCTTAAAAAAAAAAACAGTGGCCTTTCTTACTGACTAGTTCTAAACCAACTCTACACACCCAAGATTGCCTCAGGGGTGATCCAGAGTCCCCCAAGATCTGAGACCATTTTCTTTTTTTTTTAAAGATTTATTTATTTATGTATACAAGAACTGGGGTACAGTCCAGACGTGCGGGGGGAGGAAGGGTGCAAGTATTCACCAGAGACAGAGTGGGGAACAGAACAGGCAGACTGACTGAAATACACTGCTCAGGGGAGCAGAAGGTGAGACAGGAGAGGTCTGCTGCACCATATCCCTTGTGCCACCAGGGAGGCCCTACATCAAAAATTTTAAAGAAGAGGAAATTTCACGGGGACTGTAACTGAAGTGAAAATGCATACATTGTACAAAAATGAAAAATAGTGTAAAAAATATATAAAATTAAACAAAATTTAAAGAAGGATAAAGGAGCAAATAACAGAAAGGAAGGACAATTATGCCAAATGTTTTGCCGCCCTGCGTTTTGCAGGCTTTGAATATTTCCCTGAGCCAAGGATCATGGTTTTGACTGTTTCTTGTTTTGATTTGAGGAATCTGACATAATTTGAGTACTTTTGAGTACTTTCCCTCATCATTCACATGAGGGAATTGTAGGAAGGTAATCCATTCTAGAACACAAGATATTGAGTCTTCAGCGAGAACTGCTGTTGTCACCGATTTGCAGGACAAATGGTCTCTCCAGTAGCAACATTTGGGCTTACCATTGAACTTATGCTTGGTTGGTGGAATATTACACTCCCCATGGTGGAGTAGTGATTCCAAACAAATTCCCTTTCTCCACCTTCTTCAGGAATTCATTATAATAAATGGGCTGCTCTGCCTTCTATTAATGTAATCTCCAATCTATTCTACTTCGTGCTAGTACTGCCCTAGTAGAAAATGGATGTCATCTTCGCTTATGTAACTTCTGGTTGAGTGCTTTCTGCTCCAGCCATGCTTATTTGTGAGTCATAATTATGTCTGTGTTAAAACACTGCTGCAAGCTGTGTGTGCCTGTGTGGGTGTTTTATGTATGGGTGTAGTCTACAGTCTGGGAGGCAAAACCTGTTGGTGAAGGGATTTTCATTTACCTAAGAGAAAGATCTTAACACTTAATGGAGATCAGGTTAATTTCAACTGGTTATTTACATATAAAATAAAATTAGCTGAGGAAAGGGTAACTGAATGGCAGACCACCTTCTTCCTTCCCAGCTAATCTCTGGGGAGAGGAATGAGCTAGGTAGAGCATCAAAGAACACTTAGCTTCTCCCGGACAGTCCGTGGTTCCTTCTGTTTACCTATCAACCAAATGCCAAATGAGGTCCACCTGCTCTAGAGAAAATTACTTTTTTTTTTTTTTTTAAGTAATAGATAACAGAGCGCCTCTGGATCCGCACCATCTTAAAGAGCTGTGTGCCCGCAGGGCAGAGTTTCTTTAGGAAGTGGGAGCATAACTGTACAGTATCTACCTCTTGGGGTTGCTGTAAGGATTAAACGAGGTAATATTTGAAAGGAGTGTGTGCTGAACACCATGGGACTCCAAGAGCTGTCTTGTGAAGGGTCGAGCAGAGATCCTAGGCCAGAGCAGCCTCCCTTCCCTCAATTACCCAAGGCCCTTGGGCCTCAAACCTTATTCCTTTAAGAGGGATTGACCTTCTCGCCTCGGCTCCCGTGGACCTTTTCTCCTACGTTCCTGGTGGCCTCCATGGCCCTCTCTAGGACAGTCTGCTCCCGGAGGCGCTGATCCCTGGGTGGCTCTGCCTGGTCCTCGACACTCTGGTAAGGACATTACTTTCCTGGAGTCACATTATTACGCAGGCTGTGGTGTGTGTGTGTGTGTGGTGTGTGTTTTGTTAGACTCCTTTCCTCCTGCCCCCACTCCGCCCCCGGCCCTGCAGGCACCAGGCCTCCTTGCCAGGGCTGATTCTTTCCATCCCGCTCAAGTTCGGGCAGCTCTGTCAAACCCCCTTTTGCTCTGATGGAGTGTGGGTGACTTCGTGACTGCCTTCCCACCTTATCTGAGACCATTTTGTTTTCCCCAAAGTGCTATAGTTGGTGGGCTCTGCATTTCCTGTTTTTCTGTGCCCTTGGGCATGGTCCAGGCCTCAGTTGAGTCGGCTGAGACCTTCATTAGAAAGGCTAGCTCTATGCAGCAATCTCCAAATTCTTGCCACCTGGCGCAGTCCAGTCCAGGGGCTTTGGAGCCCTTCTCTAATTAACAACATAGTCCTGCAGCCCCATCCCTGTTAGATGAGTCGACTCTTGCACCCAATTATGCCCCAGAAGCCATTTTCATTGGTTGCAATCAGAAAACTTTGAAGAGATAAGGACTGGCTGGCTCTTTGCAGATTTTAGTTGTTGAGAATGTTTTGGATTTTATGACTCATGAAAGAAAGGGTTGGGTTGGCCACCTTCGCAAGACCCAGCCCTGCTTGGTACCTTCCAAATCTTGTGTCTTTCCTGGCCTTTGTACTAGAAGTTTGGTTTTTAAAATTTGTTTTTGATTTATACATTTATGCATACAAGAACTGGGGTACAGGCCAGAGGTGTGGGGGGTGTGTGTGTTTGTGTGTGTGTGTGTGTGTGAGAGAGAGAGAGAGAGAGGATTCACCAGAGACAGAGCTGGGAACAAAACAATCAAATCGACTGGGAATGCACTGCTGAGGGGAACAGTGGGCGAGTCGGGAGAGGTCTGATGCGCCATGTGGGTAGCTCCCTGGCTGGGGATCGAACTCGTGCTGCAATGGTTGTGGACAGCTTCGTGGGTTGCATCTTAACCCTGAGGTTTGGGTATTTTTTTTTTTTTTTTAATTTTTTCTAGAGGCATGTCTTATTTATCTATTTGTTTGTTTGTTTGTTTGTTTGGTTTATACATGCACTGGGTACAGTCAGAAGCCGGGAGGGTGAGAGAATTCACCAGAGCCAGAGCAGGGAGCAGAGCAGGCAGAAGGACCAAAGTACACTGCTGAGGGGAGCAGCGGGCGGCAGGAGAGGTCTGCGCGCCATGTGGGACCCTCCTTCGGTGGCCAGGGAGCAGCCGGGGATCGAACCGGCGCCGCAGAGGCCGCGGGCAGCTTCGCAACCCAGCGCTCAACCGCTGCGCCACCTGGGAGGCCCCTGAGGTTTGGGTATTTGAAAGTGCTCCTTTTCTTCTTTGATTGCTGTTGGTATATATTTATATGACTTGCTTTTACTTTTCCCCATTATTTCCTAAGGAATTAGCTAGAAGGCAGCTTTATTCTCCCATTTTAATCCAGAAATGGTATTTTTTTCTTTTAATAATAATTATACCTACTCACTAGGTAATAGTAACCCTGAACTTTTTGTGCTATATCATAGTTGCCTCTGGTCTGGTCCTGCCCTTCTGCAAATTTTACTGATTTACTATTCATTTACAAAACTGTATAATTTGGAGAGTTCAGCTTGACACCTTGGTGTGTATATCTGCTTTACTCACCCACCCCTGAAGTCCTGTTGACATCTGTAACGCAACCAACCCATTCCGGGTAGGTTTATTCATGGTTCTAGCAGCCACATGCTCTTCGCTGTTGTTTGTGATCACTGCATTCCTCCACCCTCGACACTGCACCACCACACCGCACTCTGCTGCGCCCCCCTTATAAACCAGTCTCTTAGCCCAGGTGTACCCACCTACGCATGCCCACATCCCACTCCAGGGATGTGGAGTGGGATGCATGCCATCAGGCATGCATTCCGGGCCGCAGGATTCCGTCATCTATCCTGATGGCGGGAGGGTAGAAAAGCCGGATACCTTTCACCTACCCTACACCATCACACTATCAAATTGACCCCCCTGTACCTGGCATCCCTTTCAACTCTGGGAAAAACCAGACAACCAGAGACACTTTGGTTGTGTTTTGCCAGTGTGTGCTTTGGTTATTTATATTCCACAAATGAATGAAATCATCCAGTAACTGTCTTTTACTTTCTGACATTTCACTAAGTATAATAACCTCAAATTCTATTTATGCTGTCACAAAAGGCAAGAGTCCATCTTTTTTATGAGCTGCAATATTCCATTGAGTGTGATATACCACAACTTCTTTATCCTGTCATCTGTCGATGGGCATTTTGGTTGATTTCATGCCTGGGCTGTTGTGAATAATGTTGCTACAAACAAGGATGCATATATCATTTTGAATCAGTGTTTTTACATTCTTTGGATAAATACCTAGGCGTGATATTGCTGGATCATATGGTATTTCCACTTTTAGTATTTTAAGGAGTTGCTGTCATTTCCCATGATGGCACCAATTAAATTCCCACCAACAGTGAATAAGAGTTCCTTTTTCTCCACATCCTTGCCAGCACATGTTCTTTCCAATCTTTTTGATGTGCGGCCTAGCATTTTCTTTACAAGGCTCTGCGAGTATACCAACAATACTTCAATTTGAGGCATCTGAGCAAATGACACCATGTATTAGCTCCGACCTTTAAATATCTCCCCAATAAGCAGGGTGATGGCGGATCAAAAAATCAGTTTCGCTTGCTATTCAAAAGAATTTACCATAACTCAGCCACAGAATTGCGAGAACAGTGATGTGATACAGTGATTATTAGTATGGGCTTTGGAGCCAGACTACTTGGATTCAATTTCTGTCTGTACAATTTACTAGCTTGCTGTGCAAGCGTGAACAAGTTACTTGGTTTTCTATACCTCTATTTCCTCATCCGTAAAATGGGATGATAATTAATTTTACCTACCTCTTAGCAGTCCTATGAAGTTTAATGAACTATCATGTGTGTTTTAAAACAGTGCCTAACTTGTTGTAACTATTCAGTATGTAGTAGTTATTATCCTCTTTTCTTATTCGGTTGTTATTTATTGTTTAATCTAGCTGTTTCTGGCAAGACCTGCTCTTCATTAGCTAAGAGGATCAAATATTCTTTCATTTAAGAAGAGTGATATAGAAAAAAATGTAACAGCTCTGCTGATAGAACAGATAGCAGGTAGAGAGGGGAAGAGATTAAATAAGGAATTTTGAAGCTGGGGGTGATGGGTACGTGGCATTCATTATACTGTTTTCTCATTTTTATGAAGATTTATTTCCCAGAGTTAAAAAATTAAAAATAAAACAAGAGGTTAACTCTGAAGTGTGTCAGTGTGGATAAAGTACAGTGAATGGGAGCTCTTTCTACTCTGGATGGGAGGCCAAACCACTCCAAACTGCCTGGAAAACAGTTTGACAGGATATATTAAGAGCTCTAAAATGCTCATTCTAGTTATTATTGCTGCATGAAAAATTACCCAGAAACTTGACTTAAAACACTATTTTAGGAAGTTCACAGATTCTGCAATTCAGGAACTGGATTGTGGGGATGGCTTATCTAGTTAACAACTTGTGGGGTCTCAACTGGTAAGATTTGCAGGCTGGGGTGACTCGCGGCTGGGTCCTGGAATCTTCTGAAGGGCTTCTTCATTCGTTGCGCTGGTGTGGTGCCAAGACCAGGCCTGAGTCCTGGAGCAGTTTACTTTGCCTCCCTGAGGGTTGGCTTTGGGGTTGTCAGGTTGTTAAAATGGCAGTTCAGAGCTCCAAGTGTGGGTGCTCTAGCCTTCAAAGTGCAGAGATGACAGAGCATCAGGTCTGCCTTCTCTCTTGGTTGATGTTGTCTAAAGCCTACCTGGATATAAAAAGAGGGGAAATAGACCTTATCTCTCCAGGGAAGGCCTGTCAATGAGTTCTGAGGCCATGATTCAAAAACAACCTCCATGTTTTTGTCTTTTTTCTTTAAAGAATTTTTATGCATACAAGAGCTGGGGTGTAGACCAGGGTTGTGGGGATTGGGGGTGGTGGTGAGAGGATCATCAGAGACAGAGTGGGGAGCAGGACAGGCAGAATGAGTGAAATACACAGCTGAGGGGAGCAGTGGACGCGACAGGAGAGGTCTGCTGTACCATGTGGGTCACCTCCCTGGCTGGGGATTGAACTTGTTCTGCAGTAGCTGCGGACTGCTTCATAGTCTGAGACTTAACCCCTTGTGCCACCAGGGAGCCCCCTGTGTTTATGTCTTTTGACCCAGGAATTTCACTTCTAGAAATTTATCTTAATGAAATAATTCAAAATGTGGACAAAGTTTTATGTTCAAATATAGATACTATTACATTAATTGCATAAACTATATGTAAAATACACATTTCTGTATAATTTATAACAATGAAATGTTAGATATAAATGTAATGACTAACAAGAAAAAATGAATAAATAAATGTTGGCAAGCCACTAAGTTGGTACAAAGCCAACAAAATAGTGCTTGTGTTCTTTTTCATACATAGGAAAATATTCATATTTTAATTTAAAGTAATAAATGTAGGATTCATAGTGCCTATGTAACATATAATCCTAAATGTTTAAAATGTCTGTATTATTAATAATTATATCGACAAACATAAGAAGGAAATACATTAAATAATATCAGTAGCTTTCTCCAGGCAGTGAGATTATGGACAGTCTAAATTTTTTCCGTACAGTTTTCTCTTTTTTCCAAAAATGTCTACAATTTGCAGGTATTACTTTTATAATCAGAAAAAATTTAGTTCCAATATATTTGATGAATTTACAAAAATGACTCTTAGCCATTCTGTTTGTTATATCAAACTGAGAAAATATTTTGATGTCATTAAAACTTGCATTTATATCACCCAACATACACCCTCTAGACTCCAGATGGGGTTGATTAACTGGTCAGTTGCAGGATTGGCAGAGGTTTTCTGGATCCAGTTTTGTACCTTGTATACCCCTTCCTTCAGTCTGTCCCCTCCATTTTGTCTCTGCTCAGAGTAGTCACCCCATGCAAGAATGTGTGTTTGACACAGTCCAGTTTCACCCTTCTCTGTTCAGTGAAGGTCCAGGGAGTTAGACCCCAGCCTCCAAGTCCCATCTTGGAGTTTTCCTCTGCAAAGAACTTTCCTTCTTCAGTAAGTTGTTGTGACTTTTCTGGGAAAGATTCTGCCCTGCTACCCCACCTGCAAAAGTCCTTTTCTTTCTTTTTTTTCATTTTAAAGATTTATTTATTTATGCATATAGGAGCTGGGGTGTAGGCCAGAGGTGCAGGGGTGGCCTTTCTAAAAAAGATGGGTAATAACAAATGATTTTATTAAAAAAAAAATTTATTTATTTATGCATACAAGAACTGGGACACAGGCCAGAGGTGCTGGAGGTGAGAGGATTCACCAGAGACAGAGTGGGGAGCAGAACAGGCGGATTGACTGAAATAGGAGAGCAGTGGGAGAGACAGGAGAGGTCTGCTGCACCATGTGGGTAGCTCCCTGGCCAGGGATTGAACTCACACTGCATTGGCTGCCAATAGCTTCGTAGTGCTGAGACTTACCCTCTTGTGCCACCAGGGAGGCCCAGTAATATTTAAACAACCAAAAAATAATTTCCTGGTCTGAATTATTGATGATGGTGATTAATATTAATATATTAATATTCAATCCCTCAGGATGATTTTAAAAGCAGTTTATTATATTTTGTCCTAATAGATTTTCTCCCTCTTTAGTATTCTCTTTATTACTGCATTTTCACTCTTTTTTTTTTTTTTATAGAGGCATGCTTTATTTATTTGTTTGCTGGTTTGTTTGTTTGTTTTGTTTATACATGCACTGGGTACAGTCAGAAGTGCGGGAGGGCGAGAGAATTCACCAGAGCCAGAGCGGGGAGCAGAGCAGGCAGAAGGACCGAAGTACACTGCTGAGGGGAGCAGCGGGCGGCAGGAGAGGTCTGCGCGCCATGTGGGACCCTCCTCTGGTGGCCGGGGAGCAGCCGGGGATCGAACCGGCGCCGCAGAGGCCGCGCGCAGCTTCGCAACCCAGCGCTCAACCGCTGCGCCACCGGGGAGGCCCCTGCATTTTCACTCTTTATCACTATTTTTTCTTTTCGTATACAAGATAAAAAAGATTGTTTTGAATTTCAAAACATACACTTATATATGAATTGTGCATACACTTATATATGAATGCCTATATAGTGTGTGGGTGTAGTGTTCAAGGCTCCTTTCAAGTTAGAAAAGAGCAGGACACTGATCGCCCTGGAGCAATAAGTATACATCACGTAGTATGAGCGGGAAAGCCCGTGGAACAAGGTGCTTTGCGCCTTGTTAATAAGACTGGAGCCGTGGGTGGGGGTTCGGAGTATATCATTAGACTCACCCTCCCTAAAGCCCAAGTCCAGTGTTCAGTTTGACCCACACTTTTCCCTGTCAATAAAAAGGCCAGGATCTTTCTCCTGAGCAGCATCTAGCATCCTGCGTCCTGCATCCTACAGCCTGCTCCACAACTCCTGTTTCTTTTCTTTTCTTTTTTTTAAGATTTATTTATTTATCATACAAGAGCTGGGGTACAGGCCAGAAGTGCGGGGGGGTGAGAGGATTCACCAGAGACAGGGTGGGGAGCAGAACAGGCAGACTGACTGAAATACACTGCTGAAGGGAGCAGCGGGGAGACAGGAGAGGTCTGCTGCGCCATGTGGGTAGCTCCCTAGCCGGGGATCGAACTCTTGCTGCAGAGGCTGCGGATAGCTTCATAGGTTGCGTCTTAACCCCTTGTGCCACCAGGGAGGCCCTTCTGTTTCTTTATCAGTGCGGTGTTGTCAGCACAACAATAGTGTATGTGTACATGTGTGTATTTTTTCCAATTTACTTTCCAATCATTTATACAACTATATAATTGGGGTACAACTTCACACCTTCATACATGCCCATTTTTTCCCCACCCTCCACCAAAACCCCATCATCGATACCCACTCACCTGCCCTTCTCTATCCTCCATTTCTTCCTTCCCTACGCCTCTAGTAACCATTATATTTTCCCTAGAGCATAAGTAATATTAGCTTTGTCTTTTTCCAGTGTGTTTGCTTGGGTATTTAAGTTCCACAAATGCATGAAATCAACAGTAACTGTCTTTCTTTTCTGACTTATTTCAGTTATCATCATCACTCAAGCTACATCCATTTTCTCCCAAAGGGCACAATTTCATGAGCATAAAAACAATTTAAGTTATTGAAAATACTTGTATTTTTATTTTAAATCACCTAGAATGTCACAAAATTATTCTCTGTGCAAGTTACCAGCACCAGCTGCCTGTGTCCTTACTTTGTGGTTTATTTGATATTATATAAGCAGAGGATTAGGCGAAAGGACAAAATATAGTTTGGGATAGAAATGGAAATGGTTTGTGATGCAAACTCTGACTAATATGGTTAAATCATTTGATCCTCTTAAGGGATTTGCAAAGGTCTTATTCTCCATTCCAACCAACTTCTACTTCTAAGTTGTTTATAAACTCAAACAAAATGTCATTATTGCCACTTACCACTCACAAATATTCTCATTTTTCTGGGGTTAGGTTAGGGTGCCTGCTTTGGAGTTAACATGGCCATGACACTTATTTTGGCCAATAAATTGTGAGTGGGAGAAAAAGGATGTGCTCTGAGGGGAACTTTTGAGAACCAGGATATGCTTTGCCATATTCTATACCCCTGCTGGGTTGAAACGGAGTTTTTATTAACCAGGTTCCCAAGTGCTTAGAAGAGCAGACCCTACAACCTGCATTGGACACATGGTAGGAGGGAGAAATACATTATTATGTTACTCAGATTTCAGGGTAGTTTGTTACTGGAACATAAGGTAGTTCATCATAAGTGATAAAGGAGGTCTCTGTCTAGATGATGGCTAGATGGATATATGTAGGTAGACAGATAGAGAGACGGAAATCCTGATATACTGGTAGTAGTTGCTTGTGGGTAGGACTACAGGACTGGGAGTCATGACCCCCAAATTCTTACTCTAACATTATTTTGCTGGTCACCATCTTTTATGACAATTCATTTGAGTGCCCCTACCCTAAATTAAAAATTGTATTTAGAACCCATCACTATTTATATAGAGTTTTCCAAAATATTTTTAAGTGAACTGAAGGTAAGTTGCAATGCAGGATATACAGTAAAGCCCATTATTTATTTCTTTGTTTATTTATTTATTTATACAAGAACTGGGGCACAGGCCAGATGTGTGGGAGGGAGAGAGGACTTACCAGAGACAGAGCGGGGAACAGAACAGGCAGACTGACCAAAATACACTGCTGAAGGGAGCAGCAGGAGAGACAGGAGAGGTCTGCTGTGCCATGTGGGCATCTCCCCGGCTAGCTGGGATCAAACTCTCCCTGCAGAGACTGCGGACAGCTTCACAGTATGGGGCTCATCTGCCTACGCCACCAGGGAGGTCCCTAAAATCCATTTTTAAAAATTTATTTTATTTATTTATGCATACAAGAACTGAGGTCTAGGCCAGAGGTGCAGGGCTGAGAGGGTTCACCAGAGATGGGGTGGGGAGCAGAACAGGTGGATCTACTGAAATACACTGTGGAGGGGAGCAGCAGGTGAGACAGGAGAGGTCTGCTGTGCCCTACAGGTTAGCTCTCTGGCCGAGGATTGAACTCAAGCCAAGTGGCTGGCAATAGCTTGATAGCGCTGAGACTTTAACCCTTGCACCATCAGGAGGGCATACCCCCACCCTTTTTTTAGCAGGAAAAAAATGATATATGACTAGAGAAATGTCTGGAAGGATATTTACAAAGTTTGAACTATGGTGGGAATATAGGTGATTTTTATCACTCCTATCACTTGATAAGTTTCTATTTATATACTCATGTTAATTTTCCATTATGTATACAAGCTTATATACATAGATATAAGCTTAGATACATAGATACATTCTAGATATAAGCTCATGTTATAAACATCTATCACTTTTGTTTGAATCAGTGTCCATTCTTTTGGGTAACTGCCCTGCCTTCAATCTCTGTTATTTTGGATGTATATGTACATTATTTGTATCTATCATATACGTATGATCTATATATGATATGATATATACATATATATGTATAGGTGTGTATGTATTATATATGCATAATCTGAACTTGGCCAGTTGGATACCCTATTAGAATCTGAATCTTGATATAAATACATAGGAATAGGTAGGTTTTAGAATTGAATCTAATGTTGGTAGTGTCAAAAGAGACCCTGAACTTCCTTAGTTTCTACTTTATTTTTTTTTTTGAAAGATTTATTCATTTATGCATGCAAGAGCTGGGTACATGCCAGAGGTGCGGGGGGTGAGAGGATCCACCAGAGACAGGGTTGGGAAAAGAACAGGCAGACTGACTGAAATACACTGCTGACAGGAGCAGTGGGGAGAGACAGGAGAGGTCTGCCTCACCATGTGGGTAGCTCCCTGTCTGGCCGGGGATCAAACTTGTGCTGCAGAGGCTGTGGATTGCTTCATAGTGTGGTGCTTAACCCCTTGCGCAACTAGGGGGCCCAGTTTCTACTTTCTTAAGGCTTTAGGAATTTCTTTGAATTTAGGGTTATCCAGCTTCTCCTATTATGTCTTTAAGTTAGTCTAAGTCTGGGGGTTTGCAACAAAGGTATCTTTACTGACACAACTCATATTAATTGAAAAGAGTAATAAGGTCAAAGATAATGAACAGATTAATGTTGTTCTTTTGCCTATGAAGAGTAAATCATGGATGCTTTTTAGACTCTTGAGTTTTATCACGTTGATGGTGATTGTTATCTAATGACATTTATAATCAGCTAGTGCTGGGTGTCTATGTGTGTGTGTTCATGTGTATATAGAGCTTTATGTGATAATTGGAACTTAAGCTGATACATGAACTCAGGCACACTAAGAGTGTGTGTGAGTCAAGGTTTCATGGGTCTGGCATGTGATGATAAGGATAGTGGGTCAATAGCTTTCATTCTAGATAGCCACCCACCATTGCATCCATACCTTCTAGTTGCATTATTTGACTTATTAATTCTGGCTCCTTTCTTTTGGTGACTTGGATTAAATACCCCCAGCAAGGGGCCACCCTTCCTTATCATTTGTGTCCTTTGCTCACAGCCTACTTTTTATGGAATAGCTGCTCATGGATAATATTCCTTCTCATTCCTCATTCAATAAATATTGGTTGGGCCTCCCTGGTGGCGCAAGGAATTAAGCACAGCTCTATGAAGCAATCTGTAGCCTCTGCAGCACGAGTTTGATCCCTGGCCGGCCAGGGAGCAACCCACATTGCACAGCAGACCTTTCCTGTCTCACCTTCTGCTCCCCTCAGCAGTGTATTTCATTAGTCTGCCTGTTTTGTTCCCTACTCTGTCCCTGGTGAATCCTTTCACCACCTGTACCTCTGGCCTACACCCCAGGTCTTGTATGCATAAATAAATAAATCTTTAAAAAAATAAATAAATATTTGTTGACTGAATGCCAAGTGATGTGCCAGGTACTGGGGAGCCAAAGTATGTAGGACAAGACTTTATTTTTAAGGAGTCTGTAAGCATGAGTGGGTCCCTGAAAAACATGCCTAGAACCCTTTGGAAAATGACCATGATGACTCTGAAGAATCCAGAAGCCTGAAACCCACTTCCACCCCCTACTTTGATGGGAACAGGAGACTGGTCGTCATTAGGGCCATTCCCCAATATTCTGGTTCTCCTGCTTCAGGGCCCATGGTAGATCTGCACCTCACTCCCCTTGACTTTATTTGGCCAGTAATGTGGGAGTAAGAGCCTCCATGAGCCTCATTGATTATTCCAGATGATCATGTTTTATTAGCCTGGGTCCCTTTATCAGGGTGACTTAGAGTAGAACCCCCCCCCCTTCTTCCAGCCTCCCCCACCCCATAGCCATTATAAGCAATATGTTTTAAGTTATTGAAAGTTGGGAATGTTTGTTACCTTAGCAAAACCTAGTCTTCACAGACAGATACAATGGACTTCTGTCAGACCTGGGAGGAACTCTCGTGACCTTGGGTGAAGCGATCTCATCCAACTTAGGATTGTTGGTCCTGGCTGGCATGCAATGCTAAATGAGCAAAGAGAGCACTGAACTTAGTCTACCTAGAATTTCCAGAAGGAAAAGTCCTTTCAAGTTAGAGTAATTCCCCTCTAGCTCCCTAAAGGGTGCCTGAGCACATCATGAAAACCTTTGCAAAAGTAAAAGCAAAGGGCAGAAACTTGACAACAGTAGGTAGGCTGATACTTGTTCCCAGGATCCCTTTTCTTTTCCTTCCTTTTTTTTTTTTTTTTTAAAGATTTATTTATTTGGTCCTCCCTGGTGGCGCAGGCGGTTGAGCACAGCGCTGTGAAGGTGTCTGCAGCCTCTGCAGCACAGGTTTGATCCTGGCCGGTTGGCGAGAATCCCATATGGCGCGGCAGACCTCTCCTGTCTCACCGGTTGCTTCCCTTAGCAGTGTATTTCTTCAGTCTGCCTGTTCTGCTCCCCACTCTGTCTCTGGTGAATCCTCTCACCCTCCAGCGCATCTGGCCTGTACCCTGGTTCTTGTGTAAAATGAGTAAATAAATCTCTAAAAAAAAAAGATTTATTTATTTTTATACAAGAATTGGGGCACAGGCCAGAGATGCGGGGGGTGAGAGGACCCACCAGAGACAGAGCAGGGAACAGAACAGGCAGACGGACTGAAGTACACTGCTAAGGGGAGCAGCGGGTGAGACAGGAGAGGTCTGTCTCTGTCCTGCCTTGTGGGTTTCTACCTGGCGAGTCGGGAATCGAACTTGTGCTGCAGTGGCTGTGGATTTCTTCATAGGTTGCGTCTTAACCCCTGTGCCACCAGGGAGGCCCAGGATCCCTTTTCTTTTAATGAGGATCAGAAGTGTCTTTAGCAAAACAGTCCTGGTAGATAGTGAGCAAACTGACATTCCCTCCTAAGAGTCTATAATCTTGAAATCTGGGTTTCCCACTTACCTCTGCACTCAGCATCAATTGTAGAAGTCACTTCTGAGGTCTATTTAGGTACAAAAAAAAAAAGGTGCAAATAGCACCAGAAATTATGAAAATATAAAATGAAATAACATGCTGATCATTTTCTCCACTTATTAATCTGGCAAGATATTTTAAATATCCTGTGTTGGCAAGAATGATGGAAGTATAAATTGCTTCAGCCTCTCTGCAGACCAATAAGGTAGTATTTATAAAAAGTCTCAAAAATATGTATGCCCATTAATATCTTCTTCCATGGTAATAGAAATTTTAGCCAGGCTACTCAGAATAAAGATTTTATTCCCAGCTCCCCATGCAACTAAGAATGGGCATATAAATAAGTTCTAGCCAATGGGATGAGAACAGAGGTGATAGGTATCCTCGCAAGGATGAGCCTTGTGTTATTTAGGCTGCTCCATGTCACATTTGTAGCCAAAAATACGCTAATATATCAGAACACCTACTTTTGGACATTTATCAAAGTCAGTAATTGAGAATATGCACAAAGATTTAGGTAACAAGGTAACTTATCACAGACCTTTCCGTTTGTGCAAAAGTTGGAAATAAACTAAGTAATGGCTTGATTTAAGAAATTAGAGTTTATACAATGGATACAATGAGGCCATTCAAATTTATTACATAGATAAATATTTATGGATGTAGAAAAACATTCCACATTATCAGTGTAGGAAAACATTCTTTAAAAAAAAGTGCACATGGAAGACAAGGAGATGATTGCCAGTATATGTTATCTTAGCTTTCCCTTCTCTGCACCTGCAAAGATTCTACTTCTATTCCAGGAGGTTTCTTTTTCTCCCTCATTCTGTGGAAGGACCTGCCTCGCCCAGTGAACTCCTTTGAATTTTTGTGATAAGAAGTAAGGGAAAAGAAAGAGAAAGATAAGAACCACCTTGACTGGGGCTATGAGGATATTTCCTGAAGGATTTTGAGAAGTGTGAGATGAACTGTTGTGTGACGGGGAAAATGGGAGAGAAAAGGGGGTCATTTTAAAATATATCCATGGACCACCTGCTTCTTGAAGATACTTGGGATAAAATTAATTTGGGCTGCTCTGATCTGTGATATGGTCTATGGAATCTCTATCACGAAACGGGTCTTGAAGATACATATCAAATATCAGTTTTTCCTGGCTGGGTAGAATTCCATTTTTTTTTTTTTCATTTTCTGATGGGATTTCTCCATTTGTAATTTTTTAAAAGGCTAAGTTATATTTTTATTTTTATTTATTTTTAAAAAAATTTTATTTATACAAGCACTGGGTACAGTCAGAAGGGCTAGAGGTTGAGAGAATTCCGCCAAAGCCAGAGGGGAGAGCAGAGCAGGCAGACGGACGAAATACACTGCTGAGGGGAGCAGCAGGCCGCAGGAGAGGTCTGTGCGCCATGTGGGACCCTCGCCCTGCGTCTGGGGATCGAACCGGCGCTGCAGAGGCTGCGGGCAGCTTCGCAACCCAGCGCTCAACTGCTGCGCCACTGGGGAGGCCCTAAATTATATTTTTAAATGGTTGCTCAACCCTGCCAATAAAGTGGAGACCCACATTCATCCTAGACTTTTCCTTAGCACAAGAGTCTTTGAGACTGGGTAAAGTCAGGATTCCCATAGCTACCAATTCATTTCTCTTGTTTTCTTCATAGTCAAACTTCTCAGAAGATGAGGTTATAATTGCTATCTCTACTTTCATTCTTAGTTGTATTTTGAAATTAAACTTTATTTTGCACCGATCCACCGATTTCAAATGGGCGTATCTCCTATGAGTTAGGAGTGCGCCTATGAATATCGGTGGCATAAACAAGTTTACTTTCTCACATTCCAAAAGGTTTGGAGACTTTTCTGAGTGTTGGTTCAAGCAGAGCAATAATGTCAATGCGATAGGAAAAGAGGTAAATCCTGCATATTCTGTCCCTAACTCACAGCAGCACACACCCCCATTGCTAGAAATAACCATCTGCTTCACCCCAGGCCCCGAGCCAGTTAGAGCCAGGCCAGGTGGTGCATGGTAGTAACTCCCTAACCACTGGTGCGGAGGATGAGGGAGCTTGGTAAGTCTGCTGCTTTATTTCAGAGGAGAGATGGGACCATAGACACTCTGTGACTCATGGCAGGTCCCCCTCCCTCCAGCTGAACCCTCACAGTATGTGGCCCATCCACTCAACAGACGTCTGGTTTTCATTTTTGGTAGCATAGAAATTCAGCCCAGCAGGCTGGAGACCTGGTCACGGTGCCTGTATCCCGAAAGGGAATGAACTCTGCCTCGGGAACGCCTCATCTACAGTGATGACTTGAAAGTGAAAGTTTTCAGGGGATATCTTTGGGGAGTAATGAGTGAAGCCCCTGCTCCTGGTCATCTCACATAAAAAGGAAACAGAATGGTGTTTTGTTTATCGACATTAGTGAGAGCTGATCAGATCACTTGCTTGACCATTTTTAGCTACCGATGTTCTTCGACAGACATCCTGAACTCTACTGGACCATAGAGAGACGAAATACGAAGTGTATGGTCATCAGGTCATTTCTATTGATAGAGGATCCCCTTTAATTGACTGCATATTTTAGACACCCCATACCAAACCAAACCTTTGGCTACAAAGTGTATCCCTGCGAGTCACCTAAAGCTTAGCCTGTAGAGACAGTTACAGTTCTGGGGTGGTTGGGAAGGAGAGATAAGGGAATTCATAACTACTGTGGAAGGAATATTTTAGCTAGAAGGTTTGAGTCAGCAGGAGGCAGCTAAACTGTCTACTCACCACATGTGGTGTGGCTGTTGAGGAATTGCAGTGCATCTGACCACAGTTTGGCTGGACAGAGGAGCCACCAGCCTGAATGCCAGGGTTTTAATAATCTGGGCTTGTGATCACCTGCCAGGGACTCCACAGTGCTGGAAAATCTCCCAGGTGGAAAGGCCACTGTCTTGATGGCCACCTGAGTTCAAGTCTCTATGGTAATTTCTGCCATGTTACTTGAAATCAGAAGAGTATAGTGCCCTTAGCAGAAAGATCCTTTCTAATAAAAGGCCAAGTTGTTTTCTTGGCAGTGTGTGCATGAGTGGGTAGTGGGGCAGGGAACTGTCAGGCAGGACTGAATGTGTTATTTGTGGTGCAAAATGAAATCATGCAACTAAGAATGGGCTTATAAATAAGTTCTAGCCAATGGGATGAGAACAGAGGTGATAGGACCCCTTGGCTCATGAAAACATAGACCCCTTGTTCAGAAATTATTACAAATTGTAAGACAGGAGAGAGTTACATCAAACATGGGGTCTTTCTAAATATGAGGCACATTGTAAATGTGCAGGTTACATGCCCATGAAGCTGGTCCTGTTTCAAAATTTCCAAGAGAGTCATTGAGACTAGGTAAAGTCAGGGAGGATCAAAGCTGTGCTAAAGTGTAGAAATAATTGCTGAGTTTATTCTCTATCAATTTTTTTTTTTTTTTTTTTTTATAGAGGCATGCTTTATTTATTTGCTGGTTTTTTTTTTTTTTTTTTTTTTTTGTTTATACATGCACTGGGTACAGTCAGAAGCGCGGGAGGGTGAGAGAATTCACCAGAGCCAGAGCGGGGAGCAGAGCAGGCAGAAGGACCGAAGTACACTGCTGAGGGGAGCAGCGGGCGGCAGGAGAGGTCTGCGCGCCATGTGGGACCCTCCTCTGGTGGCCGGGGAGCAGCCGGGGATCGAACCGGCGCCGCAGAGGCTGCGGGCAGCTTCGCAACCCAGCGCTCAACCGCTGCGCCACCGGGGAGGCCCAGTTTCTCTATCAATTTTTAATCTTTCAGGCTCTAGTGGATAATTCCTCAGGGACTATAAAATTTGTCCTTAGGTTTCCCATAGCCTCCAATACATTTCTCTTATTCATAGTCAAACTGCTCAGATGATGAGGTTATAATTGCTATCTCTACTTTCATTCTTAGTTGTCAGTGTTTTGAAATTAAACTTTATTTTGCTCCGATTCACTGATTTCAAATAGGCATATCTCGTTAGAGTTAGGGGTGCATCTATGAATATCGGTGGCATAAACAAGTTTATTCTCTCACATTCCAAAAGGTTTGGAGAAAGCATCTTCTGTATGTTGGTTCAAGCAGATCAATAATATCAATGCTAACATCATGCTTTCACCAGGAAGCCATAAAATGCCCTCCAATCCCACTCTGCCCAGCTCTTAGAATCAAAATTAGAAAGATGAAAGAAATGCCAGCCCTGTGTATATCCCAGTTATTGTCGATGTAAAGCAACCATCTTAACGCCAAATAGCATAAAATGATCATTTTTTTTTGCTCACAGATCTTGGCACTGGGGTTTATCTAGAGCACATGGGAAAAGGTGATGTTTATTCTAGTGTCTGTGGTCCCAGCTAGAAAGACATGACTCAATGGTGGGGGCTGCTGTCATTGAGTAATGTCTCATCTTTGGTGCTGTTGCCTAGAACCTCCTCTCTACCATCATCTAGAAAATCCAGCCATGGTCTCTCTAGGTGGAGAGCTTTCTCATAGCTTGGCTGTTGGTTTCCAGAGCGAGTGTTCCAGAAGAACAAGTTGGGAATGCATACCGTTTTAATGATCTGGCCTCAGATGTCACACTGTATGACTTCTGTGATACTCTATTGCTAAGACAATCACAACGCTCATTCCAGGAATAAAGGAAGAGGACATTGAGCCCATTGCTTCATGGGTGGAGTTTTAAGATCATCTTGTAAGAAGAGAATATGGGGTGGCAGATTATAATGATATCTGCCACCCACATTTTTATTAAAAAAGCAACACTTTTCCCTGAAACCACCCAGCAAATTTACACTTGTATCTCATTGAACACATACGTCTGGGTTGTATGTGTGCTTAGTTCCTAGGGAGGGTGAGAAAAGGCTTATTTGACTTCAAAGTTTTTTTTTTTTTTTTTAAGATTTATTTAGGTATGCAAGAACTGGGGTGCAGGCCAGAGGTGTGGGGGGTGGTGTGGTGTGAGAGGATTCACCAGAGACAGAGCGGGGAACAGAACTGGCAGACCGACTGAAATACACTGCTGAGGGGAGCAGCGAGGGAGTCAGGAGAGGTCTGCTGCACCATGTGGGTCAGCTGCCTGGCCGGCCAGGGATCAAACTCATGCTGCAGAAGCTGCAGATAGCTTCATAGTGCTGTGCTTAACCCCTTGTGTCACCAGGGAGGCCCTAAAGCCTTTTTAATCGTAGATGTTGTGGGGGAAGGGGAAATTATTGTTAGGTAGGCAATCAGCAAAAGCTGTCATCCTTCTAGCCCACTGCTAGAACTGACCACTCCTACCTCTGTGCTCTTTCTTCTTCATCCATGCTCTGTACAGCAACTACAACATTTCATTGCATTTATTTATTGGTTTCTTTTGGCTATATTCCAAGCCTTTTATAGGCAGGGGCTGTGATTTATTTGTCTTAGCCTCTCCAAGGTCTATTGCTGTACCTGGTGCAGAGGAACATGCAATAAAGTACTTATTAAATAAATGACAGATAGGATTCTAGAATATTCTGAGTAGAATAGCTTCTGTTCTTAAATGTTTTTGGTCCAAGATGACAAACAATTTTAATGAAAAGACACAAAGAAGTTCATCTTCAATACTTGTAACAGTTAAGTAGCCTGGCAGTCTATAGATAGCAAAGGACCCAAAGGTAGACACTCTAGAATAATAATAAGCACTATTAGGCAGACACTCTAGAATAATAATAAGCACTATTCCCGTTTATACAAAGTCATTTTACCATCAACATTCTGTTTGTCCCTGAGCACTATGAAAGTTCAGAAATACAAATATTTTCATTTAATAAAAGTAACAAAGACTTAGATTAAGTGACATGCTCAAGCTAATGATGTGGAGGAAAAGCATACTAGTCTTTTTGTAATTTAACCACACATACAGTTTAAGCCTGGAAGTCTGTGTGATGCAATCAAAGCTCTTTCTGCCTGGTTATAGTCTGTTCTAATTGTGGGTGCAGTTTCTGAAAATAACCATGAGGTCTGAAGTGACAAATTTATGGACATACATGTATGTATGTGTGTGTGTTTTATATATATATATATATATATACACATATATATACACATATATATACACACACATATATATAAGGAAAATCATAATGATTTCTCCAGTATATAATCCTGTCATATGTTATCAAGATACATGGTACTTGATTTTATGTGTGTGTGTTTCTTAATGCCAACATTTATATATGTGTGTGTGTTTTTTATATATATATGTGTGTTTGTGTTATATATATATGTGTGTATGTGTGTTTTATATATATATATAGGCATATATGTTGGCATATAATATATATGTTGGCATTAAGAAACACACACACATAAAATCAAGTACCATGTATCTTGATATCATATGACACGATTATATACTGGAGAAATCATTATGACTTTCCTTAAACATAAGGAAAATCAGAGTGGAGAGATGTCTGTCTGAAAGTTTTGTCTCACCCAATTCTTGAATGCATGGTTTAGAACCCTGGCTATGGTGGAGACATGGAAGAACATCAGTGTTTCTCATAAAGAAGTGGGAAACAATTGTGGAGGACATTAGCTGGCACCACGTAGTTATTTTTTTTAAAGATTTATTTATGCATACAAGAACTGGGGTACAGGCCAGAGGTGGGGGTGGTGGTGGTGAGAGGATTCACTCGAGACAGAGTGGGGAGCAGAACAGGCAGACTGACTGAAATACATTGCTGAGGGAGCAGCGGGCAAGTCAGGAGAGGTCTGCTGTGCCAAGTGGAAAGCGACTTGGCTGGGGATCGAATTCCCACTGCAGTGGCTGCAGACAGCTTCACAGGTTGTGTCTTAACCCCTTGTGCCACCAGGGAGGCCCACACCACATAGTCTTTGTAAAGCACTTGGGAGAGTTCACAAGGCAACGCTGAAAGGTCTCAGTCAAAAGTTTCCAAGCAACGTGGAAACTATAGGAACTACAGGAACTGGAAATCCAGTAATAAGAATGTAGAGAGGGGATTTTGCAGCTAAAGAAACAAAAGCTACTCTAGTGACCCTAGAAATGTTCCTGAATTTCCCAGGGTGATAATCCCTATCTTCATGTGTACATTTGACCAAGGACTCCAAAAGTGGAGGCACAAGAATGATGGTCATTGGAAGAACGTGTCTTGGTAATTAAACTGGAAGTGACTGATACATAATTCTAGTGAGTCAATATTCTTTAAAGTACTCTGTTTAAAGAACACATTCTTCAAAATCTGTAGATAGAATCGTTATTGTTTCAAATAAGTGATTAGATTTTTAACATTTCAACCCAATAATTAATGGTAAATTTGGGATCATCTTGATAGCTCTTTATGTCTCTTCACAGTATTTATCTTGGTTTTCCTGTGTTAGAGTATAAGTATAGAAACCCTAACTGTTCCTAGGCTGCAGGATAACAGGGGACTCTGCCTTATTTATCTTTCTGTGTAGCAGAGGCCCAGCACAGGGCTTATACTCATTAGTAGTTTAGTAAATGTTGTTTGAATTGAATAGCTCTTGGTAGAGCCTGCTAAGGCAGATAATAGAGAGCAGATTCTTGACTTAATTAGGTTCAATCAATAGATTATATAATTCCCAGGGAAATTCAATTACAGGTCCAGGCCATGCAGGTAAGGGCAGTGTTTAAAACCACCAGGATTGCTATCTTTGGCATTCACAAGAAGTTGACCTCCCTACCCTGGTACCCACAGGAGGTAGAAAAGGGATCTTGCTGGGAACATAAAGGAGAGTATTCCAGTGTAGTGCTTGAAATGTGTATTTAAGAATGCTCCATACTTTTGGCAGCTTCTTAGGAGAATCCATAGCCAACAAAAAAAGTATATCCCCTGTACCCCTGTAGTGCTTCCTATCTGAGTAGATCTTTGATATGGCACAAAATATTATCACAAGTTACTAAAAGTCAGACATGTTACATGTAGAATATCTTTATGTCTCTGACTGGTGCTAATTTTAATGTTGCGTGACAACAGTGATAAGGGTGAGTGAACCTTGAATTGGCCACCAAATGAAAAATTACTTTTACTTTCGTGATAGCCCTCGATAGATGTCAATGTCTCAGACTTCTGTCTCCTTCCTTGTTTGTTATGATCCCTAACACCTGAATATTAGGTCAAAGTTTCAAAATCGAATTAACTAGAACTGCCTCCTCTTATTGGAAGCCAGAGGACAACAAATCAAACTGTCATCCCATTTGGTTGTTCCATTTTTCATGGCTTCATCTTTCACTACAGGCGCAGCTCTGAATGCCAGAATCTTCATCTTTAGCCTCAACCTCTTGTCCACGCTCACTCCCAATCATTAATTCATTCAGAGTAATTTATTGGGCATCTACTAGGTCCAGAGTGGGTATTTGGTGCAGGAGACACAATGAGACATTGCTTTTCCCTTCATGAATTCACAACCTGTCAGGGCAGACAGAAAAGTCAATTGTGATATAGGATTATTAGGTCTACCATAAAGACATAAACAGAGGATTCTGGAAGTACAAGAGTTAGGTAGGGGGCTTTTCATTGGAGACTTGTCAAGTGGTCGCTTCTGCTTACCTAAGAGTCAACATTTCAAGTAAAGGATCTACCATTTCCTCTCCAAAACTCTCATTGATTCCTAATTTTTCCATTTCTGTAAATGGCACTGCCATTTTTTCCCTTTCAGGTTTAAAACCTGGTGTTTCAATATTTTTCGTTTCCTAGAGTCATTGTCATTAAGTCCTGTCAGTTTGTCTCTTGCATTCAAATCCCCAAGATCCTGGGAACAATAATGCATGGAAGCTTTGTTTTTCTGCCTGTGGTCAACATAATTCAGGCATCTAAGATGATCAATATTGGAAAAAACCTAACAACCTAACCAGCTCAAACCACCTATGAGTCCACACCCCAGCACCCTGTGTGTGGATCCATCTGGTAGCATTTAAGATCCTTCCAGATAATACGAAATAATCTCTCCATGTCATCATCTTTAATTTAGGTACAACTATAAAATCCTTTTGGTCACGTAAAATAACAACCACAGGTGCCAGATATTAGAATGTGGTAATGTTTGGGGGGTGAAGGGGAAACAGGATTCAACTTATCACAATAGTAGGTGAATTTGAGATCAGGACCCATACCTATAAAATCTGATGGTTATTTTAGAATGAGTGCAGGAGATGTGGATGAAGCGCTGGGCACTTCTTCCTAGGGAAACAGTATGAGCAAGGGCCCTGGGGCAGTTGTGAGGATACAGACAAGAGGGACTAGGTCAACTGGACTGGAGATGTTCTTTTTTAAAATAGATTTATTTATTTATGCATACAAGATCTGGGGTACAGGCCAGAGGTTTGGGGCTGAGAGGAGTCACCAGAGACAGAGTGGGGAACAGAACAGGTGGATTGACTGAAATACACTGCTGAGGGGAGCAGCAGGGGAGACAGGAGAGGTCTGCCGTGCCATGTGGGTAGCTCCCTGGCTCGGGATTGAACTTGTGCTGCGGTGGCTGTGAATAGCACCATAGGTTGCACCTTAAACCCTTGCGCCAACAGGAAGGCCCCTGGACTAGAGATGTTCTAAGTGATATTTTGTCGTAGTGGGAGATCAGAGTGGCTACATTATTTAAGAGGGACTGGATAACAAAAGAAGGCGAGCAGTTGGGGACTGGTGCTGATAAAGGGAGAATGCTATTACTTCTTGCACAGGAAATGGCATTTTGGAAGCTCTATTATGGGAGGATCAATCTCTACTTTCCTTGAGAAGTCCACTCCATTCCTAAGAAGCCTTTTGCAGAAGCTTAAGGTAATGATCAGAAATCCAAATTCCATTTCTGGACTCCATCTCAGATATTCCTCTCAACTTGCTACTAACATGTCTAACCTAGACAGCATTGTGATTGTGAATAAAATCTAAATTCTACCAGAGCCCACAAGATCTAGATGATTTGACCGCTGAATACTTCTTCAGTTTCTCTGGTAACTTTTCTCATTGCCCTCTGGTCCCCTTTCAGTTCCTTCCTGCCTCAGAAATGTTGGAATGGTGGTCTTTTCCTACCATTTCCATGACTGCTCCTCTCTCAGATCCCAAACTGTCATTTCTTTCAGAAACTCCCTCTGACTATCTTATTTAAAGTACGTCTCCTTTTGCAGTTTTGTTAGCTTCTCACAGCACTCAGGACAATTTGTATGGCTAGGTATTTATTCATTTTTTAAAAAGATTTATTTATTTATGCATACAAGAGCTGGGGTACAGGCCAGAGATGAGGGGGGTGAGCGTATTCTCCAGAGACAGAGCGGGGAACAGAACAGGCAGACTGACTGAAATACTCTGCTAAGGGGAGCAACGGGCAAGACAGGAGAGGTCTGCCTCGCCATGTGGATTGCTCCCTGGCCGGCTGGGAATTGAACTCGTGCTGCAGAGGCTATGGATTGCTTCATAGTGTGGTGCTCAACCCCTTGCGCCACCAGGGAGGCCCCTATTCATTTACTTATTATCTGCTCCTTATTATGAAGAAAAACCATTTCTTTGCCTTCTGATATTCAACAAATAATTATTGAGCTGGGTGCGCTACCAGATGTTGGGGTGCAGTGATGAACAAAAAGATGCAAACTCCATTATTAAAGAACTCACTTTCTTATGGGAGGTAGGCAATAAACATAGGAGTGAATAGGCAATGTATTGGTAGTGATTAAGCACCAGGAAGAAAAATCAAGCAGCATAAGCGGATAGAAAGATACAGTGGGGAGTGCTACTTTATAAGAGGGGATCAAGGAAGGTCTCCCAGAGAAGGGATGTCTGGCTGAAGACCTGAAGAAAGGAAGGAAGCATATTAGTAGATATGGGGGAAGGGAGTATTTGAAGTAGGCACAAGAGCAAATGCAAAGCTTCTGCAGTGGGAGCAGCTTGGCTGGTGTGATCAAGGAGAGCTAAGAGTTTGGTGTGGCTGGACTAGGGCCAGCAAAGGAGAGAATTATGGGTCTGGTGGCTGTTGTAAATACTGTGAATTTCACTTAGAGAGAGCTAGAAGTCATTGCGGGTTCTGAGACTGGGAGTGATATGCTACAACTCAATTTTTGAGGCTTGCTCTGGCTTTTGACTTAAGACTAGACCATACAAGGAGGCAGAAGTAATAACAGGAGACCCTCTAGACAGCTGTTGAGAAAATCCCCATATGAAATGTCAGTAGCTTCACCCTGACACAGAAGTGACTGTTGAGATGGAGGAAAATGGTCAGAATCTAGGCATATTTTGAAGTGGAGCCGATAGAACTACTGACAGATTAGAAGTGGGATGTGAGAGAAAGAGGAGTCGAGGATGATTCCAAGATTTTTTTTTTTCCCTAAAACTGAAAGATTCTCAATATACCAAGTTGGGGCAGATTTTGGAGGAAGAATCAGAATTCCGTTTTGGATATGTTACATTTGAGATGCCTTTTAAATGTCCAAGTGGAAATGTGGAAGAGGGATATGGACACCAGTCTGGAGTGTGCGAGAGGACTGGACCGGGCGTGAAGTCGTGGGGAAGATAAGGTATTGTCAGCACACCCATTATGTTTACAGGCATCAAAACAGTGATGATTTGGGGGAGTTTGTGATGATAAAAATAAAGAAGTGATCTGAAGACTGAGGGAACTCCAGTTTCCAAAGATGGGGCAAATACAAATGAGTTAAGGAGATGGGGAGTAGACAGAAAAATAGAAAGAATGAAGGTAATGTGAAGCAAGGAAGATGCTTCTTAAAATTTATTTTTTAAATTTATTTTTAATTTTTGTGTAGAAGAACTCTGGTGTAGGCCAGAGGTGTGGGGAGTGAGAGGACTCACCAGAGACAAAGTGGGGAGCAGAACAGGTGGATCTACTGAAACACACTGCTGAGGGGAGCAGCAGGAGAGACAGGAGAGGTCTGTTGCCCCAAATGTGGGTCAACTCCCTGGCCTGGATCCAACCCTCAGGCTGTAGTGGTGACAGCACTGAGACTTAATCCCCAGGTCCCCAGGGAGCCCAATAACATTTGTCGAGTGAGTAAGGAAAGAAGGTAATATCTTTATCCTACATCAATCTAGCAAATGACTTGTTTTTTCAGTTTCAGAGGTGGAGCTAGAGCAGATTTCTGGGTCTAGATGAGGGGGTGTTAACACAGAACCTTGAACTCATCAAGATAGAAAAGCTCAAGATGTTTAGTGGACAGCCCATCCTTCCCAAATACCAGCTGGTGGTAAAATAGGGAGTTAAAAGTATCTGTTTCTGAACACACTGGCAGGAACCAAAAGATGGTGATGATGGAGGAGATATTTTCAATTTATTTTATTTATGTGTGTGTGTGTGTGTGTTTTGTGAGAGAGAGAGAGAGAGAGAGAGAGAGAGAGAGAGAGAGAGAGAAGAGAGATAGCTCATCCCCTAACAGATCCCAACAAAGGGGTAATTCGAATCATTAGTTATCTTGGATTGCCTGGAGCTGCCCCTTTTCCTCCCCTACCCCTGCCACTCACCAGCACAGCTGACCCCTCTGTGACAGGTGAGAGGTAGGGCCCTCCCAATTGAAAAATCTTAGTTAATGTCCAGGTCTTCAGGATCTGGGTCCTTGAACAAAACTAACTCATTGGGCCTCCCTGGTGGCGCAGCAGTTGAGCGCTGGGTTTGTGAAGCTGCCCGCAGCCTCTGCAGCGCCGGTTCGATCCCCGGCTGCTCCCCGGCCACCGGAGGGTCCCACATGGCGTGCAGACCTCTCCTGCCGCCCGCTGCTCCCCTCAGCAGTGTACTTCAGTCCTTCTGCCTGCTCTGCTCCCCGCTCTGGCTCTGGTGAATTCTCTCACCCTCCCCGCGCTTCTGACTGTACCCAGTGCATGTACAAACAAAACAAACGAACAAACAAATAAATAAATAAAAACATGCCTCTAAAAAAAAAAAAAAAAAAAAAAAAGAAGTTTCCCTCAGGTTAAGGGCTTCAGGGAAAGGAAATGATGACACATCTCCCTACCTTTTTAGACCATTTCACCCTTAGCAGTTACCCCTAACAATCTGTGCCACAGAGAACTGAATGAACTGTGTGAGCTTCCACCCTTTTCTGATTTCTTCCTAAGGTTACATATTCCTCAAGATGCTTCCTCTCCTCTGGTGCTAGCTGCCCATGTCTGGGGCAGGACGATGCCCACTTCACTCCTCTGGGAGACCTCAGAGCTCTCAGTTGACTGCGGTCTGAATATAGAAGCTATGAGTGATGTGATGTGTTCACATCCTTAACGTTTACATTTTTTAAAAAAAGATTTTATTTATTTTTGCGGAGAAGAACTGGGGTGTAGGCCAGAGGTGCAGGGAATGAGAGGATTCACCAGAGACACAGTGGGGAGCAGAATAGGTGGATCTGTTGAAATACACTACTGAGGGGAGCAGCGGGTGAGACAGAGAGGTCTGCTGAGCCATAGGTGGGTCACCTCCCTGGCCAGGGATTGAACTTAACCCATCACAGTATCAGACTGAGACTTAACCTCTAGGCCACCTGAACACTTACATTTTGAACACTCATACCTGGATAGAAGAATATTTAATTCAAAGAAATGAACATAGAATGGGGCTTCCCTTGTGGAGCAAGGGGTTAAGACGCAACCTATGAAGCTATCTGCAGCCTCTGCAGCACGAGTTCAATCCCCGGCCAGGGAGCTACCCACATGGCGCAGCAGGCCTCTCCTGACTCGCCTGCTGCTCCCCTCAGCAGTGTATTTCAGTCAGTCTGCCTGTTCTGTTCCCCACTCTGTCTCTGGTGAATCCTCTCACCCCCCCGCACCTCTGGCCTGTGTCCCAGTTCTTGTACGCATAAATATATTTTTTTTAAAATAAAATCACTTTTTTTTAACATTTATTTATTTACTTATACAAGCACTGGGTACAGTCAGAAGCGCGAGAGGGTGAGAGAATTCACCAGAGTCAGAGCAGGGAGCAGAACAGGAAGACAGATGAAGTACACTGCTGGGGGAGCAGCGGGCGGCAGGAGGGGTCTGTGCACCAAGTGGGACCCTGGCCCGGTGGCTGGGGATTGAACTGGCGCTGCAGAGGCTGCTGGCAGCTTTGCAGCCCAGCGCTCAACCACTGCGCCACTGGGGAGGCCCTAAATAAATAGATCTTTAAAAAAATAAAGAAATGAACATAGAGTAGTAGAATTTTAGGTCCTGTTGGTCCAGAATTAAGGAGAGGGTGTGCTTTTCAGATGAGAGGGCCTACTTACGCTCCTTGTGATGAGCTGGTTGCCTGCCTAATCCCATGACCCTTCCCCCTCCCTACAAGGCCCTGTCTGTAAACTCAAGGACCTCCTTGAGCTAGAAATGGAGGTAAGTGAGCACCTTACAGTGGGTCCTTCTGAACCTGAACTCTTGCTTTTTTAGAAACCTGGCCCTTGTTTGTTGCATGGGACCAAGCCCACTCCTGGTCCCTGCTTATCTCAGCATCACCCAGTGTCAAGCCTCCAGGCTGAGCATCTTCCATTTCCACAACAATCCAGGCTGGCCTGGCAGTGTCTGAAAAGTTCCATCTGCCTCCCTCCCTATAGGTGTGCTTTGGATTTAGTCTTAATGATCGTAATAGTTCTGTTTATGGAGCATCTGTAATGGAGCTGGGCATGGAACTTGGTGCCTCACACACATGACATCACTTAAATCTTCACAACAACCGTGCCAACTACATGTTGTTATTCCTGTCTTAAAGATGAGGCAACCACAACTCAGAGATGTTAATTAACTAGCTGACTGCCTCACAGCCAGCAAATGGTAGAATCGAGATTAAAACCCCAATTAGCATAGATCAAATTTTACTGATCCAGGCTCTTGCTGCCCCCAGCCAACATCTGGAGACCTGGGGTGAGTCCAGCACCTCTCTCAGCTCCCACAAGTGTACCTGGTTGATGATTGTGCTTCCCTCCTGGATTGTGATTGTTATTACTGAGACTGAAGCTCTCCCCGACCTGCAGTCTACTTGTTGAGGGATTCCAGTCTTGCCTACCCCTTTTGCCCAGGGAATGCCCTTGTTTCTTCCCGCTGCTGGATGGGAGCCTTGTTAACCTCTGACCTCAAGCCTCTCCTGCTTGACTATAGTGCAACTCCCTGGAGATGGCCCTGTACCATCAGCTCCTCTTTAAATGACTCCTGCACATGTCCCTCCACCTCTCCTGGGCCTGCTGCATAGAAGACCACTAGAGGCGCTTGCACTTAGTCATGAAATTGCTCTGGGAGATGTCCTGTGTGCCCTGCCCTTCCACTGGTCACCCCCTTTTTCTAAGGTGCATGACTGCTTGTTGAGTTCCTTAACTCAAAAACTATTCTCAAGCTCTGGTTTTATGACCCAGTTTTATTTATTTTAAAAAAGATTTATTTATTTATTTATGCATACAAGAACTGGACACAGGCCAGAGTGGGGGTTGGGCGAGAGGATTCACCAGAGACAGAGTGGGGAGCAGAACAGACAGATCGACTGAAATATACTGCTGAGGGGAGCAGTGGGCAAGACAGGAGAGGTCTGCTGCACCATGTGGGTAGCTCCCTGGTCGGGGATGGAACTCATGCTGCAGTGGCTGAGGATCGCTTCATAGGTTGTGTCTTAACCCCTTGCGCCACCAGGGAGGCCCGACCCAGTTTTAGACTTGCTGTCCAAGGTGTGACAGATCCCTACCCTCTTTTCGCATCTGTTCCCTCCACAGGTGTGCCCCTAGAGGTTTGGCCTGGCTTCTGCCTAACAGGAGAGATGGGGATAGGGCTCCTGCTGGCAGATCTGAGTGCTGGCACTGACCCATGTCAGACCCTTGCTTGTGGTTTGGACAGCTGGCTGCGTGCCTTGGGGCCATGCCCAAAACCAAATTAATCCCTCTTGGTTGGTCACTGCCAACTTTCAGCTCATTCTTTTGGTGTTCACCCACCATTGAGATCCCAGCATACCCTGTAGCCATCCCAGCTACCCTGTAGCCCAAATCATAGCATCCACCTTCCCCTGACTTCACCAAGTCCCCGCCTACACTGCTATGCCGTCTTCATACCCGAGGGTGCCCTTTGCCCGGGGCTGGAGGCTGCTGAAATGCTGTGCCTGACTTTGCCCCGCCTTGCTGCCCCCAGGGCTGTGCTCCATCCACATACGGACCTTGCTCACACCAGCTGCCAGCCTGGATGGCTGCCTGCGGCGCTCCGTGGAGCGCTGCCAGCCGGCCAGACATCAAACCAGCCTCTCTTACCCTGACATCCCGTTGTCCCCATCATGTGCTCCGTGTGGTGGTCTGCCTGGTGTCTGGGTCCTGTCCACTCTTCCTCAGGCCTCTCTCCCTGATGGTGATGTTCGAAACCTAATGTGTGAGGGCGGGAATGATTGTCCACACTAGAGAGAACATGGGGCCCGCCTGTGGCCTCTCTCGTTTATCTTGCAATTTATCCCCTTTCACCCTACACTGGTTTGTATTGATTTCTAGAGGCTTCCCGTGTATAAGTCAACTCCTTGATTAGGTTTCGAGTCCCTTTAGGTTAATTGCTTTGTCTTCTCTTGAATTAATTTAATGTATATTGAATAGTAGGCCCTTAGCTCTCTGCAGGATCCTAAGGTAGGGGTGAGTGTAGAAGGAAGCACAAACATAGCCTCATGAGTCTATCTTACATCTAGAAAGCTCCTATGATGGATCATCCAAACTGGGAGACTTTTTTTTTTTTAAAGATTTATTTATTTATTCATACAAGCACTGGGTACAGTCAGAGCGTGGGAGGGTGAGAGGATTCACCAGAGCCAGAGCGGGGAGCAGAGCAGGCAGAAGGACCGAAGTACACTGCTGAGGGGAGCAGCAGGCATGGTAGGAGAGGTCTGCGCTCCATGTAGGCCCCTCGCAGGTGGTCGGGGATCGAACTGGTGCTGCAGAGGCTGTGGGCAGCTTCGCAGCCCTGTGCTCAACCGCTGCGCCACCAGGGGAGGCCCCAAACTGGGAGATGTTTGAGAGTAAAAGGAGTCTTAAAAGTAAGTTAACTGGTCTGTAGCTAGTAGAAAGCAGGCCTATTATGAGAAACTAGGAAGTATGCTAACACTTCTGATGGAGTGTCTGTTAGCCTTTGTAGGTCCTGCACACTGAGTGGACTCTCAGCAAGGTCTGGCTAGTGGCATTGCCAGGCCCAGAACCTCCATCTCTTGAGCCCAGCCTTGCCCTTTCTGTTGTCTTTCATTTAAATCTTTGCCCTCTAGAAATTATTTTTAAAGATTTACTTATTGATGCATACAAGAGCTAGGGTACAGGCCAGAGGTGTGGGGGGTGAGAGAATTCACCAGAGACAGAGTGGGGAACAGAACAGACAGATCGACTGAAATACACTGCTGAGGGGAGCAGTGGGCAAGACAGGAGAGGTCTGCTGCACCATGTGGGTATCTTCCCTGGCCGGGGATCGAACTCATGCTGCAGTGGCTGAGGGTAGCTTCATAGGTTGCGTCTTAACCCCTTGCGCCACCAGGGAGGCCCTGCCCTCTAGAAATTTTTAATCTAGTTAGCAGATTGACAAAAATCAGAGACAAACATAAGATGGTGTATGCCAGTTAACTGCCAAGTGAGTGATACAAGCAAGTGTTGTCCAAACTATGTACCCTGTGTACCCCAGGGTTCCTTAGGCTATCAATGGAGAGATGCCCAGACTACCACATCTGTCTTCTGCCCGAGCCCCTCTGCTTATCCCTGGCTTCTATGTTGCTTTCTATGGAATTGTGGTCCTCAAGAATGAGTTTTATGACTTTAAAAAGTGTGAAATCTTTTGATAGGGAACAGGAGGGAGGTCATAGGAGGGAGAGATTCTTCTTGTGTTGCTAGACTTTTAGAAGTCATGGTACTGAAGTTAGGCTGTGGAAAGTGGGCAGATTCTAGATATTTCTAATGTGCTTCTAACCACATCCAACTCAATATTGTAATCAATGTCTTTGCTTAATAGGTACTAGTTGACCTTTTTGGCCCTCATGTACATTTTGTGGTTAAAAAAAGCAGAACCATAATAATCGTGAGTCAACATTAGCTCATGTTTGTTTCTCTGCTTCCTGAGTTATTCCGCATCCTCTCTTTTCCTACCTTAGTCCTCATACACAGTTGGCACCGCTGTTCCTAATTATGACAGTTTGAGGTTCTGGCTCTAATTCCCCACTTCCCCCAACATGAAGGGGTTCAGTGGACATGTTTTCAGTAGTGATGACGGCCATGGAATGGGGTGCGAGGTACTGCTTGTCCACAGGCCAGTCAGCTGTTGGGGGCTGTGGCTTTGAGGTGGTTATTGATCTGACCACAGCTCATGGGCTCTCACCAACAGAACATCATGCCTTGGCCCATTCATGCAGGCCATGAAAGTGCTTGTGAGCTGCATCCATGCTGTGAGCAGTGGAGGACTGTACACCTGTGGTGGAGTGAGCCGGAAGGAAAGACTTGTAAGCTCATGAACCCAGCTCTGCTACTGGCAGCAGCTGGTAATGCCAGCTGTCTTGTTGGTTGGAAAGAAGTGCAATGGGTCACAGGCCTTTCCTGCACCATTCTAGAATACAGCAGGCAGAAAAGGGGATGGAAAAGAAGCTGGGTTGCGGTTACCATCGAGCCCTTGGGCTCAGATACCACATGGCCACAGTGGTGTTAAGGGACAGAAAAATATGTTCAGTTTTTAGGAAAACACTTTTTTTTTAAAAAAAAAATTTATGCATACAAGATCTGGGGTGTAGGCCAGAGGTGCTTGGGTGTAGGCCAGAGGTGCAGGGGTGTGGGTGGTGGTGAGAAGATTCATCAGAGACAGAGTGGGGAGCAGAACAGGCGTATCAACTGAAATATACTGCTGAGGGGAGCAGCGGGCAAGACAGGAGAGGTCTGCTGCACTATGTGGGTCAGCTCTCTGGCCAGGGATCAAACTCATGCTATAGTGGCTGCAGATAGCTTCATAGTGCTGAGGCTGAACCCCTTGTGGCACCAGGGAGTGCCCAGGAAAACACTTTCTTTTTGGCCTTCACTTGGCATTTCAAATTAGATCATCTGCAAAAATAATTAAGCTCAATTCTATTACATCTACAAAGATTTTCTTTTAAAAAAAGCAACTCTGGGCCTCCCTAGTGGCACAGGGGTTAAATTCTCAGTGTTATTAAGCTATCAGCAGCCACTGTGGCATGAGTTCAATCCCTGGGCAGGGAGCTGATGTACATGGCACAGCAGACCTCTCCTGTCTTGCCCGCTGCTCCCCTCAGTAGTGTATTTCAGTAGATCTGCCTGTTCTGCTCCCCACTCTGTTCTCTGGTGAATCTGCTCACCGCCCCCTACCTCCACCTCTGGCCTATACCCCAGTTCTTGTATGTGTAAATAAATAAAATAAATCTTTTTAAAAAAAGGGCTCAGCACTATTCTGTATAAAGACACACCGCTACTTTCCTGTGACCCTGGAGGAAGGGAAGGCAACTCTCTCTTTGAAGAGAGAGAAAAATCGATGCTCTCACTTCTTATGGAAGCATAAAGTGCTATCACACGCAGATCAAAGAACCAGGCTGTACTCATTCAAATTATAAACGGACACCTGGTGACTTGCACCTCATGCCTCAGAGATACCAAGATACGTGAACGGAACAGAGCAGGAGGCAGAATCCAGGTTATCACCCATCAGTGACAAATCACTTTGAATTCTCTCATACACACAAGGGCATTAATAGCTTTATTTATTTTTAAACATACTCTCAAATAGTTGCTATTTATTGAGCATAATAAGCACTTTACTTACAGCAGCTCATTGGCGCATCACCTGGACCCTGGAAGTGGGTATCATTAGCGTCTTTTTATAGCTGAAATCAAGTGACTTTCCCAAGGTGGCAGAACTGAGCTCTGAAGCCGTATCTTCTAGAGAGCCCACACTGTTAATCAACACGCTCTCCTGTCCTGTCAAAAGCCCAATCAACTATTGATTCTTAATTCTCTTTAACTTAATTTTCAACAATACATTTTCGATTAGGAAGGCAGTGCTTAAAAGACCCGGCTTGCTAGAAGGCAATTAATGCTAAATAAATGCTTTCCTCTTGGAAGCTGTCAGATATTTAAGTAGAAATGAAATGATCAAGAAAGAGTTTGGTATTTAATACAAACCATAGGAAGCTTTCAGAATATTGTACTTATTGCCTGTCAAAGTGTACTTAAAGACCAAAGATTCAACTTCTCAGTCACCTCACCATGACAAGGCATTGCAAAGACATTTCACTAGAACCTGAAGGGAATTTATGCTTCTGGAAAATTAATAGCTATTTAACACTGGCTAAAAAAAATAAATTTGTCAAATTTCAACATACACGAGGGAAGGGTAGACAAATACCACCTGGAAATCAGTGCTGAGTTGCATACAGGCTCTACACTGGGCACCCATAAGCCTTTGTATTTTGATTTTGCAAAATTTTGTGCTCCACTTAACAACTTCACTGCATTACAATGTATGTCACAAGGATTCTGGCTCATGTCTTTTAGTTGGTAAAATAAATGCACTCATGAGCTGCAGGAATGCAAACAGAAAATCGATTTATACTGAGAGACAACTAAGGATTGGAAAAAAATTCTGGTGTCAGGAAGAGAACTGACATCTGGAAAGAAAACAAGAACAGAATTTTAAGGAAGAATAACTGCATGTAAAAATAAAAGGATAAAAAAATCACTGGGCTGGGTCTTAGCATCTAAAAATATATATGTGAATTTCTCAACTGACTGATAATTAACTCTGGATTTGACTCTCAGCGTTATCTCTGATGTATGTGACTCCAACATTCTATGCCTCCATTTCTTTATCTGTAAAATGGAGTCATTGACCACCTACTCAACTCTCTCTGTGGTTATAAAGATCACCAAGATAAAGATTGCAAAAGGCTATGAAGAAATACACTTCCCAGATATGCTTTCAGGTTCCTTTGACTAAAGTGTATTTAGATAATAGTCTAAGACAAATCCTCAGGCCCTTATCTAATCCTCCCTGGTGTTTATTTTCTCATTTTTCTTTTCCAAGTTCTTATTTGGAATACGTAAGAAATCAAATGCTCCTTAGTTAGTCCAAGGTACCTATCTGAAGCCTGAACTGAATACATATCTGCATTTAGTTTCTTAAATTTCGTATTTATTTAAAATAATATTTACTTATATCTATTACTTATAAATAGATATTTAATTTATTTAAAAGACTATTTAAAAGAATCATATTTATTTAAAAGAGAAATAGGTAATTGGATAGCTTATCTTGTGATGTGCATTTTTAAAATCTAGTTCAATCATTGTTATGGTCCATGTAATTTTTATTTTTTATTTAGTTATTTTAAAGCATTGGGTTTTTCTTTTCTTTTTTTATTTTTGCATAGAACTGGGTTAGAGACCACAGGTACTGTGTGTGTGTGTGTGTGTGTGTGTGTGTGTGTGTGTGTGTATGTATCTCACCAGAGACAGAGAGGGAAGCAGATCTACTGAAATACACTGCTGAGGGGAGCAGCAGGCAAAACAGGAAAGGTCTGCTGCGCCATATGTGTGGGTCAGCTCTCTGACCTGGGATGGAACTCAGGCTGTAGCAGCGATAGCTCTGAGACTTAGCCCCTAGGCCAACAGGGAGGCCCTCCATGTTATTTTTTAAATGAGAAAGATTGGACAAATTTTAATTATTGTAGGAAAACAAAGAGGATTGATAGCAACTTGTGCTGACTTAGCAAATGGATTTTATACCATAAGATTTAGTCAACTCTAAGTTCTTTTGGGACTAGTAGCAGACTCCCTCCAAAATCACTGCAGTCTGGAAAAGAGCTTCTCACTGATGCTATACAGGATTTAGCTACAGACTTCCTGTTTCACAGGCACCATTTCCCAGGCTGATAAGTAAAATACTCTGATGTGGAACTTTACCAGTGCAGCTGTAACTATGGAGACTCTAGCAGCTGCCATCTTGAAAAGCCATTGGACTTACTTTCAGGACATCATCCAAATAAACTGTGGAAAAGAAACCTGGTTGCTTGAAATGAGGATGGAGTGAGGGAGCTAGAGAACAGATTTTTTTAAACTCTAGCATTCCTTTACTTGCTGTTCTGTGATGCACCCAACCCATTAATGTCTCTCCCAAGGCAGCTCGGGTCCAACTGAATTGCGTGGACCAGGGAGGGGGGAAAAAGGTCATGCCCTCTCAAGAACGCTACCTCAGTGGAAAGGGCTTGGACTGCTATCATCTGGGGAAAGTAAAAAATATGCTGTGTGCCCAGGATCCTCTGCCTAGGATCAGGTCCAGCTTCTTACGCTGGAGTCATAAGTCAGGGGAGACAAGTCCAGGGAAAAGAAAGCCAAGATGAGGGTCCCTTACCAACACCACAGGGAGCCTGAGGTGGGCTATGGTCCAGCACAGGTCTGTACCAGACAGCACCTCCTTCTTCAAAATACATTGAATAAAGACTTCAGAGCTCCTACTGTGTGCCAAGCATTTTGTTAGGCACTGGCAATTCTTTAGGGATATGTGTTGATTGTTTACTATCCATTTCACCTTTTCTTTTAGTAATAACGTCATGATTTTCTTCTCACCCATCCTCAGAGTCCACGGGGTTTAGAAAGGTTCACCTGGGATGGAGCAGGTGTCTGGGGGTGGCAGCTCCCACACTGAATCCCCCTAGCTAGTGATTTGCTCAGACATGGGCAAATGTCTCTGGGGCTCCTCCAATAAGAACCCAGGATTTAAGAGGGAAGCCCAGGATGATCTCTCTCTCCTGGCATTGGGAACACTAACAAGGAGTGAATCTGGATTGCCAGGAGCCCCATGTAACACCCCAAATAAAACCCACACGGTTGGAGGCAGAGCTAAGATGGAGGGGGGAAAATTGGAAGATATCATTAAGGTGTCTGGCTCAATCGGTTCAGCCATGAATGTTTGCATTTTACAAGCCAACAGATTTGCTTCCTCTACCCCTTCCCCTCGACCCCCCACTTGACTTTAGCCAGTTTGGATTTGTGTGTCCTTTGCCATCAACACTGGGAGAATTTTGATATACAGACGTAAGTGAAAAGACAGGGTTCCTGGTACTGAGACAGTGCATGTGTGGTCAAGTGCCAATTTCCAGACGTGGTCTGTGTGTGAGGGGGAATAGCAGGCAGACTGCTGCTTCCCTCGGAGGAGTAAGTCTCCCCAGCCTGGAGGGGGGAACAGTTGGTGACTAGTCTACACTCCTACTGACCATGAGACACAGTCTCTCTTCCTCACATGCCTCAAACTAATTAGTTCTAGGAGGATCCAGTGGTTTGGAAAAAATTTCTGGCAACTCCTTGTCTTCTCCAATTTCCCCTGGTCTGTGCGTTTCTGTTAACTGGTGGAAATTGTAAAGACCCTTTTGTCCTAGTCAAAGACTGCACAAGTGAAAATGGCAAGAGAAAAATGTTTCTTTAGGGAAGCAGTAATTGTGGGTAAGCACCTTCTCTAGCAAGAGTGGGTCATATAAATTACTGCTACTACGACCAATGACAATAATAATGCAGCAAATGCAAATATACTTATTATACTATCTAATATTTCTTTTTTTAAGTTTTAACTTAATTTTTTCTTTTTTTAAGTTTTAACTTAATTTCTGTCATTGTAGTAACATTGGTTTACAATACTGGATATGATTTAGGGGAATAAATTTACACCTCTTCATGTTTATGTTACCATACCACACCCACCACCAAAGCACCCACAATCCCCACCACAGATCATTGGGCCCTCACCTCCATATTCCCACCCCCATCCTTCCTCTTTAGTAGCCTTGATCCTGTAGGCATATTTCTAAGGTTTCATCTATTCCTTTGTTTTGTATCTCTCTATTCCACATATGAATGAAATCATCTGGTATTTGTCTTCTCCTAACTTATTTCGCTTAGCACAGTGCTTTCCAGTTCTAACTATGATGTTGCAAACGGCAAAATTTCATCTTTTTTTAAAAGGATTTATTTATGCATAAAAGAGCTGGGGTGTAGGCCAGAAGTGCAGGGGTGAGAGGATTCACCAGAGACACAGTGAGGAGCAGAACAGGCAGACTGACTGAAATACACTGCTGAGGGGAGCAGTGGGTGAGACAGGAGAGGTCTGCTGAGCTATGTGGGTTGCTCCCTGGCTGGGGATCGAACTCATGTCACAGTAGCTGCCAGTAGCTTGATAGTGTCTTTAGTTGCAGGAGACTTAACCCCTCTGCCAGCACGGAGGCCTCATCTTTTTGTTTTTTGCCGACTATTATTCCGTTGTGTACATGGTCTTTGCATATATTATGCATTTATTTGTTGTTGGGCCCTCAGGCTATTTCCGTAACTTGGCTATTATAAATAGTGCTGCTCTCAGAGTATATATGTCCCTTCAAATTAGAGTTTTTGCATTCTTTAGCCCAAAACCAAGGAATTGTCCAACATTTATGGTTGGATATACACTTGAAAAGCAACTACTGAAAAACACTAAATTCCTACATTCCGGTGGCCCCTGGGCTGCCTGCAAGCTGAACAGCCTAATTGAGCAACAGTTCTTGTGGGGTGATGGCTGTGGCTATGTTTTGAATTTGCCATGTTTGCTTGATGAAAACTAGCAATGTTCTCTAGGACAAAATGTCTTTAGTTGCAGGAGTGGGGCAGAATAATGAAGTGGAAAGTGACTGGAGAGTCAGATGGATCTATTTTGATTTTGTACTGCACCCAATCAAGATAATTAACTTCTCTGGACATTGATCTCACTTGTAAAATGAAGATAATAGTACCTCAGTCGCAGGGTTTCTGAAAAGTGACTAAGATCAAGTGCCTCACACATTGCTGGTCACATTCTATATTCATTATAAAATGAGCATTTATAATCGGTGTATGTTCTATTTGACTTTTGTCAATAGAGTATCAAAAAAAACCAAAGATTTTTATATCACCAGACCTCTATTTCCCAATGTCTCCCAGCTTACTATCTTTCATCCCCAGATTGTGAAAGGCTGGAGCTCCTGTCCATAACTCAAAAAGCAACAGGGAAATTGGTGAACTGTGTATCCAGCTGGGATCACTGTGGGAGGACATTTTATAAAGTGACAGCTGGCCAGAGAGAAATCCTCCCTACGAGGCGTGGGGCTCTATTCCCAGCTGCACAGCTTCCCTGACTGAAGTCAGGTGGCAGATATCTTTTCCACTTTCACCTGCACAGTCACCCTCATGCAGCTGATTCTGCAAGACAGCCCAGTTCCCTGGCAGAGGCCCCACTGGAGTGCATGCTCCCTGAGGGAAGATACCTACTCATTCATTCATTGCTGGGCCTCTATAACTAGACAGTGCCTGGTGGACAGTAAACACACCATGAATATTTAAGAAGCACTGTGTAAGAAAATGAATCCAGAGCCTGTACCACCTTTTCTGCCTCAGTCTCTCCCTAGGCCTCTGCCTGGCTTTGTGAAAATATGAAAGGAATGATTACATTCTCTTGCCAGATAATGGCACTGTCCCTCACATAGCCTTGATTACCCAGATAAGCATCTAGATGTCTTCACCTGTCTCTGCAGGTAGAGGGAGATACCTTTGATGGCTCGCAGATTACACTGGGCAAAAAGGCCAAGTTGACTTTCTAGCACCCACTTTCCTAGAGCTGAAAACACTCAGAAAGATACTCCAGATCATTGTAGCTAATTTTGTTTTCTTTTCCATGACGAGAAGGCTAGAGATAGGTAGTCAGGAGTTGGTGAGATGGTGCCACAGTGAATCAATATCCCTGCCATCTGGGCTTTCTTACCTGCTATCCTTAGCATGTGGCTGCTAGCTTCACAAAAGGCTGCTGGTGCTAAAAAACATCCAGGTTGGAAGAGGGTGGGTGGAAGCTGAATGAGTCCTTGCCGGTTGAGAGGCCCCTTTAAAGAACTTTCCAAGAAGTCCTGTCCAAAGCTTCCTATTTCATCTCCTTGGCCACTCATTCTACAAAGGCAGGTGGAAATAGAGTGTGTTTTAAAAGCATGGCATATTTACACTTCCCAAGTGTAGGATTTAGTGAGGAAGAGAATGAATATCTGGTAGACAAGAAGATGACAATAGAATTTATTCTGGATACTTATGGAGAAGTTGTTGGGAGAAAGAGCAGACTTGAGCCTATGCTTAAGGAACAACTTGCAGGACTGACCTGCTTGGTTGGCTGCTGCTTCTGGACCGAAAGCATACTTCCTCTGCGCCTATCAGGATGCTGACCATCTCAGGGTAACCAAATATGTCCACCACTCTGCTTATCAGAAACTTCCATCTCTTGTGCATGACTTCCTTTCTAATTTCCTTTCAAGGCACGGTGAGTCAAGAGACTACCCACCTATGAGTGTAACCTAACTGAGTGGGAGTCTTGGAATATAGTTTCAGCTTTCAAGTCTCTGTAACATGGGACAGTAGATTAGAGAATGTTGACTAAATGAATAGGCAAGATTTGCCCTGGTATTTTAACCTGCTCATATACAAATTTGCCACTAGCTACATGTTCTTTCCTTTATAAACTCTTCATTCATTTACTTAGTTGTCAAGTACATGTCATGTATCAGCTATCACGCTAGGTGCCATGGGTTATGATTAAGGAGTTAAGGTCTACATTGGGGGTGAGATGATGGCCAGTAGTGAGGTGACTTGTGGAGAGTAGAGGTTGCCAGCAACTGCTTCTCATTGCCAGTTGGGCTTCTATGAAGGTAGCATTGTCAGAACCCCACATGTCAAGAGGACCCAGAATCTGGATTTTTTCATACAAGTCCTTCATTTTCTTAACCAATGGTCTTTGGGCCTCCATGGTGGTGCAAGGGGTTAAGATGCAGCACTATGAAGCTATCCACAGCCACTGCAGCACAAGTTCAATTCCCAGCCAGGGAGCTACCCACATGGTGCAGCAGACCTCTCCTGTCTTGCCTGCTGCTCCCCTCAGTAGTGTATTTCAGTAGATCTGCCTGTACTGCTCCCCACTCTGTCTCTGGTGAATCCTCTCAACCTCCGCATGTCTGGCCTGTACCCCAGTTCTTGTATGCATAAATAAATAAATCTTTTACAAAATAAATAAATCTTTAAAAAAATCCGAAGGTCTTTAACACTAGCTGGACATTAGCATAACCTAGGAATTTGTAGTAAAAACACTGACCTCTACCCCCAATATGCAAAACATCAAAAATTTACAAATACCTGACCCTTGCTTCTCAGGGCTATTCAGTTTACACAAACCAAGATAAGTGTGAGAAACTGTGACTTAGAAGAGGCTTAGGAGAAATGATAACTAAATGTAATATCCCATCCTGGATGGGATTCTGGAACATAAAAATTCATTAGGGAAAAACCAAGGAAGTCTGAATATAGTAAGACATTACTTAATCATAGTGTCTCCGTGTTGCTTCATTAATTGTGATAAATGTACTACAGAAATGTAAGATGTTAAGAGGGGGGCTGGGTGTGGGGTGTTGGAAAACAGTACCATCTCTGCAATAATTCCCTAAATCTCAAACTGTTCTGAAGTACAGAATTTTTTAAAAACAAATACTGATGTCTAGGACCCTCCCCAGACAAAGTAAAGTGACTTGGACACTGCCATTCTTGGCAAGTTTTTCAGGTAATTTTAATGTGCTCCTTGGCTTGAAAAAATCAGTATTTTGCGTTTTGTGAGCAACTGATATTTTAAAAACACCACGAGGGCAAAACAAAGCATCTGTGGGGCCATATGCAGCCTGTCGCCACCGTTCCACACTCTTGCACACTTTTAAGAAAATGATAGTATAGTTAGGCAGAAGCACATAGAATCATACTGGGGGCAGTGACTGAAATGTGTGTAAAGAAGCAGCCGGGTTCCAGTACATGAGGAAAACTCGATGCTGATGATGGCGGCAGCAGTAGTGGTCACTGTAATTGAGATAATATTTGTGCAAAGCCTCCTGCCATATTTTCCTATTGCTCACCTAATTTCTCTCCCTGCACTTTGTCCCAGGTGGAATGCTCTCACTCCATTCTCCTAGGGGGAATAAAATAGAGAAAATAGATACAGTCCTATCTACTTTCATGTCTGAGCTGAGCCTGCATTGCAACCTTGCACACTAGGAGGAAGTTATAAGAAAGTGAAGCTTGAGTCAAGATTCAAACATGAGGCGTGTTTGTCAGGAGAGCAAGAGGCATTCCAGGCATTCTAGGCACGGCCTAGGGATGTAGATAGCATGATGGACTTACTGAACTGAAAATAGTCCAGGTGGCTAGAGAATCGTGTGTGTGTATGTGTGTGTGTGTGTGTGTGTGTGCGTGTGTGTGTGTTGGGGGAGAAATCAGCTGGTAGGTAGGGTCAGTTCTTGGTGGACTTTGAATGTTCGGCTGTTTGGATTTTATTTTTATGTGCAGCTGTGAGGAGAGTGATGAGTTCTGTGAACGGGGGATGGGTATTATAGGATTTTAAGTAGATTCAAGTTTCAGAATTAGCTTGCTGGCATCACTGCATAAAATAAGCTGCAGGAGGATGACTTTGGCAGCAGAGACCAGTTAGGAAGCTAATAGATGCAGGAAGAGCAGGAACAAGGTGAAGGAGCAAGTCTCAGGTTTCTGTGTTGGGTTACTATGTGGGTGGCACTGCCATTCAGCGCGAGGACAGGAAAGAGAAGGCACTTCATGTGGCATTTGCCATCATCTGTTCAAGCATCTACTTCTCATTGAGCATCTGGGCTGTTTGTAATAGCTTGGTCTTCAAGTGCAACATTGTCATATAAATTATTATTTTTAAAATCTGGAGTATTGAGGTGAACGAGCTCTCCATTATGACTGTTTTGTTAACATGCAAAAACAATTTGCGAATGCTTTCGATATTATCATATTGCTTTCTGGAAAGACATCCCACTTTAGAGCTTACCAGTTATTGTTTGTACGCCTGTCTGTATGAAGCTCCAACAGAATCGATTTTCATTCTATAAATCAAACGTAGCCAATTTCAAAAATCCTAGAGTTGTTTAAATTCTGATTTACTTTGTGGTAAGTTGGTGAATTTTGTATGTATTGTTTTGCTGTATTTTCTCATGCTTTTTGTTCTTTGATGCTAATGACTATCAACACTCTTACAGCTTCTAGTTTTTAAAATAGGTTTAATTTCATTTTATGACATAGGACAGTGATTCACCTCACCTTGCTGTTGATAGGTAATTATCCCAGTGATTCTCACTACATAGCAACTCTCATTTGTATCCTTTTTGGTTCTCATTGTTTGCTGCTTTCTAGAACAAACATCTACTCCTTTGTATTGGTTGCTTTTTATGGTATGTCTCTAATTTATGGAAATTCAATTGCCATATTTGAATCTTATCACCAGCTTCTTTGTGAAACTCATTTGTAACATTTTGTAGAAAATCCTATTTCCTTAAAAATAACGGGGCACCTCTTCTAGTACACTGTTAAGTAGGGTTAATCCAAAGAGAAATTTGACGTATTCTTATTTTTAGGTTGAGCATAGCTACTATCAGGTTTAAAAGTATACTCTTTTATCAAATTAGAAAGAAAAATTCCTAGAGCTTTATAAAAAAAAATTTATATTCAGTCAAATGCTTTTTTGGTACCTGTTCATATAACGATAAGATCTCTTTACTATTAATCTGATTTATTGTCCTAATATTGTTTTATTGATAAATCAATGATTTTTTTTTTTTAGATGTTTGGGATGATTTAACTTTTTTTCTTTCTTGCCTTTGCTTTCTTTCTTCCTTCCTTCCCTGTTTTTTCTTTTCCCACCTTTTCCTTTCATCCTTTGCAATTATGTGAATAACTATCGTTTCCTCTTGTGATATTTATTTGCCTTAGCCTTGGGAAACAAATCCATATTTAACTTACAAAATCAGTTCAGAAGCCTATTGTTTTTTTTTTCCAGTTTTTTAGAAACAATTAACATCTGATATTGCTATTTATTTGGAAAATTTGCATATTCAGCAGGCCCAGGTGTCTTTTCTCCTTACTTTTTATTATATTACAACAGTTTTTTTTCTATTAAGTTCTGCTGGCTTCCCCCCCCCTTACTATAATGAGTCTGTTATAAATCATCTCCTGTTGTTAATTTTTCACTTCAGGGTGGAATAACAGAGATAATAGGTGCCCATAGAGATCTTTTGAAAGAGTTCTCAGAAAACTCACCAGATATTCCACAGGAGGCTAGAGCAACGCGATGAGATCTTGTATTTCCGTTCTAGGTTTGTAAGCGTCTATATTTTATATTTTTGAAAACATCCATTTCATTTTGATTATCAAACATTTTAGCAGAGAATTGAAAATAATATTCCTCCATTTGAGTGAAATCAGAAATTTCGGTTTGAAATATAATAGCTCTTGTACTGAACGTTACAAATTTGAGATTTCCTCTTATTTTGGTGATTAATACTTTAAAAAATTGTCAGAGGACCTCCTGTTTCTGATTCTACGGATCTTCCCCACTTCATTTATTTATGCCTAATTTATTGGTTCTACTTTTCCTACTTTCTCCTCATGCTTTTCTTCCTTTTCCAAAAGCAGGTCATTTAGAAAATGTATGAAATTAAAAAATTATGGCTTAGCCCCACACCCAAAGACAACCATGATTTGATGCATTTTCCTGCATTTTGTGTCTATAAGCATATGCCAGTCACATGTACAACTTTATTATTGTTGAGCATATTGGTGCATTACGCCAGTATGAATATATTGTTTACAATGTAATGGAATTATTTTATCAAGTTCTTCTCTGATTTAAGTGATTGGTTTAAAATTTTAATCAGTGACCCTCCCTGGTGGCACAACGGGTTGAACACAACGCTGTGAATCTATCCGCAGCCTCTGCAGCTCGGGTTTGATTCCCGGCCAGCCAGGGAAATTCCCATATGGTGCAGCAGACCTATCCTATCTCGCCCGCTGCTCCCCTCAGCAGTGTATCTCAGTCAGTCTGCCTGTTCTGCTCCCCACTCTGTCTCTGGTCCGTACTACAGTTCTTGCATAAATAAATAAATGTTTAAAAAAATTTTTAATTAGTTCTGCTATACTTGGTTTCAAATTGCACTTCTTGTTATATTGGGAATGTGGCATGTAGAATCTCTGTCCTTTTTTCTTTATATGAAGAAATCTTTTGTGCTTTATTTGATATTTTTGATAACACTTTACCTTGGAAAAAGTGTATTCATGCCATTTATGATTCCACATACCTCTTAATTCTACCTAGTTTATTGTACTAATGAACTCCGCACTTCCTTCATGAAAGTTGAGTCCTTCCAGTTTATCATGTGGGATACTGGCATTTCAAATTACAATCTTGCTTCTGCCTACTTGTCCCTTATATGATGTTCTGGTATTATCAGGCTTTTGCTGTTTATTGTACCTTTTATTATTATTATTGATGACTTTATTTATTTCACTTTGAAATCAAATAGTGAGAGAGCACCTCTTAGTTTTCCTGTATTCAACAGGCAGGTCCTGCCAGCCTCTTTCTCTGTTTCCCCCAAACCTGTACCTTGGAAGATGCATAGGTTTTCCATAACAAAGCACCACTGATGGGGTGACCTCAACAATAGGGATGTATGTCTCGGTTTTGGAGGCTACACGTCCAAGACTAAGGTGTGGGCAGGTTGGTCCCTTCTGAGGGTTCTGGTGGCAGGATCTGTTCCATCCCCTTGACCTGTAGAGTCTCTTCTGGCCTCCTTATATTGTCTACCTGCTATGTGTGTCTCTGTGTCCAAATTTCCCCCCTTACTTATTTTTAAAATTTATGCATACAAGAACTGGGGTGTAGGCCAGAGGTGCAGGAGGGTGAAAGGATTCACCAGAGACAGAGTGGGGAGCAGAACAGGCAGATCTACTGAAATACACTGCTGAGGGGAGCAATGGGAGGGACAGGAGAGGTCTGCTGCACCATGTGGGTAGCTCCCTGGGTAGAGATTGAACTCATGCTGCATTGGAGGGAGTGATTGATAGCTTGATAGAGCTGAGACTTCACCCCTGTGCCACCTGGGAGGCCCACCTTCTCCCTTTTAAATGACATCCATCATATTGGATTAGGACCCACATTACTGACCTCATTTTAACAAGATAATTCGTGTAAAGAACTTATCTCCAATAAGCTTACATTCTGAGGTCCTAGGGCTTAGAAATTCAACACAGGAACTTAAGCAGTTAAACATTCCTCATATGATATTTTCAGGGGAGGGGATTTTCAATACAATTCTGTTCAGTTCAGCATATCTTTATTAATTGCTGAACAAGCACAGGTTCCAATAATTGAGCTAGTCATACTCTTTATTGCTGCTCCCTATAAAATGTGTCTTTATTTTTGCTATTCTTTCATTCATGTGGTTCTAAAAGTGTGCTTAAAATCTCTCTTTTTGAGATGATGATCTTATCTAATTTGGTGACTTTTCTGATATTTTAAAACATGAATTCTTTAAAGACAGTGTTTACTGTTTCCTCCTATACTGTACAGACTAGTCAGCTTTCTCATTTCTAGGGAAAGGAAGCAAAGGTTTTCTCTGAAGCTGCCATCTTGTGCCTGTGCCTGTGCGTGTGCGTGTGTGCGTGCGTGCGTGCGTGTGTGTGTGTGTGTGTTCCTTTATATATATTAGGTATTCAGGTGAGATTTAGTTTGAAGATGCCATCAGTTTCCTGTCTACATTACCTTACCAGGCCTGGTGTGCCCATCCCCTGGCTGAATAATTGACAGGTGATCACTCTGGTGAACTTTGGCTTCTGACCAATGCCCACAGTTGGCCCCTTGTCCAAAAAAAAAAAAAGAAATTGCCCTTAAGGAATGGGGCTGCCTGGAGGATATTTCCTACTTTGTAGCCCAATCCTTTTCTCCAGAAGCATTTCTTTCTTTTTTTTTAAGATTTATTTATTTAATCATACAAGAACTGGGGTATAGACCAAAGGTTCGGGGGGGGGGTGAGAGGATTCTCCAAAGAGAGTGGGGAGCAGAACAGGCAGATCCACTGAAATACACTGCTAAGGGGAGCAGCCAGTGAAATAGGAGAGGTCTGTTGCACCATGTGGGTAGCTCCCTGGAGGGCCAGCTACAGCACTGGTTACAGTCAGAAGTGCAGGAGGGTGAGAGGATTCACCAGAGCCAGAGCGGGGAGCAGAGCAGGCAGACTGACGAAATACACTGACGAGGGGAGCAGCGGGCGGCAGGAGAGGTCTGTCGTGCCATATGGGACCCTCACCCGGTGGCCGGGGATCAAACCGGCACTGCAGAGGCTGCAGGCAGCTTCGCAATCCAGCGCTCAACCACTGTGCCACCAGGGGAGGCTCGAGGGGAATCCAATTTAGATAAAAGAACTCCACAACTAAACATCATGTAAAAATCATGGATCTACTTCAATTATGTTGTGACACATCTGCCAGGGTAAATGGAACCGCTGGTGCCTGTAAGGAAAGAAGTAGAATTCACCTTCTGGTTACTAATTTCTGAGAAAGAGACCACTGCTCATGTAAGATATGAGATGAATACCTGGCCATTACTGGGGGGATGTTGCAGACCAATCGGTATTACCCAACTGAAGCTAATGCTTCACCCGACTGAAGCTGATGTTTCAGCTGCAATGAACTTGTTAAATGTATAGTCTAGAAAGTGTTATATCATGAATTCTTCTTGATTCTCAGTTTTCATTTTTATTTGCTTCCTCTTGGGAATTGAGGGACTGAGCAGCTGGGGTGCATTGGACTCAGGAATAAAGAGACCAGGGTGGAATAAATAAATAGAGAAAAATGGAGGCTTAGGAGAAATGGAAAGAAATATCTCCAACTGGGTGTCTCTTGGGTTCCTCAAACTCAGCATGTGCAAAGTAGAAGCATCTTGTCCCTAAATCGAACCTGTTCCTTTTCTTTTTTTAAACAGAATTATCTTAATATCTCATATTCCTTTATGATTTTATTTTTTTTAAAGATTTATTTATTTATGCAAGAACTGAGGTACAGTCAGAGGTACAGGAGGGTGAGAGGATTCACCAGAGACAAAGTGGGGAGCAGAACAGGCAGACAACAGAAATACACTGCTGACGGGAGCAGCGGGCGGGGCAGGAGAGGTCTGCTGTGCCATGTGGGACCCTCGCCCGGTGGCCGGGAATTGAACCTGCACTGTAGAGGTTGTGGACAGCTTCACAGTGCGGCGCTCAACCCACTGCACCACCGGGGAGGCCCTGTACCTGTTCTTTGTCCCTAGTTCATAGCCAATGAGATCATCTCCCCATTCCCTTTTATCTTCTCCTACACAGTTATTCTCTTTCCATGCCTGTCTTGCCTGTAACTTTCTTGCCTCAGAAGTCAATCAAACATTACTTTGGCAGTTGTACTTTCGAGATTTCTTCCTCTTCTCTCCTACCACTCTTGTCCATTGCGTCATGCCTGGACCCTGAGACAGATTTCTAACTAACTTCTTCACACTGTAGTGACAGTGTCTTCTGAAACAAATCTGTTCATGCCATTCTCCTGCTTGACATCTTGTAGTCGCTTCCATTTGCTTCAGGATGAAATCTGAAATCCTTATCTGCATAACCGCTTTTCCTTTGACCTCCTTCTATTAGCATACCACTTTTAGCCATTTTTAAAATTGTCCTCTCTACATTTTTTCCTAAATGCACTCTTGTCTCCTTTGCAGCATATTTCTTTCATTACTCCCACCTACTCCATCCTCTTCTTGTCACACTCCTCTCTCTCTCCCCCACCCCACACACATTCCCCCTTCACCTAACTAGCTTCCACTCAGCATTCAGGTTTCCACTTCTACCAATCTCCCCCTCACTACCACCCCCTGCTGGTGGGCACTCTTTTCTTGAGCCCTGACATTCTTTTTGTTTTTTAAATTTTATTTATTTTTGCATAGAAGAACTGGGGTGTAGGCAAGAGATTCGGAGTGGTGGTGGTGAGAGGATTCACTGGAGACAGAATGGGGAGCAGAACAGGCAGACTGACTGAAATACACTGCTGAGGGGAGCAGAGGATGAGACAGGAGAGGTCTGCTGTGCCATGTGGGTCACCTCCCTGGCTGGGGATTGAACTCAGGTTGTAGCAGTGACAATGTTGAGACCTAACCCCTAGGCCACCAGGAAGGCCCTGAGACTTGATGTTATTCACATCTACCATCACACTTCACAGCTTGTAATCTTTCTTCCTCATAACTCTTCAAGAGCTATGACATTAGGGACCATATTTTCCCTTTTCTCCAGCAACCACGTAGTTCCGGGGCCACAGCTACTACGTACTGAAGCTTTGTGCAAATCAAAAAATAAAAAGGGGTCTCCCTGGTGGCAAAAGGGATTAAGACACAACCTATGAAGCTATCCGCAGCCAATGCAGCATGAGTTTGATCCTCGGCTGGGGAGCTACTCACATGGCACAGCAGACCTCTCCTGACTCACCCACTGCTCCCTTCAGCAGTGTATTTCAGTCAGTCTGCCTGTTCTGCTCCCCACTCTGTCTCTGATGAATCCTCTGACCGCCCCCCCACACCTCTGACCTGTACCTCAGTTCTTGTGTACATAAATAAATAAATCTTTAAAAAAAAAACAAAACAACAGCAACATCAACAAAAAAAGGTACACGAGTTGCAAATGGTTTCTCTCTTTTTGATGCAAGCCTTGTGCCAGGATATTAGGGTTCAGGCTCAGTTCCAGCCTTCCTATGCCCCCTTAGTCAGGCACTCTTGTGCAAAGTGCAGAGACACAACCGTACACAATGGCCTTGAGAAGCCATAATCAAGTGCTTTGTGGGACCTACGGAAAGAAGGTACTCACCAGGAGATTTGACCTAGCCACTGCAATATGGGTGAAGAGAGTGGTTATCATTCCTCTACGATGAAATGGATACAGGAAAAGCTGCAAAATCCTTCAGAATAGATGAGAGAAACTTCAAAGCAGGAAAGACAGACATGGCCAGTTCACATACCTAACAAGACTGTCATGACATTGTGTTATAGTATAATTGGCAATGTTTTTTTAAGATTTATTTTATTTATTTATGAATACAAGAACTGAGGTGTAAGCCAGAGGTACAGGGGTGAGAGGATTCACCAGAGACAGAGTGGGGAGCAGAACAGGTAGATCTGCTGAAATACACTGCTGAGGGGAGCAGCGGGTGAGGCAGGAGTGGTCTGCTGCTCACTGGCCGGGTATAGCTCTCAATAGCTTACTAGCACTGAGACTTGACCCCTGTGTCACTAGGGGTCAACTTTTCTTAGTCGTGTATAAAACAACAGTGCATCTTACAGTTTACAAATCTAGGGTCTATGAAATCTAGGACACTAGATTTTTATAATATCTGCCCTAGATTTTATAATATGAACATTGGTTAAAGATTATAGTCACCTGTGTGTAACTCTAGTGGCATAATCACATACAGTTTATTCTCCTGTGCCAAGAAGCACAGAGGCAGGCAGTGCCTGGTCTACCAGTTGTATGATGTCACCAACCATGTCTGTCATGCCGGTTCCTTCCCTTTTGTCTACTCTGCCATCCTTAGCACTTGGTTTTCTTCCTGATGGTTCCCTCATGCTCGCAAGTATAGATATTAAATTGGTACACAGGATTTTCCATTACGGCTTTCTCTGTTTATTTTAATTCTTCTATTATCCTGAAGTTGGATAGTCTTATTCTTCATTTATTTTTCTTATCGATTGCTGTGTTATTTAACTGTGATTTTTATTTTCTAAGTACACCATCAAGACTCCATTAATTCTGTTCTTCACAAACTCACGGATTTATTTTGTTGTTTCACATGGTTTACATTTCTGCTGATATCTTTCTGCATTGTATGCTCCTATTCTGCAGTCACCCTCTCCTTTATCTCTCATAACCTAGTTAATTTCAGAAGATTTCCTCTTTATTTTTTTTTTTAAGATTTATTTATTTGTGCATGCAAGAACTAAGGTACAGACCAGAGGTGCGGGGAAGTGAAAAGATTCACCAGAGACAGAGTGGGGAATAGAACAGGCAGACTGACTGAAATACACTGCTGAGGGGAGCAGCGGGCGAGACAGGAGAGGTCTGCTGAGCCATGTGGGTAGCTCCCTGGCCGAGGATCGAACTCATGCTGCATTGGCTCTGGATAGCTTCATAGGTTGCATCTTAACCCCTTGTGCCACCAGGGAGGCCCAGAAGATTTCCTCTTGCTTTGAAATCTCTGGAGAGTAGTGCCAATCCCACCAGATTTTTCTGTCCCCTTCAGTTTTAGAATGCTTTTTATATAATTCCTTCAACAAAAATATTTAGATTTCTTTATTGTTTTGGATACTTATCCTTTTTCTTTTTATTGCTATACACTACTCCCCCCCTCCAGAAAATACAACTTTGTGTGTGTTTTTTAAGAAATTTTTAATTGTTATATTGACCTGCACTATTGTTCATAGTCTTTATATGGATATTTAACATGGAGTTATTGTGTAAAGGCACACAGATGTCTAGAGAAAGCTGGGAATCTTCTGTTTTTCTCTTTATCCTCCATCTTTGTAAGTTACTTTAATTAAAAAGAGTGTGTATCTCCCTAGAGGGTTATCATTTATCGTTCATCTACTAGAGCAAGAATTGGCAGATGATGGCCGTCTGCAGACAAAATCTGGCTCATTACCTGTTTTTGTGAGTAAAATTTTATAGGAATACATCGATTCACATTCATTTAATCATTATGCTGCTTTTGGGTCACCAGGATGGCGCTGAATAGTTGTAAAAAGACTAGATGACTTGCAGAGCCTAAAATATTTACTATCTTACCCTTTAAAAAAGAAGGTTGCTGGAGCCTCCCTGGTGGCCCAGAGGTTAAAGTCTCAGTGCTTTCAGCTATCACCAGCCACTGAGGCATGAGTTGGGTCCCAGCCAGGCAGGGAGCTGACCCACTTGGTGCAGCAGAAATCTCCTGTCTCACCCGCTGCTCCCCTCAGCAGTGCATTTCAGTCAGTCTGCCTGTTCTGTTCCCCACTCTGTCTCTGGTGAAACCTCTCACCCCTGCACCTCTGGCCTGTACCCAGTTCTTGTGTGCATAAATAAATAGAAATAAATATTTAAGAAAAATAATAAAGAAGGTTGCCGACCCCTGTCCTAGAGTCTCATTTACTCCTACGGCAATTCTGTGATTCATCAGAGCCCCATTTAAGCTCAGAGAATTTACATAATTGGTTCAAAACCACATAACTTGCAAACGACCATGCGGGGATCTGATCCCTAGCCAGGGACTCCACTTCATTATTTATGCTGTGCTTCTTTTAACACTAATGCCATTTAAACCTCCTAGGAATCCTCTCATCCCTCTTCTGCAAATGTGGAGACCAAGGCATAATAATTTATCCAAGTTCACACGCTGGTGAGTAGCAGAGCTAGGATTTGAACCCATGTCAACCTAAAGCAAAAGCCATAGCTCTTAATACCAGGCAACACTGCCTTTAAATATTGCCTTGTTAAATGTGTTACTTCTTGAAGTTTTTTTGAGGAGAAACGATTTGATGCTAGCTTTTAAAATTTGTCATGAAATCAATACTGAGTCCAATTTCCCTCAGAAGTAAAAATAAGGAGAACTGCTGAGGGGATTGGCATTGTTTGACAGATCCATTTTCGTCCCTTCAGCACTGGGTTTTTCAAATCCTTAAAGCATTGGAGGATATCGTTTACCTAATAAAGCAGTCATTGCAGGAACTTGTTAAGCCTGAGCTAATTCATTACATTCCAGCACTAGCATTCCCCCTAATTTTTTTTTTCAGATTAGCAGGCAATAGAAGCAAAATTACTTATATAAATTCACTATGTAACCCCATTATATTGACTAGAAGCGCAGCCTTTCGAAAGGAAACTAAGATTCTCTCACCTTTAGTTCTTTTTGACCTTTGAACCTATAGCACTAAAAAGTCATCATCATTTTATGATGTTCAAAGATTCTCATTTTATCAAAGTACAGATAGGATGTATAGGACAAGTAGGTAACCCACATTCAAACTGTGCAGGGTTGGGTTGTAATTCCATCTGGCTTTGTGGGAAGGAATTGGCAGCCAGATGGAAGTTAGTAGAACTGGAGAGATGGTGTCAGCAGCGGGAAGAGGAAAAGAGGCTGTCTGTAATAAAGACAGAAAGAAACAAAAATTCCCCCTTGCAGGATTCATGGGGTCTTGCAGGCACAGGCACAGACAGTGATGCAGAGGCGGAGGTCCCTAATGTGTGGGGCTCTCATTTTGCTCATTTCACACCTGGAAGTGCACAGACCTCCTGTGAAGTCTCAGCCGGGCAAACACAGGCCAGAAAGGCGCACAGCAGGGCTGATGTGTTTAAGCACCTGCCATCACGTGACAGAAGCAGCCTCTAAGGTGGAATCTTCCACCTGTGATTTCATGCATCTGGTGATACATGTTGCTTATATGTTGGTTTGTTTTTATCCCAATAAGAACGAGCATCATGGGCTCACTTTGCATTGCAGACAAGAATGCTATTGCCCATTGCTTGTCAGGCTTTCTCTAAGCAGTAGCATTTCTAGGCAAGTGGCCCATTCAACAGAGAGCAAGGAAGAAATGAAAAAATACTCATAGGACAAGGGGACCCCTTTTAATTATATTTCTGCAAGTCTCCTGTTTACATCCCAGGCTGCCCTGACTCAAGCCTTGGGGTACTAACAAGTGGCAGGTGAAATTCACACCAGCCAGTCTGTCAGGATTGGGAATTGACACCAATAATTCCCAAAGGGCTATTTTTGCAAAGGTGTAAAGTTTGTTTTCTTAAATTACTTCAAACATACTTCCTTTGATTTTAGAGGCTCTCTTAACAGAACCCAAAAGGTCTGGCAGAATGTATGCGATTGTGATGATAAGGAATTTTGAAATTAGTTATGACATCAGCCGTAAGGAATGAAAACATTGTTATTGTAATCGTCAGGGTTTTTTCTTCTGAAGCCGCTGCAACAGGACGAATTCTCAGCAATCACTTACTCTGCCAGCTTCCACATACCAGGGGAAAAAATAATTTGTGGAATTAGTGGGGGAGTCTAATAATGCATTTAATGAGAGAACAATCAGGTGATGTTTTACTTGTATTAAGTAAAATAAACAAAAATTAATTCATGAAACAAAAATATAGATTAGCTCAAGTGAAGACTATTCATGGCCTCAGAAACCAGCCAGATGACCCTGAGTGCCCTGGAAGTGGCTCAAAGGGGGCAACTCTGGCTTGTTCTGGTAGAAAGTCTAGACTGAGAGGGTTACAGTGGTTTGGTGTAGGTGGGACTGATTGGGTGAGCATCTAGAATTTCTACCATGGTGAACACTAACATGGCTGACTAATCTGAATGGTTAACAAAAAAGATGACTTGATTTAAGAAATAGCTGATAGTAGGAGAGGACAAATAAAATATGTGCAGATTGGATTTATTTCGATTTTGCTATTTTTCCTTGCTACAGTCATCAAAATGTCTCACGAGCGAAAATACAGACACAGACTGGGTCCCTGGTGGTATTGCCACAAAATGTCTCTCAGCAGCCCGTCCCTGGTGCCTGAGACAGTGCCACTAAGTTCACCCCCTTAGATTTGGGGTGGTTATTCAAGAGCTAGTATTCAAATGGTTTAAAACCTCCAGGCTCAGCCAGCAAATTCGTGTTCGGCCGTGTCCCCCACATGGCAGGTGATTTACTTGGATAAAGTCTTGTGTATGGATTTTTCTGGTGGGTAGTTCTGGGCAGGCAGGGAGTTGTCTGTGTCAGCCTGGAAAAGAAGAAGTTCTGAAGGTGCTACGAGTTATTCTAGCAGTGCCAAAAAGGGTCAGCTTCACCCACTTTACAGTCTTAGCTTGGCTGGTTGTAATGCAACCAAAATATCATGCAGATGTGTCCTGCAAAGTAGGGGTACCAAGAAAATGCCTCTGGCTTTCAAAGACTTACTATCACTATTATTTTTAAGAAGGGAGGTAGACAGTACACAGACCACAAAGGATCTAAGAAACCACCCATTGCTGGCAAGAGCTTGACTTTCGAATTAACTAACATTGTCTATCAGGGAGCTTTGGCCTCGGTGTGGTAGAACAGATTGAACCGTGATCTTTGCAGCATGATGGATGCAGGGAAAGCCAGCAGATGGCCTACCCGGATGCGGCCAAGGCACTGAGCGTCCGGGCTCACAAGTGCTTCGTCAGCTGAGCCCCACGTAGTGCACAGACGAGGGAGGGGATGGCCCAGGGTTGTGTAAGGACAGCAGTAGGGCCTGAAGCCTCACTGGACCAAGCAGATTTTCCCTAATCTCCTAAATGCTAGGGCATGTGAAGCCCTATAGAGCTTCTCAAATTCTCTAAGCGTGTCCCAGTGTTCACCAAATTAGAAAAGTTGTATTTAGATGTAGGAAACAGAAAGTATATCTACAGTGGTTTAAATCAAAAGAATAATTTTTCTTTCACACCCAGGAATCTGCAATTGGTGGGTTTGGGGTTCAGCAGTTAGACAATGATGGGGACTATGTTGTATGAATCCCTTTAACCTTTCACCAACACAAGATGGCAGCCATAGCTCAAGCCCTCTGTCCAGAAAGAGGAAGGGAAAATGCGGAAGGGCATCAGGTTGACTTTCACTCTGCCTGGGAATACTTCTGCTTATGTCATGGGTGTGAATTGGGTCAAATGGCCAGTTCCAGCTGTAAGGAGGGGTCTATAGCAGGCCAGGGCAGGCAAAAAATGGAGGAAACTTTTGTTTCTGGTAGGGCTAAAAAATGTTCAGCTCTGACTGCCTCACCATTACAAAAGAGATGATACTTTATTCTGCCTCTACTGTAAGATTTCCATTGCTGGAAGTGGTTGCTAAATTTTGGTCCTTGGTGGCCTCAACTATTAATGCTTTTCCATGGAGGAAGAAATTCATTCAGGAAGAGTCTGTGATAGCAATGTCTAGACTTTCAATAGAGAAGGCAGCAATAATATTATTCCTCTTTAGTCATGTGAAATCTAAACATGCCTTGGAGTTCCATATCTTCATTCTCAAGTAGTTCCATCTTCAATGGTGGGTTAAATTTGACTGAATGGTAATACAAAGTCAAAACTGTCTGGCAACAGCTTGCCTCAGTGAAACGGATGGGCGGTGGGTGACTGCAGGATACCCAGGTAGCTTTGACCTTGAGATTTGCAGTACAGTCCATGATGAGCAATTTTGAAGGTGTCTTTCCCAGGATAGATCCAAACAGAAATCAAACAACGTGTCCATAACAATGAACAGCTCCGGATTTCAGTTCTGACTCTGTCACTGTGTGACTTCAGGCAGATCGGTGATGTCTGTGGGATTTTATTTCCACTTACGTGAAATGTTAAAGTGGACTAGGAGATCGCTTTTAAAGGTAAAGGATAATGATACTCCTATAAAGGCTAGTCATGAATTTGTGTATTTAAGTAGAGGAACTACAGAATAGATGGCTTGAGGGTTGGATACCATCCTTTAAAACTGACCCACTTGCAGTGAAAAAAAAATGGCATTATTCTCCTTTTGTTTTAAATAGAAGTTTCATTTCCTGCATTCCATACAGTTTTAAAAATATGACCAGCTTGGCTGACCATGAAAGCATGAGTCTAAAATGAATTGGCAGCATTGAATATGTACATTCAAGGATTTATTCAAAAAGTACAGCCTCTAACAGACTGCTTCTCCATAGTTATCAAAATTTCCACTAAGATTATATTTATGCACTGCTAAATCTACATTTCTAGCCCAGATCCCTCTGCTCAACATCTTAGAGCATCCACTCAATGAGTTTCAATGGTGCTTGTTTCTCCGCCAAACCTGCTCCTCTTCCTGAGTTTTGTAGCTCAGTGAATGAGTGGTCCATCCAGCTTCTTGTTTCTCTCTTCTGAATATCTCTGCATCTCCAAATCTCCTTGTGCCCCCTGACATGACCCCAGATACCTCAACCACTCAGGTGATATCTCCACTTGCCACCCAGTGGTTTCTCCTATTCAAACCTCCCTCTGCAAGCCATTTGCATGACATATATATATATGTGTGTGTGTGTGTGTGTGTGTGTGTGTGTGTGTGTATTTAATTTTTGCGTAGAACTGAGTTGTAGGCCAGAGGGGTGAGTGTGTGTGTGTGTGTGTGTGGTGAGAGGATTCACCAGAGACAGAGTGAGGAGCAGAACAGGTGGATCCACTGAAATACACTGCTGAGGGGAGCAGTGGGCGAGGCTGGAGAGGTCTGCTGTGCCGTGTGGGTTAGCTCCCTGGCTGGGGATTGAACTCAGGCTGGCACCATGGTAGCACTGAGACTTAACCCCTAGACCACCAGGGAAGCCCACAGAGTCTTTCTAAAATGTGAAGGTAATCATGCTTTCATTCAGCGGATACTTATTGAGTGTCACCTACATGCATGGTTCTATTCCGGTCTCTGAGGAGTCAGTCAGTACAGAACAAAGTCCTTGCCTTCGTGGAACTTCCATTGTACAAGACATAAACAATCAAATGTTAGAAATGCATGAAACTGAACCAACACAAGCCCTTGAAATATGACTGCAGAATTGGGGCTGCTTGAGGGGGAGGGTGTGGTGGTGAATAAAAGGGGGAGGGGCCCAGTGGAATACAGTGCAGGACTATGGGTGCTTTGGTGTTTGATGTGGTGTAGTAATGTACTTCAGAAGAGGTGTGAACCAGTACTAAATCATATACCGTGTTGTACGCCAACATTACCTCAAATAAAAATGAAGTAGGTATATACAAAAATGATGGGTAGGGATTAGTGCTGTAAACAATAAGGGAAGAATGTTCTAGACAGGTTGGGTAAATTAGCAACTTGGGTGATATTGGCATAAAATGAAATAAGAAATACCAGAGGCAAGCAAGTTCCAGAGTGGCAATTCCCTAAAATGGTGGCTTACTTAGTACGGTAAGTCCCCACTTAATGTCTTCAAATAGGTTCTTGGAAACTGCAACTTTGAGCTAAAAGATTTAGTACAAGTCCTTGAATAATGGAGTTTTCTTCAGAGTCCCTTGGGTTGTTTTTCTCTAGTTAGTGTTCTGCTGCCTGTTCAAAGAGAAGCAAAGAGGCCAATGGGACTGGAGTGGAGAGAACTGGAGAGAGAATAGAGGAGATGAGGTGACTGATGCAGGACCAGAGGACCTACTTCTGGCAGGTCACTGAGAGCTTTTCAGTCAGGGGGTGGGGTGGAGGGGGCGTGCAAGCTGACCCAGGTTTCCAAATCATCACTCTGCTGTGAGGGATGAAGGATGGGCACAGGGAGCAGGCTTTTGTATATGTTTAGCAAGAAATGATTGGTGGACTTGTTTAATTTTTTATTAGGGTAGAATATACACACATGAAATTTGCCATTTTAGCCCATTTTCAGCGCACAGTTCACTAGCATTAAATGCATTCACACTCTGACCCATCACCACCAGCCAGCTCCAGGACTTTTGCATCTTCTCAAAAGGAAGCGCTGTGTCCATTAACACCTACTTCTCACTCAGTCCTCTTCAGGACCTTGGCTGTTATCATTCTGCTTTCTCGTTCCATGAATTTGACTATTCTGGATGCTTCATGTAAGTGGAAGCAATAAGTGTCTTTTTGTCTCTGACATTCACTTATCGTAATGATGTTCCGGGTTCATCCATATTGTTGTTTGTGTCAGAAGTTGCTTCTGTTTTAAGACTAGTATTGCATGGTATGTAGCCCCCATATTTTGTTCATTACCCACCAAAAATGAATGCTAAGGGTTGTTTCCAACTTCTGGCTATTGTGAATAATAATGCTGTGAACAGTGGTGTACAAATGTCTATTCAAGACCCTGCTTTCAAGTCTTCTGAGTACATACCTAGAAGCAGAACTGCTAGATCATATGGTAATTCTTATTTTTTTATTGCATTGACTGGTTTACAACACTGTATGTGATATACACGCCTTTAGATGTATCTACATCAAACCCACCACCGTAAGCCCCCAAATTTTCTATCCTAGTCCTTTTGGGTCCCCTCTCTCCTTTGTTCCTTGTCTAGTCCCTGTTACCCCTTTCAGCTAATCTCATTTCTGCAGTCAGATTTCAAGGATTTGTTTTGGGTTAGTTTGTTCTGTTCTTTTGTTTCTTTATTTTCCACATATGAGTGGAATCATCCTGTGTTTATCTTTCTCTCAACTCACTTATTTTGCTTAACATAATGTTCTCCAGTTCCATCCATGGTGTTGCAAATGCAGGATTTTGTTATTTTTCACAGCTGAGTAGTACTCCATTGTGTGTATATACCACAGCTTTATTTAGTCATCCATGTCTGGGCACTTAGCTTTGTCGCTAACTTGCCTGTTGTAAATAGGGCTGCAACGAACATAGGACTGCATATATTCCTTCAATTAGTGTTTTTGTATTCTTCAGATAGAGATCTAGGTGTGGAATTGCTGGATCATAGGGTAGATCTATTTCTAATATTTTGAGAAACCTCATATTGTTTTCCACTGAAGCCACAGCAGCCTCATTCCCACCAGCAGTGTATGATGGTTCCGTGTTCTACACACTCTTGCCAGCACTTGTTGCTTCTGGTCTTCTTGATATGGGCCATTCTCACAGGTGTGAGATGGTTTCTCACTATGGTTATGGTTTGCACCATATAGAAGTTCACTCACAAACAGATTAAAGACTTGGGTGCAAGATGCGGAGCCATAAAATACATAGAAGAAAACAGAGGCAAAACACTCCAGGACGTTGTCTTCGGTAATATTTTTGGGGATTGGACCACCACAACAAGGAAAATAAAAGCAAAAATAAACAACTGGGACTACATCAAACTGAAAGACTTCTGTACATGAAAGAAACCGTCACTAAAGCAAAAAGACACTCTACCAAATGAGAGAAAATATTTGAACATCATTCATCCAACAAGGGGCTAATATCCAAGATCTACAAAGAACTCACACAACTCAACAACAAGAAAACAAATAACTGAGTCAGGAAAAAAAATGGGCAGAAAACTCAGATTATTTTCCAAAGAAGACATGCAGATGGCTAATAGGCAAAGGAAAAAATACTCACCATCATTTAGCATCAGGAAAATGCAAATCATATGGTAATTCTTATGGATTTATTTTGAATGCAGAAATGATAGGAATATACCTGCTTAAACTTTGCGGGTGGTTTTCTATTGCCCTCAGGACAAAGTCCAAAGTCAGTTTGACGTGGATCAAACATCCTGCATGTTCTTACCCTTGCCAATCTTTCATAATCACCCCAGCCCCACATTCTAAATTCTAGCAAATTCCTTTGACTCGCTCCAGTTGGACATGCTGCATCTTGTTCTGAAAACTACATGCACCCAGCCAACCTGTGCTAATTCGTAGTTCCATCTTTCAGGCTACTTCTAGGTCTCACCAAGTTCAAGTTGGGTTTTCTAAAGCCACCATCCTGTGTGCTCTCCTCGAACCTGCTTTTCTCTGTCACATACACCGCTTACCCCCACAGCTGTCCTGGATGGGGCTGTGCCGCACGTGAGATCTGGTGGCCTGATAGTCTCAGCTAGAGTATTTATTGAATAAACAAAGAAACATATACAATGAAATTACATCTGTCCATTCACTGAGACACCTTGCTTCAAGATATGCATGACAAACAAAAATATTTCCTGGGGCCAGATAACCTAATTGTGTGATACTATAGGGGGGGGTGTGTGTGTGTGTGTGTATGTGTGATAATCTAATAGAGTAGAGAATGGTGGGACCCTGGGCTTCCAGAACTATTCTGTGCAAGAGGCACAGGAGACTATTTAAATTAAGTAAATAACCACAAGTGACCACATCAATTTAAAATTAGTTAAAATTAAATGAAACTTAAATGAAATCCCTCCATCAAACTGGTCACATTTCAAGGACTCCATCGGTAACCATGCATACTGTTGGCTGTCACACTGGATGGTGTAGATTGGAAATTATTTCATCATGGCAGAGAGTTCTAGCACCATTATTAGCACTATTATTAGAGCTATTATTAGCTCTATTCTAGAAAATATATGTCCTATCTAAGGCATTTAAATTTAAAAAATTAAGCACTGTGAAGGCCAAACAGAATATGTTGGCACCCCAGTTTTTAACCCTTGCCCTCATAAATTAATCATCTGATCATCTGATGAGGCCAGATATTTGGAGATGATGGTAGAGGCAAGGAGAGTGCTGTGAATACAAGGATGACCTTGAGGATGTAGCTTATTACCTACTTTACATGGCAGCCTCTTTCTGAAAACCCTGGAGGAAATTTCTCTCTGATAGAAGTGCCAGGAATAGTTGTTTGTTTTTCCACCACAGTCTAATTCTGTAATTGATCAGATTTTCCTGTCTGCATTAGCTGCTAAAAGTTTAGAGCTAAATGCAACCCAGTTCTCACAGGTAAGCCAAATGTCATTCTCTGCATAAAACCTTTAGCTTAACCTATTTTTTTCCCATTTTACTGCCCTTAAAAAGAATCCTGCGACATGTGTTTTGTAAATATATCCCCCCCCTAGTTAATTTAATGAATTTAATTTGGTGCTATATAGTATTCCATTTGTATGTTTGCACTGAGGTCTAATTTTCATGACATGTTTGATGGATATTTGAATTGTTTCCACATGTCCTATCATAGCAATGCTAATGAATGTCTTCCTATATATCATTACTCTATGAAAGTGTGCAGAGAAATGGAACTGGGTTGTAGGTTACGCTTATTTTGGACTATGAGATGTTGCCAAATTGCCTTGCAAAAGCTGTTGGACCAATTTGCATTCCCACCAGTAATTCTCATTCTCACACCCGACTATCATTTGGAATTGTTATAATTCTTGCCAATGTAATGGGCTGAAATCTCTTGTCTTGCTTTGCGTTTTCCCAGCCACTTGTGATGCTGTGCCTTGGTCTGCCTTATTGTCCTGCTTGTGGTTGGTTGCTCCTTTGTGAGTGTCCAATACACATCCTTTGCCTACTTTCTATTGGATTGTTTACCTCCTTCTTATTGGCTGATGAGAATTACATAAATCCAATTTTTAAAAATAACAGCTTTATGGGATATAATGCACATAAGCATAAAATGTATCCTTTTAAAGTGTACACTTCAGTGAATTTTAGTATACCCATAGAGTTATGCAACAGTCACCACCATCTAATTTTAGAACATTTTCATTATACCAAAAAGAAATCCTGTACCCGTTAGCAACCATTCCTCATTTCTCCTCATCCTCACCTCCCAGCCCCAGGAGACTCCAGTGTACTTTTCCGCCTCTCTGAATTTGCTTATTTTGGATACTTCATGTAACCGGAAGCATATAATAAAATCCACTTTAAAATAAGATGGGGGTATAAATAAATACTTTAATGAGTTACAAGGTAATCTTGCATGTTTAAATTATATAAGTGGTCCTCCATGCTCAGAGGGGTTTTACTTGCATCTATAACTTATTTTTTCTCTAATATCAGTTGTGATGAATAAATATATGTATATATGTATGTATGTACATATGTATGTATGTATGTACGTGTGTATGTATATAAAAATTCTGCCTTCCTCATCTCTGGCATCTTTCTCCTTCAAGATTTCCCAGAGATCAAAACCTCTCCTTTGAAAAGCTCTGGCCTGGAGCAAATTGTAGTCTAAACACAGCTCTTGTAAGAGTGGAGCTAAAATTCAGTTTTGTTTACATTTGGCTGAGCTAAAAGGGGTCATTTCAAGAAAGAGTCAAGGACTAAGAAAAGAAATGCCCTGGAATGAGTCTAAAAGATTGAATGTTTAAAAATTGGGGAACTCCAGCTATTATCAACTGTGTGATTGAAAAGGAATCAGGTGTTAGGATAATTGGCCCAGCCAAAATTCTTAAAGAGGAAGGGCCACAAAGTATATATTTACATGCATAGATGATACATTCTTCAGGGCAGAAGTGAGAACACAGACTGTGAACTTCCTCTAGGAAACATACTCCTCAAGAATTGAAGATGGGGGTTAGGAAGAGAGAAGGTGGTCCATGTTGAACGAGAAAGGTATAATCAGGATTTTTCAGCCCATGAGGCAAAAAGGATTGGGTTAAATAGAAATGAAAGTTAAATCTAATCATTAGTCAAGTATAATGTTTACATATTTTGTTTTTCTAGTCGTTCCAAAGCAAACAGCGGTAGTGGTTATTGATTTTCCTTGTACATTCCGATAGGCAAAATGGTGCCTTTAATTTTATCAACTTAAAGTGCAATATTGTTTTTTTTTTCCCCATTGGAAGTGTTCTTATTTTTCTATTGGGTTTTAGAAATCCAAGTTATTCTAACATGTGTTTGGATGTTAATATGATGTTATTTCCCTCCCCTGAAATGTAAATTCTTTTAGAGGTTTTGCAACACATCCAGATTTCACACATGCCCACGAGGGCTTAACAAATGTTCTTTGCTGCCAGACAGGGAATGACAGTGGAACTGTGGATATTCTTATAGAGCCTGGACTCTTCCCCCAGGAAATATATGTCTATGAAGGTCTTTGGACATAGACTAGATAGAAGCATACATAGGGTTATAAAATAAGTGCAGTTTGTTTTCTTGACTTGAAACTTCCATTTATTCTTCGCTACTTAGCCTCTTCTATTTATCCTGCTTTTAAAGGGAACATTGCCAAATTCTCTAGTGGAAATTGATGAAACATCGACTAGAACACTTTGCTACTTCCACTCACTGGGGGAACCCAATCTAAGCCTGAGAATATTTTTGAAAGCACTGTAGTTTATATCTTTCAGCCACATACATAAACTAAAGATGCAGGCAAGGTGTTTCCAAGTTAAGGGTCTTCTCGTCTGTGTTTATGTCTCATTTGAGATGGTCCGTGCAGACACTTACACATGGTTTGCTCTCATGCTTAAAGCAGATTGTTTGGCTAACAGAAATCAAAATACCATCCACCTCTTATTTTTCTTTATCAATATGCTTATTAATATATTTTTCAGAGATGACTTGTAGAGTACAGCTTCGCATATAGACTAACACACTTCAAAGTATTTAAATTATCAAGGTTCAGTCAATAGTACTGAAGGCTTGCACCCCAGGCACTTACCAAAGAAGTCAGCACTTAATTGGCTGCCAGAAGCACAGCGGAAGCAATTAATATCTAGAGAGGTGGTTTAAAGGACATCTTAATTATTCATTTCTCTAATCTTTCCACTTCTGTTTCTGGATTATCACATGACCTAAAGGCCACCATCCTTTTCTGTAGAGTGGTTCTCAAACTTTATTGTATCAGATTTGTGGGACCTGTTCCCCTAGTTTTTGTTTAGTTGACCTGGGTGATAGCAGTTATCACGTTTGAGAAACTAAATGTGCATATATCAAATTGTTCCACACTCCATTCTGATGGATGAAACTGGGGGTGAATACAATGTAATTTCATCTGAAGAAATTTTTGCCTCTCTATAAAACTTGCTTTTCATGATGTTATTCGATATTTCTTAAGGGTATTTTACTTAAGAAATTATGTGGCAAATTTATCTGAGAATTTAGTGAAAGGAAAATGTTTTCTTCTCCTGAAAACATGAATTTCCCTCCAATGAACATGCAAAGGAATAAAAATTATCTCCTTTTGCTCCGGAATGTATGTAAGAGACTCAACCCCATTTGACATTGTCAGTTGAATTTTTTTTCCTTTCCTTCTTCCTTGACATAACTTCTGATTTAGGTGTTTGCTATTTCTGGGGGCAATGGATTTTTATTATTATAAATGCTTTCTGAGAAGCAGGGAGAAGAAATCTTAAAAATGAAAGTGAAATATTTAATGTGATGGCAGTTTCATAATGTTAGCAGCAGTTTCTGTTTCTGACAGTCACCTGCGAGCTGGGGTCCACTGTGGACCGGAGCTGCCCATGTTCCTCATGCTGGATTTTGGATTCACGTTCCCTATGGCTGCATTATCTTCACTGAGCAGGCCCCTTCGTGGACTTTCTACTTCCTGAAAGCCCTTCACAGATTTTCTCAGCAGTGTTGCTGCTGAATCTGTTGTCCTCAACAATGTGAACATTTTGTATTTATTTAAGATAAAAAAATGCATTTATTTCCCCAAAATCCTCTTTGCCCCAAGCAGAAACAACTTTAAAATCCTTTAAAGAGAAAATGGTGAACTGTTGTGTATCCATACAATACGTACACAATGAGCAGCATTACGCTGTGTGAAGACAGCCAGTTTCAAAAATTGCATGCTAAATGACTCTATTTGAAAGCTGTGTGGAGGATCCTCAAAATGCTAAAAATGGATCTACCATGGGATCCAGCAATTCCACTTCCGGAATCTACCCAAAGGACACAAAAACACTAATTCGAAGGGAAACCTGCCCTCCTCTGTTTATTGCTGCACTGTTTACACTAGCTAAGACATGGAAACAACCTAAATGCCCCAGAACAGATGGGTGAATCAACAGATGGGTGGTACATACACACAATGGAGCAACTACTCAAAGATCAAAAAAGATAAACGCAGGCCATTTGTGGCAACATGGATGGAGCTGGAAGGGATCATGCTCAGTGAAATAAGTCAGAAGGAAAAAAGAAAATATCAGATGGTGTCACTTATAGGTGGAATATAGGGAAACTGTAACAAACGATCAGGAAAAAGACAAAATTTGCAGGCTCACTGTAGATCTGAGGCATCCAGCAGGGGAGAGGGAGTATGAGGGGTCAGAACAGGGGAGGCAAGAGTTCAAGAGGCTGTGGTGATGGATCATGGGTGCTGTGGTGGGTGAGAGATTTATGGGAACTACACCTGAGGGAAGAAATCAAATACTGTACAAAAATGAACAATGATGTAAGAAAATACAAAAGTAAGTTATTCAAAATAAATAAATGACTCCATTTATTCGAGATACTGGAAAAGGCAAAACTACAGCCACAGAGAACAGGTTGCCAGAGGTTTGGGTGGGGATAGGGTTTTCACAAAAGCAGGCAGGCATGAGGGAATCTTTAAGGTGTAGAATGTTCTATAACTTACTTTTACATGGATCTATGCCTATGTTAAGATTCATAGAATTACATACTAAAATGATTCTATGGTTTGAAATTATCCCCAAACCAACCTCTGACTAGGTGAAAATATTTGCAAAAGATATATCTGCAAACACAGAACATGTATTTGTTAAAGGACAGAATCATAAATAATTCTCAAAACTCAGTAAGAAGAAAATATAAAAAAAGTGGCCAAGTTTTGAATAGACATTTCACCAAGGATCCTGGGCAGCTGGCAAGTAAACACATGAAAAGTCATTATAGAGATTCAAATGAACACTAAAATGAAATATGCCTGTTAGAATTGGTTAAAGATTAAAAAAAAAAAACCCTAATAATACCAAGTACTGGTGAGGACCTGGAACATATGTTGCTGATGGGAATGCAAAATGATTAAGCAGCTTTGGAAAACAATTTGGTGTTTCTTTCAGAAGTTAGGCACATGCTCCAACAATTACACTTCTGTGGATTTATCCAAGAGAAATAAAAACATATGTTCACACAGAAACCTGTGCATCAATGATTGCAACAACTTTTTTTTATAACTGCTCCAAACTGGAAACAACCCAAATATTCTTCAGCTGGTAAATGAGCAAACAAACTGAGGTCCATCTACACAACAGGGTACTATTCAGTGAAAGGAACAAGCAATTGATTTATACAGCAAAATGGATGAATCTTGAATACATTATGCTAAGTGAAAGAAGCCAAAAGGTCAGATACTGAATGATTCCATTTATACGATGTCCAGATAAGGAAAAACTATAGCAACAGCAAAAAGACCAATGACTGGGACACATCAAGGCAATGTTTTAGAGTCTTCTTGCTATACTGTGACAGTGGTCATATAATCATATGCATTTGTCAAAATTCAGAGGACTGGACACTATGTCTAAATTACTGTGTGTAAATTACAGCTCAGAAAACCAGACTGAAGGAAAATCGATACGATTCTCAGACTGGAAGACTTTGACACTCTGTGAGATTAGTCTTTCTTTTCTTCTGTTTCAATGTTCTTTTCTTTCCTAATCAATTCAAGACATGATGAGTGTTTACTTGTGTTATCCACCATGTGTGAAGCATTTCTGGGATTGCAATAAAAGTTTAAAAATAGGTCTCTCACCTCAAGGTCATGATTATGAACACAGGCATTGCAATTTACTTTATCTGGTAATAAGTGGTCATTATAGGTCATTAGAGAAATGAAGGGAGCATCTTAGAAAAGCCCATCAGAAATTTTTTTAAAAAAAGATTTATTTATTTATGCATACAAGAACTGGGGTGTAAACCAGAGGTGTGGGTGGTGAGAGGATTCACCAGAGACAGAGTGGGGAACAGAATAGGCAGATCTACTGAAATACACTGCTGAGGGGAGCAACAGGCAAGGCAGGAGAGGTCTGCTGCGCCATGTGGGTTGCTCCCTGGTGGGCGGGGGATCGCACTTGGGCTGTAGTGGCTGGCAGTAGCTTGATAGCGCTATTTTTAACTACTGCACCACCAGGGAGGCCCCCATCACAAAGTTTTATGTTGCATAGATTATAACTGGGAGGAACTGAAGAGGGATATTAGTTAAGAAAAAATTGAATTAGCTTTGAAATGAAGTGGGTAAGAAGGAAGACATCTGGATGGTTGTTTTGGCTACCGATGATATAGATTAAGCACATACTCAGAGACAAAGCAGGTGCACCCAAAGACAAGGGAGGCTCAGTCTTCCTAAGGTTTCACAGTCTTCTGAAATTATAAAGTGCACTATGCATTATTGAACCTGGAGGCCAGGTCTTTATCTGAGTGTGTTAGGACAGCTGAGAATGAAAGAAAGGGATAAAGCTGAAGGCACCAAAAGAAAAATATTAATAGAACACAATGAATGTGGTGGCGAAGGAAAAATAAAATGACTAAAGTTTTGATTTTGTAAGAATTTAATATTAACAAAGAAGGGAAGTAGGAGAGAAAGGTTGAAAGCAGGGAAGAGGTCATCTTTGTTTTGTAGTTTTTGTTGTATGACATCAGAGTGGGTGACCCTGTTTGAAGTGTTCATGTCACAGCGGTTGCCCTGGGCTACTTTGCTTTTGCTTGTTGCATTGGGCAGCACCACACTGATAAAGGAACGGGAGTCGTGGAGCAGGTTACATGATGCAGGATGCTGCTGCAGAGCAAGATCCTGGCCTTTTTATTGATATACAGCATTGATTGTAAGGGGGAGGAGCAAAAGCAAAGGGGAAGGAGATTAAGGACAGGGGAAGGAGTAGAAGATCAGGGATTGTGAGTCTGCCCTCCAGGCACTTCTTATCTGCTTGATGACTCGTGTTGTTGAGATCATGCCCTAATCCCCCAGCCATGGTTTTAATCTTATCAACAAGGCATTCCACTGATCAGCTTCTGGGGTCCTTTGTTATATATTGGTCCTCACCACCCCCCCTCCCGGGCATTCCCCTCATACCTCGTGATGCATAGCCTTCCCAGCTGTGGTCCAGCTTCATGCTCTTGTTTGATTTGAAAAGCAACTTGCAGGTTGGGCACCTAACTGACCGGGCCATCTTGACCTTGCTTAGAACTATAGGTGACAAAATGGTGGCTGAACAGTCCACTTAGGAGTAGCAGACCCACATTTGCTGGCACAAACCAGGCATATTACTGCTGCAGGGCCTGTGAACTGGCCTTTACTTTTTTCTGAAATGCCCCTTAATTACAGTCTCTCCTCCACCACCAATTATTGACTCAAGCCGCACGTTCTCATAAGACCGACTGGGTAGCCCACACGGTTGAAGACTTTCAAGTCCTTAATTTCTTTTTCATAGCACTCCCTGCCTTTTTCCCTCCTAGCCTATTTTGCTTTCTTAGAATACCTGTTTTTTATAGTCCACCTTCCCTTATTGGAATCAAGCCCACAGCAGCAGGGATCAACCAAGGTTTTGTCCCTAGATGCACCTAAACACCTAGGCTATCACTGGCGCCTTGTAGGTACTCAATAAATATCTGTGAATAAATGAATGATAAAATTAGCAGGTATTGAGCATATTCTTGGACTAAGCACTTTCCTTTATGCTTTGCATTATTTATTTCATGGAACCTCACAATCACTCTAAGAGGCAGGTGCCATATTTATCTCCATTTTATAGATGAGGAAAGAGAGGGTCAGATAGATTGTAAGAGGTTACAGATAACAAATAAAAAGGAGAGGGGGAGGTTCAACACAGAAATGCCTCACCAGAACCGGCTCTGACCCACTAGCACGTCTAAATCTCTTGACTGGTCGGCACCTACAAGTCCAGCAGTTTCTTAGTTGATAGATTAAATCTACAGCTGAATTTGCCGTTCAAAGTCTTTGAAGGAACGAGTTATCCAACGGAAACTGGGTACCAAAGATGGAGAGGCAAACGTGGCTGAGATTGCTGCTATGCACACTTCTGAAAAATAAAAAACTGGAGATTGAACTTAAGTTTTCCCCTCTTCCATAGTTTATAAGGGATACAAGGTTTAAATTTACATCTTTATTCATAGGTCGATATAGGTTGAATCCCTTTGAGCCTTCAAATTTTGGAAAAGTCTACCTAAAATAAAATCCACTTAGTGTTGACATCAGAATTATTTCAAGGGAGTAATCCATTTGGTTTCTCTTTTACCATACAGATGGGAACATTTGCTATTTATATAGTGTCTCTAACAATTCGTTATAGAAAGGGGATTGACAATCCAAAAATGATAATGGAGAAAAAAATTTCATTTGGATCGTTGTTGGATTAATTCTAGCAGAAGCCTCTGATAATAAAATTATGTGAACCACTTTAACCAGGGATTTGCTCTTCCGGTGCATGTTTAGGACAGTGTGACCTTTCACTCCCTTTTGATGAGCACCCTCTGGTGGTAAATTGTTAATATACATGTCTCCATCTTGCTCCAAGGTTCTTTGTGGACAGCAAGTGTTTTGTCTTGAGGATCTGATATTCCTGAAGAGACGTGTTCCGTGTGTCTACACTTCCTTAGTCTCTTGTGTTTTTCAAGCATCAGGGTAAATATGTTGTTTTTATTTCTAGACTTTATTTTAGGCTGTGTATTTTTAGGCCAACTGGTGTTGCTGTGACCAATTTGAGTTATAATTTTCTTTTTATTTTGTGGAGGAAAATTGGGGAATGAGAAAGACACTTTAAATAGAATTAAAAAAGCTTTAAATTTTAAATTCGAAATTCACTCTTTACCCAAACAAATGTGCATTTTCATGTTAAAATCATAATGTACGTTAAGGCTGAGAAGTAGTAGAATGTTTTAGAATTGTAAATTCATCTAATTTCAAAGCTGTCTTAAGGGAGGGATAAAATGGCAAGGAAGATGATGACTGAGTAAGCAATTAGAGCTTTTTCCTCCTGCACATGGATGCTTGATCACATGTTTGCTGGAAAATTATACTAGATAATATATATAGACCCCTAATTTCTAATCCCCATTTTACTCTCCTATATAATGCCTGCCATTTAATTAAAAAAAATTCTTCAAACAATTTTTATTGAAGTAACATTGCATTATAACCTTACATAAATTACAGGTGTGCATCATTATAAATTAACATGATTCTATCCTTCATCATACAATTGACCCCTTTTACTCAATTTACCCACCTTCTCCCCTTCTTTTTTGGTAACCACTGATTTGATTTTTATATCCAAAAGTTTGTTTATATTTTATTTAGTTCATTTGATTTCTTTACATACTACATATGAGTAAAATCTACATTTTTCTTTCTCCATCTGACTTATTATTTCACTAAGAATAATACCCTTTAGGCCTATCCATATTGCAGCAAATGGCAGAATTTCATCAGTTTTTATAGCTGAGTAGTGTTCCAGTGTGTGTGTGTGTGTGTGTGTGTGTGTGTGTGTGTGTGTGTACACCTTCTTTATCCATTCATCTGTTGATAGACACTTAGGTTATTTACAGTTCTAGGCTATTGTACATTATGCCACAATGAACTTGGGAATGCATATATATGTATATATATTCAAAATAGTGTTTGTATTTTTTTGGTAAACCCTTAGATGTGGGATAACTGAATCTTATGAATTCTATTTTATTTTTTTTGAGGAATCTCCTTACTGCTTTCTATCATGGCTAATGATTACCATTTTAATTTCACTAAATCAAGGGATTATATCTTACGTTATTCAAAAGGCCTTAGGTCTTCGGTGTCAGAGCTAAATTTGAATCCAAACTCTGACACTTACCAATATGACTTTGGGCATATATCTTAATCTCCTTTGTTACAAGGGGACTCCAGTCCTACTTTGTGAGTTCATGTCATTCAAAGGGGATTCCCCCCTTGAGTATTAAGGCCTCATTCAGCAACTTTCCCTTGGAAGACATTTCCCCACTGACTGCTGATTTATTTGGGATGTCAAGAAACATACAGCTGAAATACTGAACAGATAGGGTATCATTAATTGGAAATTATTTGAAGTATACACCAAATTTTCCTTAATTTACTTCCTATTTTTCTTTCTGTTTGAAAGCTGTCTCAATAAGAGTATAAATTTGGAATTGGTTTGTCTTTCCGATGCACTTAAGCTTTTAAAAATACCATTATTTGGTAACTGCTAATAACATTGTTTGCCTTAGAACCAGTTTAGTTTGGTACTGCCACAGGCATGTTAGTCCTTTTGGCTAATATTTGCCTGGTGCAGGTCTGTAATACCGTATCTACAATTCTGGAAACAAAATAATTTGTTTGGCAGGAAAACCTGATCTATGCTAATATGAGGTTATTTGACTTAGTGCGAATATTTATATATTTCTTTTAGAAATAATACTGTGTTTGACTATGAGATGCTGCCTCAAGCCCCACTGGGGGGTGTTAGGTAATATATAATATCTGCCCTGTATTAATTTCATAAATTAAAATTAAAAGGAATTTGGAAACACATTTGGCTTTAGAGTTTGGGTTAAAGACGTGTGTATAGTTATATGTACATATAAATATGCACATATATTTACATATATACAATTTTTGTTCTTATGTTTAAATGTGCATCTTTAATTAGTATTTAATTGGAGTTGTCTTAATCTAATACAACAATATGTCTTTTAAGTGGAAGGTTTAGTCTCTTTCCATCTGTTTCTGATGAGTTTCGATTTCTTTTCTGCTCTTTCTTTTTCTTTTCTTTTTTTTTGCTTTCTAATTGCCCCAAATTTATACTTTCCTCCTTTCTAGTATTCAGTTGGCTTAATTGGTCTTTCTCTTTTTTCCAAGTTTTGCTCAATTATACCCTTTTTATTCTCTTACTGGTTATTTCTGAATTTTTTTAAGGATTTATTTTATTAATGCATACAAGAACTGAGGTGTAGGCCAGAGGTATGGGGGTGAGAAAGGCCAGAGGTTTGGGGGTGAGAGAATTCACCAGAGACAGAGTGGGGAGCAGAACAAATGATCTACTGAAATATACTGCTGAGGGGAGCAGCTGGTGAGATAGGAGAGGTCTGCTGCACCGTGAGGGGTTAGCTCTCTGGCTGGGGATCTAACTTGATAGCTTGATAATACTGAAACTTTAACCCCTGTGCCACCAGGAAGGCCCCTACTTTTGAAATACTTTAATGCACAATTAATTTACTCAGCAGTGTATTTCAGTAGATCCGCCTGTTCTGGTCCCCACTCTGTCTCTGGTGAATCCTCTCACCCCTCACACCTCTTCTATACCCCAGTTCTTCTATGTAAAAATAAATAAAATCTTTTTAAAAAGGGGATCCCTGGTGACACAAGAGGTTAAGCGCAGTGCTTAACCTGTGCTCAGCTCTGCAGCTCAGCCTCTGCAGGCCAGGGAGCTACCCACATGGCACAGCAGACCTCTCCTGTCTCGCCCGCTGCTCCCCTCAGCAGTGTATTTCAGTCAGTCTGCCTGTTCTGTTTCCCACTCTGTCTCTCGTGAATCCTTTTACTCTCCACACCTCTTCTGTACCCTATTTCTTCTGCATGAAAAAATAAAATCTTTAAAAAAAAAAGGAAATTACAAAGACCAAAGTAGAAAAATATCTTGTGCCTCAAAAATTCCAGGACTGTGCTTTGCTCACATTCTCATCACACTCTCTCAGTTTACACACAATTACCCAGTTTTTGTTTTATCTTGTTTACTTGTTTGTAGCCATAAAATTAGACATTATTTTTATTTTTATTTTTTTAAAGATTTATTTATTTATTTATACAAGCACTGGGTACAGTCAGAAGCGCTGAGGGTGAGAGAATTCACCAGAGCCAGAGCAGGGAACAGAACAGGCAGACAGACCAAAATACACTGCTGAGGGGAGCAGCGGGCGGCAGGAGAGGTCTGTGCGCCATGTGGGACCCTCGCTGGCAGCCGGGGATCGAACCGGTGCTTCAGAGGCTGCGGGCAGCTTTGCAGCCCAGCGCTCAACCGCTGCTCCACCAGGGGAGGCCCTAGAAATTTTTTTAAATGAAAATGTTCATTCAGGTTCATGCCCGATTTACTAATTTTTTCCCCCAATTATTTATCTAACATACAATTTTTCCCTGAGATTTAGACTGATGATATCTATTGAGAAGTACATTTATGGACACATGGAAAATAAATTGAATTGGAAACTCTGGACAGTTACTTAATAATTTTTTTAAAAAATATAAGTTTATTGTTTTAATATAAATTAGAAGTTTTAAAATCCTCTCCCGTTAGTGCTTCGAATTGTCCTGTGGTCTTTTTTTTAAAAATTTATTTATGCATATAAGAGCTGGGGTGTAGGCCAGAGGTGTGGGGGGTGAGGGGATTCACTAGAGACAGAGTGGGGAGCAGAACAGGCAAATCTACTGAAATCCAGTGCAGAGGGGAGCAGTGGGCGAGACAGGAGAGGTCTGCTGTGCCATGAGGGTCACCTCCCTGGCCGGGGATCAAACTCGTGCTGCAGAGGGTGTGGATAGCTTCATAGTGCTGAGACTTGACCCCTTGCGCCACCTGGGAAGCTCTGTCCTGTGGTCTTAAACCAATAACCCAAATAATCTAAAATCATCACAGATACTAATTATGCAAAATTTCTCCTGTGTCAGTACTGTCAATATTGTGGACACAAATTATAGTAAGAAGATGACTATAAACAAGAAGCGCCCCTATATTTTCATGAACAGCACATTATATTACAGTAAACACGGTTCATAGTCCACCCTCAAGTGTGAGTCTCCCATCAGTTCACTTTGTGATGGGTCATTAAGAATATCTTCAAATCCAGCCATCTCGTCATGCCCCCTCAAAATATCCAGTGAAATGTGCAAGCCTGGAGGAAATGGAAGATGCCGAACCTGCTTCATTGCCTTGAATTCCATTTGTGATTTTAGTGGAGCAAATAGACCTTGGATGTTTCTCAGTGTGGAGAAATTCATCTTGTTGTGGAATTCATCTTGAGCTGGAATTCTTTTTTCCTGATAATTCAAGAAGATGACTGGGCAAAAGTGCATTTTTTTTTTCACACAAGAAAAAGGAAGAGAATGAATTTCAAAAGATCCACTTGCTGAAAGTTTAGTAACTGGAACACTGTTCTGAGCTGAGATCCAACTTCTCCAGCATTTGTCTTCAACTCGTTCTGTGAACAGTCTCCAACATAATTTTTGAAGGCCTAATATTGGCCTAGTGTTCAAGCAGTGAGCAAAATAAAGTCCCGACCTCCAAGGACTTAACTTTCAGTTTATATTAGTTACTCCTTCCTACACCTCAGTTCTTCCTCCTGGCATCATTATTCTTTTCCTGTCTGTCTGCTAAGAGCTCATTTATTGGGGTTATATTGAGTCTTAATTCTTTTCTGCTTTTAACAACAGTAGCTTTTTTTTTTAATAATAAATTTTATTTTTATATTCCCCCATACAATTGCAAACCCCCCATTCTCACCCCAATCCCTCCCTCCCGCCCCCCACCCCCCCAAAACTGTCTCTGGTTCATAGTTTTTTGTTGATTTTGATTTTCACTTTCTTATAGTTATTCATTTTCCTGGTCCCTTATTTAAGTTTTCTAGATTCCTGCTATGAGTGAGACCATCCGGTACTTTTCTTTTTCTTTCTGGCTTATTTCGCTGAGCATGATCCCTTCCAGCGCCATCCATGTTGCTGCAAATGGCATGTGTTTATCTTTTTTGAATGCTGAGTAATATTCCATGGTGTATATGGACCACATCTTCTTGATCCAGTCATCTATTTTTGGGCATTTGGCTAACAACAGTAGCTTTTTAAAGGTACAACTCACATTTCACACAACTCTCCCATTTCAAGTATATCATTAATACAGCTCTCCCTCACATGGGAGAATCGCATGGGAGAGTGGAATATGAACCGGTTTTATTGAAATGCAGTGTGCTATTCGCGAAAACAGAGGGCCTGCTACTTGTTTATAGTTGTTGTCTTACTATAATTTGTGCCTGCAATATTGAAAGACACATGAGAATTTTGCCTAATTAGTATCTCTGATGATTTTAAATTATTTGGGTCATTGGCTTAAGGCCTCATTAAATGGATTTTAGTATACTGACAGACATGTTTAGCTATCACCAAACTGCTCATCATCAAATTTAGGGCATTTTCATAATCTCACAAAAACCTATCTACCTGTTTGCAGTCACTCCCTAGTCAGTGGTTTGAATAGTGTCTCCTTAAAGTTCATTTCTTCCTGGAATCTCAGAATACAATCCTGTTTGGAAATAAATTTTTTTGACATGTATCAATAGTTGAGTTGAGGTCATGTGATTACTGTGACTCTAAATCCAGTCATTAGTAACTTTATAAGAAGAGGAGTCTATACACAGAGTTATGGCCAGAGAAGAAAGTCTTGTGAAGATGAAGACAGAGCTTAGGAAGATGCAGTTCTAAATAGGAAATACAAAGCCTGGTTGGGAACTACCGCAACTAGGAAGAGGAAAGGGCCTCCCCGGTGGCGCAGCGGTTGAGCGCTGGGTTGCGAAGCTGCCCGCGGCCTCTGCGGCGCCAGTTCGATCCCCGGCTGCTCCCCGGCCAATGGAGGAGGGTCCCACATGGCGCGCAGACCTCTCCTGCCGCCCGCTGCTCCCCTCAGCAGTGTACTTCGGTCCCTCTGCCTGCTCTGCTCCCCGCTCTGGCTCTGGTGAATTCTCTCACCCTCCCGCGCTTCTGACTGTACCCAGTGCTTGTATAAACAAAACAAACAAACAAAACAAACTAAGTAAATAAATAAATAAAATAAAAAACAACAATAAAAAAAACCCAACAAAAAAAATTAAAAAAAAAAAAAAGAAAGAGGAAAGGAAGCGTTCTTTCCTGGAGCCTTCAGAGAAAGCAGGGCCAGGTGATGCTTTAGATTTCTGAGGTCAGGTCTCCAGAACTGGGAGAGAATACATTTCTGTGGTTTGAAGCCACCCAAGTTGATGGTAATTTGCTGTGGCAGTCTTAGAGAAAATGAATACACTGCCCATGCTCCTATCCCCCCATCTCTGCAACCACTAATATATTTTCTGTTTCTCTGGTTTGACTATTCTGGACATTTTTTTAAAGATTTATTTTTATTTATTTATGCACATAACAGCTGGTGTATAAGTCAGAGGTGCTGGGTTGAGAGGAGTGTGGAGCAGAACAGGCAGGTCCACTGAAATACACTGCTAAGAGGAGCAGTGGGCGAGACAGGAGAGGTCTGCTGTGCCATCTGGGTCAGCTCCCTGGTTGGGGATCGAACTCATGCCTCAGTGGCTGGTGATAGCTTGATAGTGCTGAGACTTTAACCCCTGTGCTACCAGGGGGCCCCATTCTGGACATTTCTTAGAAATGATATCCAACAGGATATCACATTTTATATCTGGCTTTTTTATGTTAGCATGATATTTTCTTTTTTTTTTTTTTGGATTAAGTAACATAACTTATTTTTATTTTTTTATTATTTATAATGATTTTTGTTGTTTAATTAATTTATTTTTAAAATAATAAATTTTATTTTTATATTTCCCATACAATTGCAACCCCCTCATTCTGACCCCAATCCCTCCCTCCCGTCACCCACCCCCCAAAAAGTGTCTCTGGTTCATAGTTTTTTGTTGATTTTGATTTTCACTTTCTTATAGTTATTCATTTTCCTGGTCCCTTATTTAAGTTTTCTAGATTCCTGCTATGAGTGAGACCATCCGGTATTTTTCTTTTTCTTTCTGGCTTATTTCGCTGAGCATGATCCCTTCCAGCGCCATCCATGTTGCTGCAAATGGCATGTGTTTATCTTTTTTGATTGCTGAGTAATATTCCATGGTATATATGTACCACATCTTCTTGATCCAGTCATCTGTTTTTGGGCATTTGGGCTGTTTCCAAAGCTTAGCTATTGTAAATAGTGCTGCTATAAACATAGGGGTGCAGGTGCTCTTTGGAATTGATGTTTCTGTGTCCTTTGGGTAAATACCTAGGAGTGGAACTGCTGGATCCTATGGAAGCTCTATGTTTAGTAGGTCCAGAAATCTCCACACAGCTCTCCATAGTGGTTGGACCAGTTTGTACTCCCACCAACAGTGCAGAAGAGTTCCTTTTTCTCCACACCCTCGCCAACATTTGTTGTTGCTAGTTTTTTTAATATGTGCCATTCTCACTGGTGTGAGATGGTATCTCATGGTAGTTTTGATTTGCATTTCCCTGATGACAAGTGATGTTGAACATTTTTCCTATGCCTGTTGGCCATTGCATTTCCTCTTCAGAGAAGTTTCTTTTTAGCTCTTCTGCCCATTTTTTGACTGGATTATTTTCTTTGTTGTGTTGAGTCTCATCAGCTCTTTGCAGATTTTTGTGATCAGTCCTTTATCATTAGTGTTGTGTGCAAAAATGTTCTCCCAGTTGGTGGGGTTTCTCTTTGTTTTTGTTATTGTCTCTTTTGCTGTGCAGAAGCTCTTTAATTTGATGTAGTCCCAGCTGTTGATCTTTGCCTTCACTATCACTGCTTTGGTGATGTGTCTGTAAAGATGTCTTTGATGTGCAATCCGTAGTGTTTCGCCTATATTTCCTTCTATGTATTTTATGGTTTCAGGTCTTATGTCTAGTTCTTTAATCCATTTTGAGTTGATTTTTGTGTATGGTGTGAGGTAGTGGTCAAGCTTCATTCTTTTGCATGTAGCGACCCAGTTTTCCCAGCACCATTTATTTAACAAACTTTCTTTGCTCCAATGCATAGTCTTTGCTCCTTTGTCAAAGATTAGTTGACCATAAATCTGTGGGTTTATTTCTGGATTTTCTATTCAATTCCATTGGTCTGTATGTCTGTTCTTGTTCCAATACCATGCAGTTTGATGATTATGGCTTTGTAAGTATAGTTTGAAGTCTGGGAGTGTGATGCCTCCATTTCCTTCTTTTTTTTCAGTAGAGCTTTGGCTATTCGGGTTTTTGTGATTCCATATGAATTTCATCAATAATTGTTCTATTTCTTTTGAAGAATGCCATTGAGATTTTGATTGAATAGCATTGAATCTGTATATTGCTTTTGGTAGGATGGCCATTTTAATAATGTTTATTCTTCCAATCCATGAGCAGGGGATGTCTTTCATTTCTTTGTGTCTTCTTCTATTTCTTTAACAGTGTTTTATAGTTTTCTTTGTATAGGTCCTTTACCTCTTTTGTTAGATTTATTCCCAAATATTTGATTTTTTTTTTGTTCGATAATAAAAGGGGTGGTTTTTTTGATTTCTTCTTCTTCAGATTATTGTTTGTGTATAGGAAGGCTACTGACTTTTGCGTGTTGATTTTGTATCCTGCCACTTTACTGAATTGATTGGAGAGTTGAATTAGTTTTTTCTGTGGAGTTTTTGGGGTTCTCTATGTATATTATCATATCATCTGCAAATAGTGATAGTTGACTTCTTCTTTTCCTATTTGGATTCCTTGGATGTCTTTCTCTTGTCTTATTGCTCTGGCTAGGACTTCCAGTATTATATTGAAAAGCAGTGGTGAGAGTGGACATCCTTGTCTTTGTTCCAGATCTTAATGGAATTGCTTTCAGCTTTTCACATTGAGAATGATACTGGCTGTTGGCTTGTCATAGATGGCCTTTATGATGTTGAGGTATGTTCCTTGTATCCCAAGAATTTCAAGGGCTTTATCATGAATGGGTGTTGCACTTTGTCGAAAGCTTTCTCAGCATCTATGATATTATCATATGGTTTTTATATTTCTTTTTGTGAGTGTTGGATAACGTGATTGATTTTCGGATGTTAAACCATCCTTGTGCCCCTGGAATGAATCCAACTTGGTCGTGGAATTATCTTATGGATACATTGTTGGATTCTGATAGCTAAAATTTTATTGAGGATTTTTGCATCAGTGTTCATTAGGGAGATTGGCCTATAGTTTTCCTTTTTGTGTTGTCCTATTCGGTTTTGGTATTAGTGTAATGTTGGCTTCATAGAAACGTGTTTGGTATTGTCCCTTCCTTCTCAATTTTTGGAAGAGTTTGTGAAGGATAGCACTAATTCGTCTCTGAATGTTTGGTAGAATTCATTTGTAAATCCATCAGGTCCTGGGCTTTTGTTTTTGGGGAGGTTTTAATTACCATTTCAATTTCGCTCCTTGTAATTGGTCTGTTTAGTGTTCTATTTCTTCTTTATCTAGCTTTGGTGATTGTAGAGTTGTAGGAATTTGTCCATCTCCTCTAGATTGTTGAACTTGTTTCCATATAACTGTTTCATAGTAGTTACTGATTATTCTTTTGATTTCTGCTGTGTCCGTTGTGATTTCTCCTCTTTCATTTATATGTCTGGTGTATTTGTGCTTTCTCCCTTTTTTCCTTGTGAGCCTGGCTAGGGGTTTGTCTATTTTATTTATTTTTTCAAAGAACCAGCGCTCTTGGTTTCATTTGATCTTTTGGATTGTTTTTTTAGTTCAATTTCATTTTATTCTGCTTTGGTTTTATATTATTTCTTTTCTTCTACTGGTTCTGGGGTTTTTTTGTTGTTCTTTTTCTAGATCTTTGAGCTTCGAGATTAGGTTGTTTCTTTGAGTTCTTTCTTGTTTTTTGATGTGAGCTTCTATTGCTATATATTTTCCTCTTATTACTGCTTTTGATGCATCCCATACATTTAGGATATTGGTGTCCTCCCTGTCATTCAATTCAAAGAATTTTTTAATTTCTTCTTTGATCTCCTCGTTAGTCCAGTGGTTTCCAGTAGTGTGGCTTTTAATCTCCATGAGGTAGGATAGTTCCTTGCCTTCTTTTATGATTTATTTCTAGTTTGATGCCTTCGTGGTCAGAAAAGATGGTTGGTATGATTCAATCTTGGTGTATCTGTTGATGTTTTGTCTGTGCCCCAGTATGTGATCGATCCTGGAGAATGATCCATGTGCGCTTGGAGAAAAATGTGTACTCCGTTTTTTGGGTTTAGTGTTCTATAGATGTCTGTTAAGCCCAAATGCTCTAGGTCCTTATATAGAGCTTTAGTTTCTTTACTTATTTTTGTCTTGTTGATCTTATCCATTGTTGATAGTGGTTGTGTTGAAAGTCTCCCACTACATATGTGTTTTCTCTGATGTCTGTTTTCAGAGAGGACAACAGTTGTCTGATATATTTTGGTGCTCTTCGTTTGGTGAGTATATGTTAATGAGTGTTATTTCTTCTTGAAGTATTGTCCCTTGAATCATAATGTAGTGACCATTGGGGTCTCTTTTTATTTTTTTGAGTTTGAGTCTGTTTTATCTGATATAAGTATAGCTGTTCCTGCTTTCTTTTTTGGCCCATTTGCTTGCAGGATTGTTTTCCATCCTTTGACTTTGAGCCTATTTTTTCTTTGTAGCTAAATGTGTTTCCTGGAGACAGCAAAAAGGTTGGGTTTGTTTCTTAATCCAGGCTGCAACTCTTGTCTTTTTATTGAAGAGTTTAGTCCATTTACATTTAGAGTTAATATTGATATGTTAGCATCTGTATTTGCCATTATGTTTGTCTTTCCTTTGATTTTATTTATTTATAACTTTTTTTTTTTTTTTTTTTTTTTTTTTTGTCTTCTTTCGTTGTTATTCGTCCCCTCTGAGGTTCTGGCTTAGGATTCCTTGTAGTATTTTTTGGAGTGGGGGTTTAGTCGCAATGAAATTCCGGAGTTTTCTTTGTCTGGAAGGTCCATATTCTTTCTTCATGGAGGAAACAGAGCTTTGCGGGATAGAGTATTCTTGGTTGGCATCTGTTTTCTTGGAGTCTGTTGACTATGTCCCTCCACTCCCTCCTTGCCCGTAGTGTTTCTTCTTCAGAGAAGTCTGATGTCAGCCTGATTGGTTTTCCTTTGAATGTATCTGTTTCTTCCCTCTTGTCAGCTTCATTATTTTTCCTTGTCCTGGATTCTTGGGAGCTTTACTATTATGTGTCTTGCTGTGTTTTTTCTTTTCCTTTCGTCGTGGAAGTTTGGTGTTCTTCTTGCTTCTTGTATATCAATTTTCAGCTCCTTCTCCATTTGGGAAGTTCTCTTCAATTATATCCATGAATATTTCTCTGTTCCACATCTCTCTCCTCTCCTTCTGGATTCCTATAACTCTTATATTTCCTTTCCTCATGGAGTCAGATAGTTCCCGAAGTCTTTCTTCATTCTTTTTCCTTCGTACTTCTCTTTCCTTTTCTGTTTTGGTTCTTTTTATTTCTGTGTCTTCAAGATTACTTATTCGTTCTTCCATTTCATCTATTCTGCTTTTCATTGCTTTTCCCAGAGTTCTTTAGTTCCCCCATTAATTCTTGATCTCCTGCATTCTCTTACTTCCTCTTAGGGACTCAATTTCCTTCTTCTGATCTATCACTTTTTTTAATCATGGGCAATTTTAATTCTCTTTCTGGAAGGCTCAGAAGTTCTTCCAAGTTGCTGTCGTTGCAATCTGGGGAGTGGTTTTCTTTTTGTGGTGTGCTTCTTTCCTGAGAGTTTTTAGGTTGCGTGTGGTTCTTCTACTCCCTACTGTCTGTTTTCTAATTTGTCGTATGCGTTGGGACACTGTGTTGCTCGGACTGACTGACATCTTGGTGAACTTCTCCGCTCCCTCTGGCTCTTCCAGGAGCCATTCTCTGTCTTCTGGGGAGCTTTCTGCTGGATTTAGGCAGTTTTTACTGAAGAAATTCCCTGTTCTCAAATGGCGAAGCGGGATGTAGTCCCTGCGCCCGGTTTCAGGCACACTCTTCTGCGCACCCGGTCTGCCCCGGACGTGGGTGCCTGCTCCCTCTGTGGGCTCAGACTGCTGGTCGAAGGGGCCTGGCGTGAATAACTTCCGGGCTGGCACTGGGTCCTCCAGAAACCTGCCCTTTTCAAGCAGTCTTAAAGAAATGTCTGTTTTTATAGGGTGTTAGTGACTTTTTTTTTCCTGGTCGCTAGGTGGCGCCAGAGATCTCTCTTATTGTCCTTGGGGGGCTGTTTTTCAGCCTCCCACCCGTGGGACAGAGAACAGAGCAGGAATGGTAGGGTACACCTCAACAGCTTTGGGGTGCTGTGTCTGCCTTGTGCCCCACCGTCGTGGAGAAACCACGCCCGAATTTTCGTGCCCGGTCTCAGTTCAAAGCCCTCAGTTCCAGGACGCGGCTGTAGCCCAGTTCAGTGGCGCGGGAATGGCGCCTTTTGCCCGCGCTCCGTGCCTGGGCGCCTGGTTCCTGCTCACTCAGGAGGACCT